>NC_138974.1:68291860-68741860 GCF_055761805.1 Camellia sinensis
GACTATTTACTAGTCAACTTGGAGATCCAGCTTCTCTCGAACGAGGCTCCCTCTCTCTCTAAATTCTTTTTGTTTTTCTTTTCCGTAACCAAAGCTCACAACGGGTCGAAAGACTCGAATTAATTCTAAGATGTTGCGATCCGACGAAGGTGATCGCAACACACACCCACCTTGAGACAAGTTGAGCAGACCAACAAAATGCAAACCTAACTACTCTAACAGAAAACCACACTACCAAATATGATTTCCACCTTCCTCACAAAATAGTTTCTCACATTTGCAAAAAACCACATCAACCACCAAAAATAAACATAGTAAATCACCCCCCTAATCACTCAAAGAGAAAGAAACATTATACACATTACCATGCTCATAGCATACTGAATCAGAATGGATAGCAACTAAATCAGCCAATAGAGTAAACAAGTTGAATCAAATAAATCCAAATCAAATAAATTTACCTTTCCAAATCAAACAGACCATTCAATTCATAAAAATTGATCAATATTACCCCATATAGATTTTATGGATAATTTTTCTTTATTTTTTACACTCATTTTTATACATAATATACCATATTTGTTAATTTCGTAACATATGCCCTAAAAGCACACGTAAGTAAAAAAAATTAAAAAAATTTGTCAAAAGATATGCAAATATAGACGACACAACAATTGAAGGAGGTATATTCATATCATGTTTGTTTCCACCCTTTCATAGACATACATCAAACTCCACAAAGCAAACACAAGTGCTTGACAAGTAGCCACAAAAGACATCTACACAATCCAAACAGTTGGACTATTCAAAAGTCCATGGCTATCTTATTTTGCTTTATATAACCCCAAGACTCTTTCCAACATACAAACACAAAAGCACAGACATTCCTTATTTTTCATTCATGTCAAGCCATATTGCTGCTTTGCTTGAAATCCATATTTGTTCATTTTAACAGGTACAAGGGTCACACTTGCAGTTTGATCCACACTTGCAACCATGCCCTCCTTCTGCTCCAAAGCTCTTCTCCGATCCCTCAGAGTACCTACAAGAAATCCACAACTTACAATCCATATCCATATAGGTATATAATCAAATTTATTTTTTATTTATTCCCAAACAAAAAAATTTAAACTCCGTGAAATGTTGAAGGTGATACGTACATGTTCACTGGTGGTGCAACGCCAGCCAGGATGGTTGTAGTGGTGGTGTTCTCTATGTCAGGGTACATCCCACATCTGCCGATAAATTTTCACACAAAATAAAGAAATAAATAAACACTTACTAATTTTTATGTACATGTTGAACCTTTTTTTTTAACGAGAGGAAACTACTTTATAGGGGAAACAAAAAAATGGCAAGAAAATTGGAGTGTGAGGTTGGGGGAGAGAAAAAGATATACTTGGAGCTACTGTCGCACTTGCAGTCAGAGCCGCAGTTACAGTTTCCTCCACAGCCAGACATTTTTTTTTTTGGGGGTGAGAAATAGAGAACAATGGAAAGTGATTTCAGAGGAAATTGAATTGTTTTGCTTCAAAGGTTGGAGGCCCTGACTGCTATTTATAATGCAGGTGAGGGGAGGAGAGGAGCTGATCCACCATACACGTGTCAGAATCACAGAGGACTTGAGGCCTTGGTTGGTTATTATATTATAGCCTCACAAAGTGCATATCAGCATATTTTCCTCAAACAAGAGCTAACAAGAAAATCTATACCTCTCAATCAATGTCAGTATAGACTAATTAATTAGCTTAGTAGAAAACAATAAAAATAAAAAGAAGATAGGATAAGAAATGAAATCACCTCTTGGTATATGTCACGTCCAATAATTGCTGAATAATTTCTTTATTCATTAAACTATTCAAAACTATTAACTGTTTTTCTCATTTATCAAAGTAATCCTCAATCACTAAACCATTTAAAATTTTAATTATAAAATTATAAACACATCATATTTACAACTATCATTAATATATACATATATATATATATATTAAGATGGAAGTCACTTTCAGTGCATGATTAGTGTTGACATGATTGCCGATTTGGCATTTTCATCTGTGCCAAACATTTGGCCGTTTATATCCATGATATGATCCCGCCAAAAAAAGGAGATTGAAATTGTCAATTCCTGGACAGCTGCACAGATCATAGCTCCTCCATAGTCCATACATATAAGACACTTCATTTGTAAAGACAGTAAAAAAAACAAAAGTTGATACAACTTATTTGGAGCTATTGGATCCAAGCCATCACTAAACTCTGAAATTCTCTAGTATGAATACTGTTTTTATTTTTTATTTATTTAGTAACTATTAGGTAATTATAGAGCACAAGTTATGAGATGGCTTTGAAGATAAGCGCTTCATAAAGTTTGGGGGGACATGGCTTTGTAATTAAATTAATTACCAAACTAAATCAAATCAAGTCTTGTGTTCTAGGTCAGTTACTTGAATTATTTTCTGTCATTATCGTGCATCAAATTTGACTAAGAAAATTAGGATTTAGATCTGAACATGTACTGAATCGCAATAGGAGGTAATAAGATGCAAAATGAGAGACTAAAAAAAATTCAAACCAATTGGCTAAATACAATATTGATAACATTTTGTTAAATTTTTTTTTCATAATCTTTGAATTAATCCAAATCTGAAATAGAATATACAATCTAAAAAAATTGATAATCGCAAAACTAATAGTCCTAACGAAGGGTATAAAAGGTGTTGGAAAAAATGATTTTTTGATGACTTTAATGTGAAATTAAAGTAGGTCCTAACCATTGGTTGAGGTAAGATTAAATAGGTTTATATATTTTGTAACAAGGTCTTTACACAACAAAAAGAATGACAAAAAACCATTAAGAATTGAATGAGAAATTGTCTCATAAAATTGGCCTTATAAATGAGGTATTGGGAATTGTGTATAACTACCAATCTCACATTGGTTGTAGAAGAAAGCTTTGATGGGTATTTAAATCTCAAGATTATGAGAAGGGCATGAACCCTTTGGGGCATCCAAATTTTCCGAAGAAAGGGAGGCATGGGTGCTTCAAGGATGGACTTGTGCCAAGACTATAGTCCAAGTTAATTATAACAAAATTGCCACGCGCGCACCGCCCGCCCTGGCAGGGTCGGGTCTGTGGATCATGGGACTTGGGCATGGGCATGAGGCCTGAGCCGGATTGGTGGTCCACCAACTTATTCTTTTTGTTCCAGATCTACTGCAGGCTCAAGTCTGTTGCAGAAATGTATATTATACACATATGTGTATATTGTGTATAACTCACACTTTGAATTCCCATCAGTTTTGTACATTACTCCAGCAGTTTTGCAAGAGTGATGGCCTCCATTAGTGGCCAGCCTTGATGGTTGGAAACTTCTCCTCTCTCCCCCATTGTGTATAAGGGGAGACCCATTTCCCTTGGTTTGGTACATAAGTTTTTGCCTTCCAATCACATAGTCAGTTTGCTTACTATTATAATATTCTTTCAGAAGGTGCTTCTGTTAGCCGATCTAAACTGTCTTATCCTGGGAAATAAAAATCGACGTTCCTCTAGTACTCATGGTGAGGTGGGTAATCTATTTTAAGAACACTGTGGTATCACACAGAATTTGGTTTGATTCCTTTTCAATATTTCTGTTAATCATGTTTCGTGCTCTACAATGTAATCTATCAAATATAAATTTATTGGATGTATTATTTAATTTGATCAAATATGAATCTATTTATCTTGTTTAATCACACAATATTGTTAACAAAAGGTACATCACATGCCTAAAACCAAAAAGCTTTTGATTTGAGAACTTTTACCTTTGCAAAAAGGTGATCCTAGTCTACTCGTGATGCCTCCCTTGCATTGCCATACCTTTAAGTTAACAAACACATATCCTAGTTTCAACTAACATCTTTTCTCTTTTGCGAAGAAAAAAGGTTACATAAACATAATTTTTATAGACAATTTTTATGTGAAATGATAAGATGATGGTATTTTTCAAATTAAAAGTCACAAAAAACACATTATTCTGTATAAATTTTTTTGTATAAAAATATTGTTTGTACATATAGCAAAACTCTTTTATATACCCACATTTCCAACCTCTGAGACACTATAAGTTTCATTTTTATTTATTTATTTATTTATTTGTTATGATATTCTGATTGTGTATAAATATAACACACATTACATGGGAGCACATGGGCAAACTTAACAGCAATTGTTCCCTTAACGTCCAAATGCAGCATCAATGCTACATTGGTATTGAGGAAAACATTATTCTGGCTTCACATAACAAAGTTGCACTTGCAAAAGACCAATCATGCAACCCATACGAGGTAAAGCCATGCGATGATAGAACAACAAATGAATTTTCTTATTGGAAAAACAATGCTAATAAGGAAAGAAACACGATAATATGAACAGGAGATGGCGCTTTTGGAGTAGTTTAACTTTTTATCCATACACATATCAACATTTCTACTCCATGGACCAAAATTCATGTACACAATACTTCAAACCAAATTTAATAATTTGAAATCATATATATATATACATATTCAAGAATGCATCAGAGGCACTAGTTGATTAGATTTGGTGATCCATTATTCTAAATTTACGAGATAATGATTATCTCAAAATTTATTAATTACACTAGGGAAAACAGAAAACCGTAGAGCGGACTGACTCAAAGACAGAAGGTTTGTGAATTCCTGAAGAAATGCATGTTTGATCAGTCTTACGCATCAACGAATCATACCATAAGTCATGTTGAAGTTTCTCAATTCGTTGTGGATCAATTCTATCAATGATCTTTCAACTATGAAGTATGGATACTTTGAAAAACATGTCGTACCCGTACCGGGTACTTACCGGTATATGGTACTTCTGCATACGTACCGGTTACACAAAGCATGTACCCAAATTTTCTTCTTAATCTTTTGGCGTATCCAGACGTACTAAGTATATACTCAAGCCGTATCGTACCTCAGTTGAATCAAAATTTTCTTCTACTACAAAGATAAAATTTCTTTGACTAGACCACTTTTTTATTTTTCGTTTTATGCTTAGCATGATTTTAAAATTAAGTTATGATTTGTAAGTTATTAATATAATTTTAATTTATACCTTTAGTTTTTGCATTAAATGTTAATGGTAGGTTGGATCCTAACAAATTAAACCATTTAATCAATTTTTTACATTAGTCTAAATTTAAAATAAATATTTTTTACAAACGTACCAAGTCATACCTTATTTTTTTTAGATTTTATGGTACATACGTATCTGTATTGTACCAATACTCATACCCATATATATGCTTCATAGTCTTTCAGTTTCAATTTCAATCTATTTGGGCATCAATAAAGAAGTCGATATTCACCATCTGCTTCCTCTAATCTTCTACTGCGAAAAGAGAAACAAAAAGGGAAGATGAAGTCTCACCTAGAGGGGTTCACAAGCTTTGCTAGGCTTCATGCCTTCACATCAGCTGCAGTTAGCAAACAATCTAAATCTGCCATCTTTAGGCCAGCAGCAGCTACCTTTGCACAATCAGATCTATCTGAGGGAGCTACGCCTTTGAACAACTATCTACTCACTGAAGCCAAAGCCACTCTACAATTGGGGGAAACTCTTGGTATCCAATACAATGGGGAAGAAGATGTCGTCCTCAGCAAGATTGTTGATCTAGAACTAAAGGATAAGGAGAAGATTAACCAGGGTGGGAAGGCACAGTAGCAAGCTGCTGCAGATGGGGGATTTTGAGTGCAGCATTTGTTTCCTCATGAAGCTTCTATCTTGGAATATTAGGGGGTTGGGAAAGGCTGAAAAGCAAGGTAGAATAAAAAAAACTACTAAAAGATAGACACATAGATGTTGCCTTTTTTCAAGAGACCAAGAAGGCAGTGGTGTCTGAAATTGCTGCTAGAAGACTCTAGGGTTGTAGAAATATGGATTATATGTCTGTAGACCCTGAAGGAACAGCTGGGGAGTTATTATGTATTTGGGACCCTGATGTATTTCAACTCTCTGGTTGCTGCTGTAGTAGGAGGTACATTTTGCTATCTGGTTCCCTATATAATTCTTTTAATTGTGTGTTGCTTAACATTTATGCTCCTAATGAAGTTAACAACAGATCCATCTTTTGGGACAATCTTATAAAGCTCAAAGTCCCTTTCCCTAATCCTTGGTGCTTGGGGGGTGACTTCAATGAAATCAGGCATATGGGTGAAAGGTTAGGATGCTCCAGGAGAGATAGGGGAATGAGGCATCTAAATGATTTTATTGAAAAAAGTGAACTCACTGATTTACCCCTCCATGGTAGGAAATTCACTTGGTGCAATGCTCAAGAATCAGAGAAATGGAGCAGAATAGATAGAATCTTGCTCAGTCCTGAGTGGTTGATTAACTTTTCAATGAAATTATGGGGGTTACCCAGGTTAATTTCAGATCACTGCCCTTTGTTGATGAAAGAGGATGACAGAGATTGGGGCCCCAAACCTTTCAGGTTCTTAAATGCTTGGACTCTTCACCCTACTTTCCCCCAGCTTTTTGTTTCCTCCTGGTCAAATGCTACCTTTTCTGGGTGGTCTGGGTATATTCTTGTTCAAAAACTCAAACATCTTAAGTTGTCTCTTAAAGCCTGGAACACTGAGGTGTTTGGAAACATTTCTTTAAAACTCAAGACCTTTGAGGAAGAGCTACATGCTTTGGATATTGAAGCAGAGGGAAGGGCATTGCAGAATTTGGAAAAGGCAAGAAGAATTGTGGTTAGAAGTGAAATATGGAAGCTTTATAGAATGCTAGAATGGTCATGGCATCAAAAGTCCAGAGTGAACTGGACTCTTCATGGGGATAGAAACTCTAGATTCTTCCATGTTGTTGCTAGCTCCAGGCAGAGTCGAAATCTAATAAACTCTATTACAGTTAATGGTGTGATTTTTGAGGATCCTAGCAGGGTCAGGCATGAGGTACTTCAACACTTCAAGACTCAATTCACTGAATCATGGGTGAGGAGACCTACTCTAGGTGGGGAGTTCACAACTATTGCGGCTGATTTTGTCTCTCACCATCTTGTACCTGTGTTCAGTGCTGCAGAGATTTTGGCAGCAATCAAAGAATGCAACAACAATAAAGCTCCAGGCCCTGACGGATTCAACTTGCTATGTTTTCAAAAATTTTGGTTGGTTATGAAACAAGAGCTTGTGCAATTTTTTAAGGAATTTCACTCCAACAGCAAACTCACTTATGGCATTAACAGCATCTTCATTACCCTTATCCCTAAGCTAGAAAATCCCATTGGCTTATCAAACTATAGGCCCATTAGTCTTGTGGGTTCTATCTACAAAATCTTAGCCAAAGTTTTAGCACACAGATTAAAGTTAGTGCTTCCCTCCATCATTGGTGAAACCCAGTCAGCCTTCATAGGTGGGCGATATATTCTCGATGGGGTGTTAATTGCTAATGAAGTAGTAGATGGATGGAAGAAGACCAAGAAGCACGAGTTGATCCTCAAGCTGGATTTCGAGAAAACATTTGATTCTGTAAATTGGGAATTCCTATTCTCCATGATGATTAACTTTGGCTTCGGGGTTCAATGGGTCTCTTGGATGAAAGCTTGTGTGACTACATCAAGAATCTCCATTCTAGTAAATGGATCTCCTACTGAGGAATTCTCACCCCAGCGAGGTCTTCGGCAGGGTGACCCACTCTCCCCTTTTTTGTTTAACATAGTGGCTGAAGGGCTTAACATCCTCCTCACTAGAGCACTTAACCTTGGCATCCTTAAAGGTGTGCTAGTTGGAGCTAATAATGTTCGTGTTTCACATTTGCAATTTACTGATGATTCAATTCTCTTTTGTGAAGCTCATTGGGATCAATTGGTGTTAGTCAAAAGAATTCTCAGATGTTTTGAAGTTCTATCCGGTCTCAAAATCAACTATCATAAGAGTGTTGTGTGTGGTATTGGTGTAACTGATGATCTTATGCTTTCCTTTGCTAATCTTCTCAACTGCAAGGTGCAGAGCCTCCCTTTAAAATTCCTGGGACTACCATTAGGAGCCAATCCTGGTAGGAAATCTACATGGAAGCCTGTTCTTGACAACATCAAATCTAAACTGTCAGGGTGGAAGAGAAAGTTATTATCATTTGCAGGCAGACTAACCTTGATTAAGTCTACACTTTCAAGCTTACCTATCTACTTCCTTTCCCTGTTTAAAATGCCTGAAGGTGTGGCTAGAGAGCTGGAAAAGATTGAGGCTACATTCCTGTGGGGTGGCAATAATCTAAAAAGGAAAGTTCATTTAGTGAAGTGGGTGGAGGCTACAAAAAGTATTGACCAAGGGGGTCTGGGCATCAGAAGAATCAGAGATGTAAATTCTTGTTTACTACTTAAATGGTGGTGGAAATTTGGGACCCAAATCAATGCTCTTTGGAGGAGAGTAATTTGCAGCAAATACAAGATTATCGAGGACTGTTGGCATCCTCCTGTAAGGCCCTCTTATAAGCATTCTAGAATATGGAGTGACATCTTATCCATTAGGGCCTCCAGCAACTCCATCTTTAATTTCTTTTTGGCCAATTGTCTAATTAAAGTAGGGAATGAGAAGAGAATTAAGTTTTGGACTGATAGATGGTGTGGTGTTATTTGCCTGAAATCTGATTTTCCACTTCTCTTTAACCTCTCAACTGATAAAGAAGGCTCTCTCCACCACTTCTTTGCCAGGAAAACCAGCTCATGTGCCTGGAACTTTCCGTATAGAAGAGAATTGTATGATTGGGAATTGATTGAAGAAGTTAATTTGATTGCAGTTCTATCCTATGCTCCTCCTTCATGTAATGAAAATGCAGACTACCTTATATGGTCTTATGATGCTGCAGCCCATAATCAGTTCTCTGTATCTGACCTATATGCTTACAGCTCTTCCCTCCTTGGCCCTAATCTAAGAATTTGCAAACAGGTGTGGTGCTCTTTGTTGCCCCCAAAAGTCTCCTTCTTTTGCTGGCTGGCCTGGAAAAATAAAGTGAAATCTTTAGAGTTCTTGCACAAGATTGGCATACTTGATAACAGTACTTCGATTCTCTGTCCATTTTGTAATTCTAATCCTGAAACTAATATCCATGTCTTGCTCCATTGTCCTTTCTCTTGGCTGATTTGGTCTTCAGTGATTAAAGAATGGGGGCTTCAATGGTGCATTTCAAACTCAGTAGCTGGTTTATTTCATTGGTGGATGAGTGAGAAATTTCAGAAGTATGTTAGAATAATTTGGAGAGCCCTCCCCTTAGTCATATTGTGGTCTATTTGGAAGCATAGGAATGACTGTGTCTTTTCTAAGGCTCAGCCCAATTTTTCTGGTCTGCTGGATCTCATCAAATTTAGATCTGCCCTCTGGCTCAAAGCATCAGTCAAGGATTTCCCCTTCTCAGTGGATGATATAGTCTTCAAGTGGAAGCAGATCAGGGGCTCAGATTGATCTTCCTTGCTGCTATTTTACTCTGTTCTACCTGCTGGAAGGCAGTTCGGCTATCAGTCTGGCTCCGCTGTCTGCTGCATTAGTCTGTTCTTCCTTGGTGCTCTGTTCTGCTGTGATCACTGATGCATCAGCTCCTCCACAGTTGGTCAGTTGATAAGCAAAGGAGTTGAGTCCGATGGGTTTGGAAGGAATCTGATCTGTTGGTCTCATCAGTTGCTGGATGTTGGTTCTGGGTTGGCCTTGGCTGGTCTGATCTGTTGGTCTGCTCTCTGGTTTAGGCTCAAGTCTTCAGTTGCTTTGTTAGTTCTGCTGGATGTTGGTCTGCTTTGTAAGGTCTAGTATGGTTTGATCCACTGTCTTTGTGCTGTGTTGTGGTTCAGTGGTTCAGTGGTGGTCTGGGTTTCTTGGCTGCTGATCTGTTTTGTTTTTCTTCTTCTGTTTCTCTGTTGGTTTCTCACCAACTGGAGCTTTGGAGCTTAGCTCCAAGCTCCTCTTTATTGATGTTTTATATCTTTTTGCATATTTTCATCAATAAAGATCTTCTTTGCCGTTCAAAAAATAATAATAATAAATAAAGAAGTCGATATCCGAGTTAATAATTTTAAAACAAAAAAAACACATTCAGCCTTCCCCCAATGCAGGTTCTGTATTCCAAGCGAACATATTGATGATAAACAAACGATCCACATAAAATAAATAAAACACCATAAAAGTTGTTTCTTCAAACCGTTTTCTAGTCACGACAGTGTGTCAATTGGGGTTCAACTTAGCAACAAGTAAGGCATAAAATTTCTTTGGCGCTTATGAGGCATCACTGCGCGCCCCCGCCAAAGAAAGGGAGGTGGAAATCGGTTTTGATCCTATGGGCCTATGACTCGTTTGGCAATTGATTATTGATTATTTTAGATTTTGTTTGTCAATGGCATATTTTAGTCAAAAAAAAAAAAAAATTAAAATGTCACTATAAATGATCACATTCTGTTTTTTTTATTTTTTTCATAAAAAATTAAAAAATTACTAAAATAGTATATTTTCAAACGAAGTCTTAGTTGATTTTTAAATTTTTTTTTTTAAGAAAACAGATTTTAGAAAATAAAAAGAATAATAAATTCAAAAATATTAGAGATTCTAAAAATTCTATCAAAAATTCTACATGTGAAACATTTGATAAAATTTTAAAAATTTCTAACATTACTTTAATAAATTTTTAATTTTTAATTTTTTTTGGTTACAAATGCTAATTTCCTAACGGACCTATATTATATAGGACATTTGCTTCTTGCGAGAGAATCACATCATGATCACTATAAAGATGTTTTTAATACATATTTTTTTGAGGTTTTAAAAATTACTACACATGTATTACACGTGGTATGTAATTTTTCATTAATTGTTAACATTGTAATTATATGTGTCTCTTAAATTGGTATGTGATATGTATACAAAATAAGAAAACTTGTATAGATAAATTGATCTGTGTGGGAGCTGAATAATTTTATATGTAGGAAAGCCGAATAAATTTAAAGAAAATCAGGATATATACTATTCGGCTCCATCTTGGGGGATCCTGAAGCTGAATAACTAAATCGGCCATAAAATCAGCTGTACAATAAGCCAAGTGTGAATTGGCACACAACAGAATGACCGAGTGAGCAATTATGTGCTGGATTAAAAGTGGGCCCGACCCCCGAGATCAGGGACGAGTATAAAGGAAAGGAGCATCAACCAAAGAGAGATATGTGAGAACAGATGAAAAAAACTTAAGACACAAGCAAACGAGAGAATATATACTAACTTGTCTGTCGGAGTGCTAATTTCGGCACCCTCGACCGGAGTGTTAATCCCTTTTTCAGGTGGCAATCAGAGGATCAAGAACGTTCTTCAGGATCCAAGAGTATTTCCAAACCACTTCTCCACAATCTGCATTCAAAATGTAACTAAGTAAAAAATGAACACATACTTAGCTGAAAAATTTTAAAATAATAAATGAGAAATTTTATAAACATAAAATGTGTACATGAGGTACATTATTTTTATTAAACTTCACAATAAATAAGACAATTCCTATTTCAGTTTGTCAAACTTTACTTAGAGAGTATGTTGCAATAGATCTTCTGTAAATTTTGTTTCACCATCTTCTTATTTTTCTTCTTACTTATCATTATAGCTCATTGTAATAAAAATATTTTGATGAGTAAGAGTTTGAAAATATCATATTGTTATAATTTTCAAAATCTATTTTCCTTCAATAATGTGATTTTTCCTATGAGGGAAAAAATTAAACACAATTATTGTCGCGATGGAAATGTTTTGCAAAGTGTTAGTTTGTTATTGAAAGTGTTTGTTATGGGTACTTGTTTGTATGATATGTATGTATATATGTATTGAATATAAATTGATAGGAAAACAACACCCAATTCCGTAGTTTTTTCTTAACAAATATAACTATATTGCTAAAGGAAAAATGTTTGGGGGCCCTAATTCTGTGGCTCAAATGTGGCTCAAATGGCCAAAACGACGTCGTTTTGGCCATTTGAGCCACATTTGAGCCACAGAATTTGGGCCCTCTACCATTGCTCATTGCTAAAGCATTATATGTTAAAAAATTAAAATTTTAATCCGATGGTAATATAGCATTATAGATGAACAATGTATAAACACAGTAACATATATAAATTTGCATTTATATTATATATATATATATATATATATGTAGACATTGACATATATAAATTATCACAAAAGTAATATGTAAAATATTTTTTAATAATATAATACAGGTAACAATAAGAAGTTAATTATTAATAATTAAATAGTTTTTCGTAATGTAGATGTTTACATTTTTGTGTGTACGCACTATTTTTTAATTAAATTATTAAATTCACATAAAAATTTAAAAGAATTTGTGAAAAATTTAAAAGAATTTGTGAATAATTTATGTAAAATTAGAGATTAGTGAAGAAATATTTTAAAAAATAGAAGTTTATAGTATTTGGTTTTGTTTGTTTTTTCAAATTTTTGTTTTAACTTTTTTGATTTTCATGTTTTATTGTCTTTGACACTTCTTTTTTTTTTTTAATAACGCCTTTATTTTCTTTTCAGATTCACTTAATTTAATACTTTTTTATTTTTAAAATTTTACTTTTAGATTTAGATTCACATAATCTAAATACACTTAGAAAATATTTGTTGTGTATTCTTTTTAGAAAAAAATTATGAATATTAAATAATAATAATAATAATAATAATAATAATAATAATAATAATAATATATAATAATGAAAAATCAGTACATGTTTGAATTCATACGATTTTTTTACCAATATTTTACATTTTAATTCTATTTAAATTACTAGATATCAGATTTTCATGTAAAAGTATGATTTAAATATAAATCTGAAGAAATTTCAGTATCTTTAATCACAAAAACTGAAAAAATAATCAAAAATTAAAAACCAATTTTAAAAAATAAAACCAACGAAAGTGATTCTTATCTAGAATTTTGGCATCATACCTTGTGTGAGACCCCTAACTTTTGTAAACCTTATTAGGTCCCTAAATTTTGAGTTATTATAATAAAACCCTTAATTCGTCGATTATTCGCAAATTAAACCCTAGAACCAAAAACACATCACAGACGAACCCATATAAACCCTAATTGACCCTGGAAGCTTAGAAATTATTTCTAACACTCTAATATTGATTATTTAACTCTCAAATTTTAAATTAATCTCTTTAAACCTTAACTTTCGATTTTCACAGTTTTCGTTCGATTATTTACCTTTCAATTTCAAAGCAAGATAATACAAACCAAATTATTTTTCCTAACACTAATTTATTAACTCTATACTTGAAATAGATACTTTAATTGAGCCCAAGCCTTCACATTTTTATTAAATCACAAATTGACCCCAAACAAGTAACCATTATATATTTATATATACACTTATACCTTAAAATCTTTTTTTAACACTATATTTTAAAATTTCCAAGATTTGTACACAAAAAAATATAAAATAATTCCCTCAAATCACTATTTATGGCCAGCCATACCTACATAGATATGATGAATATATTTTTTGATACAATTTTGCATGATTTAAGGAAGAAAATCTTTGATTTGGTGCAAACTTTTATATATGTATATATGCAACTCGAATGGTTTGATTAGGAGAAAAACCTTAACTAGATCATATTTAGGAACCTAATTAAGACCTTTAATCCTCCACTATTCCATTGAATTCAAACTAAATTCAAACTATCCAATCCAATTCATTAAAAACGAGTGAGCGGTTTGTGAGAAAATATGATTTTCGTAATGGTCGATGAATTTGAACAAACCTGAGTATTTCTGAAATAACTAAAAATCTGGAAAAGCTATTCCATTTCCGAAATATGTTCTGAAAACTAGATAAAATTCCCTACGAACCATAGAAAAGCCGAGCTCTGGAAAACTCTGAAATAGCCCTTTTGAGTATAATCTTTAGGTAGTACTGAATTTGGAAATTCTGTTTCCATTGGTGTTTTATGCTCTTGTGTTCATGAATATGCTTATTAATTTATGATCATGTCTCGGTATGATATTACACGTGTCATAGGTTTATATATTTTATTTTAATCCATCGATGGTTCTCCACTTATGCAAATCTGGAAATTATATTCTTATGCGAAATTATTCCCTTAGTTACTTGAATATGCCTAGAGCTACTTGTGTCTATCTTCATATGTGAATCTCATGTGTTGTAACTTTATTTCCTTCTATTTGTACTATTTAGTTGTTCATACTTGTGCAATAGATGTTGTTTTAAGAGCATGTCCTAACTCTAACTTAATTTATCTAACTCAAACAGGAAACTTAATGGGTGGTAATGGGTTGCAAATTTTTGGACATGTTACTAAGATATCGATTGGTTGACGAGATGCGTTCCCTATTTGGAAGTAAAAGTCTTGCGCAAGTGGTTTTGCAGAACCCTTGAACGGAGTGGTTGTATTCGGACCCCAGGTATTTGGTGTAAGGAGGGATTTGGGCAAGGCCCATTATTACTGTCTCTTTTGAGGCCCTACGATTGGCGCTACGCGGTAAATAACTGTTGCTATGCATTCGAGGTAAGTTTTGTAACAAAGTAGCAAAAGAGGGGGCATACTGAATAATCTGCGTCCAGTTCTTGCGATTGAGGGAACGAAATCTCTTTGGGGGATTTCTAGACTACTAACAACTAATCCTATAACCTGTGTTAATTACTTGAATGTCACACTTATTTCCCCTATTGTTGTAATTTGCTATTGTGTATTAGATTGGGAAAAAGGGACGGGGTTTGTGTGCATTTACTGGGCATTTAAAGCTCATGGCGTTTCATGCCAAGTATCGAAGAAATGTACGAAGCCAACGAAGAGTCAAAGACATTTGAAAACTTAAGTTTGCCTTAGAGAAAGTTCGGAACCATTTCGCTTATTAGTTTGATTGTGCTTTTATTTATTCTTGGATTGTAATAGTAATGGGACTCGTTTTGTAAATTTAAAATTTGAGACACTGTAATTATTATTTACCTTGTAATCATGTGCCTATCTCTGTGTTGCTTATGAGACCTTGCGACAATGCCTTTTAAGATCTGTCAAAAGGGTAGTGCGCTATCTAAGAAAGCTGGACTTAGAAGGGAGGCTAACTTGACTCCTCCGGCGATTTGGGATCTTACTTGGTTATTGGCCATAGGACTCATTATTGTCGTTTCCTAGACTCCTAACCTTAGATAAACCCTGTATTTAATTATTAATATATTTTCTGATGTTTGCAATTTTTGGGACGTCAAAACTTGGCATCAAAGCCTACGTTCAACCCTCAACCCATGTAACTCGATTTGCGACTCTAGTTGCTTTTTCCCATACACTAGTTTATTATTATAACACTATTATTTAAAATTAACTTAAAAGAAAACTAATAACGGATTCCCTCTCCTTGACATAGGATGACTAGTGACCCATCAAACATCTGGTAATACAACCACTGGGGTTGTTATTGTTTCCAAGAAGACCAACACATTGAACTCCTTGACCCACAAGTTTACGACCAATGGTGTAGAAGAACAGAGGAGGAAAGATGATCGAGGAAGTAAGGAAAGTGGAGGAAATACACCCTTATCTCACCCCTGAACAAAAGGGAGCCGTAATTCAACGCCAACTCAAAAGTCAGTATCGGGCTCTCAAGTATGCACCTGAGCTTGAGAAGACGAAAAAATTTTAGAAGCAATTTTCGAGGCACTTCAGAATGGGCTTGGGTTTTTCTCACATTCCACAATTCGAGAGCGAAACTTTTTATTCGGAGTTCATACTCAAACCAAAATCCCATCTAATTGAACCGGCAGAGATTCCCAATAAAGTCAAGAGCGGTAGGCGCGTCAGGGTCACTGTTCCTCACACTACGGCAAGAAGTTGACTCATTTCAAGACCTTGATCGATGCAGTAGCAACCAATGTTAGAGTTGTAATCTGTAATCTCTAATTGTTGTAAACGTATGCGTCAATATAGGTGTAGTACGATCTAGTATAACTCTAAGAATAGTAGTAGGAAGTGTGGCAGCCATAGTTGTGCTATCAAATTGTAATCTTTTGTAATGAAGCCTACTACCTTTTGTAATGGCACCTACTATTATATATGAAGTAGTATTGTGTTTTTCTCTAAATTTGTTATCTACTATTTGATCTTGTTGTTTCAAACACCCTAGGATAACTCTAACTTAAGATTAGTTGATTACCCTTTTGCATCCATAATTAGACTCCGACTTATGCCTTACTATGTACTATAAATAGAGAAATGGTGGACTACACTCAAGCCCAATGCAATAAATGGTGCCGGGAACTCAAAATTCTGAGAATGAACTAATGCACACGATTGAAATTTTGCATATCGGGGGTCAAATTTCGGAAGGATTAGGACACCTATGAGGAAACAAACAAGATGGTAGGATTCACTTCTTTTTAGAGTTTAGGGGACAAAAATCGCCCTAGTTTACAGGAGTATTAGATTCAAGGACGGTAGGAAACTGGCTTCAGCAAATTGAGAAAATACTAGATACAATGGGAGTAACAGAGCATGCTTATAGAATTACTCTAGCTGGATATGAACTGGGAAGGGAAACAGACCATTAGTGGACCTTAATCAAGGAATCTAGGGACACCACAGTGATAACATGGGCACAGTTTAGAAATTTATTCTTAGGAAAGTATCTCTCGGGTGCGATCAAATAGGAAAGGATTCGAGAATTTCAGAAGCTAGAGCAAGACACAATAACTCAATATGTAGTAAATGTTGAAGAAAAGACGCGAAGATTCGAGTGGGGCCTAGACCCTATAATTAGAGGAAGGGTCTTACCTCGACAACTCTAAAAATATGATGAAGTAATAGACACTGCCTTAGATAGGCAAATAGCTAACGCAAGGAGGATTTACAACAAAAGGAAAAAGAGTCAATCATTTGTAGGACCCTAGAGAAACCAAAAGGGAAACGTGGCACAAAAACCTTATTCCAGGCTGCCACCATAACAATCACAACAGCAAAATTTGAAGAAAAATTTTCAGGAAAGACTAGCAGAACTGATCCAATGCTATCATTGTTAATAGATGGGATATAGAGGGTTCAAATGACCCCAACAGGACAGAGATCAAGAAAAAAAACTTAAGACAATGACCATGGGTAATTAAGCTAGAGACTGCGAAACAACAAAATTTCAAGGTGAATGATATTAGGAACCAAGCCAAATTAGCACTTTATGATAAAGGAACACAAGGACAACAAAGGCATAGTGAAGAATGGAGGAATATGATGAGGAAATGTTACAAGTGTGGCCAACCTAGACATTTTAAGAATAGGTGTCCTCAACTCGCTCAATTAAGATATCAAGTAAAAAGAAAGGGAGCAAACATGCAAGGGATTAGCGATCAGAAGCCACGGACAAATATAACAAATTGGTCGACTATATCAGTGGGTAGGAAACAACAAGAAGCCTAGGCTTAGCAGCAGTTAGAGGCCAATCGGCAGAGCATTCACATTACTAGCAAAAGAAGATCTCACTGCGCCACATCCAAAGGACAAGTAAGGTGCCGCAAACAGACTTGAAGAACCACAAAAAGAGCTTAATGAAGGTATAACTAGGATAATAGTTAGGACTGTGAGGCCCCTAAAAATCTTAATTTCTTAAAATCCCCTTACTGTTAAATTATTTCCTTGAAGTCCCTCAGATTCTTAATTACAACCCTAGGATCAAAATACATGCGCCAACAAAAAACCGCAAACCCTAGGATCAAAATACATGCGCCAACAAAAAACTACAAACCCTAATCGATTTTGGAAACTTAGAAATAATTTCTAATACTCTAATTGACTCCCTAAATATGAAATTACCACTTGGAAACCCTAGGTTTTTCTGGTCTTTATCATGTTCGTCGATTGATCGCGTTTTTGTTCGAAACAAGAAATTCAAACCGAATTAGATTCTCTAACCTTAACTTAGTTAAATCTTACTCTAAAATAAATGTTCCAAAATTAAGGCCTTAGCCCTCATATTTTACTTAAATCACAAATTGACCTCAAGTTAGTACCATTGTATATATATATATTTGTATCTCTTATTCATCGAATCTTTTTGTACACAATATCTATGGAATTTGTACACAAAATAAATAGGAAAATCTCCCCAAATCTTGAGCACATGGCTAGCCATCATACCTCCTAGGCTATAATCATTGTACTTTAGTACAAACAAATCCCTTAAAATCTTGGAGCAATAATGATCTTGGTACCTATAAAGATTTGCTATGAGTGTACTTCTAACTAGAAGGTATTTAAATTAGCCCTAAACCTAACTAGGTCATAATTAAATACATGAGTTTAATTCCAAGTCATAATTAAACTAGTACATGTACTTTTTATACTATAGTACCACCAAATCAATTTGTGAATCTATATATATACATTGGGAATATATCCATAGTACTCATATATTGAACAAAATATATCCCATTTCCCTTCTCCATGGCTGGCCAACCTAAGAGAGTGTGAGGGATCAATTTTCAAGGCCTGTAATCATGGCAATCTAGAAGCAAAAGTACCAAGTACCCCTAAATCTAGGGATTGTGTCCCCAACCTAGTTCCATTCCAACTAGAGACTAACTAAATCTTGTCTAATCACATAATTAAGCCCCCTAATCACTCCCTATTCCATTAGACTCCAAGTAAATCCAAACTTTTCAATCCAATTCCAATTAATGGGCCTTTGTGTCTTTTCACACCAAATTTGACTATATATACAACCACCTACTTAGCATAGCATACACAAACAACACACACACACACCCCTACATTCGGCCTAGAGAAAAGAAAGGCGAGCAAGAGAAAAGTCTTGAGAGGGAGAGGAAAGAAGAGGAGAGCAATCTTGTTCAACTTGGCCTAGCCTAGCAAGTAAGCCACAATACAATTCTCTCTTTTATTTTCCTTTTTCAAATACATGCTCTTAGAAGTTTTAAACATTCATTTCAGATGTGGTTTGATGGTATTCTTGTGTTAGAAATGAAAGAAGAGCCTTGATTCTGCCCTTCTTGTATTTCTCTTAATTGGTATAAGACTACCTTTTTTCCATATCAAACTCTCAAAATTTCCAAAGGTACACCTTCACCTCAAATTTTTCAGTTTAATACATATTATTTGGCATGTTTTCATCACAAGATAACTAGAAAATTTCCCCTAGTTGACCTCTTTTCTCACCAACTTTCTTGTTGTAAGAACTGTGCCAGAAAAATCTATTTTACAGCCAACTTTCAAAATTTCTAGAAAAATGTAGAAAAATATTATGGACCTCCATTTTATGTAAAAATCTTCCTTAAGGAGTTATCTTTAAACTAAAATTAGTTTCATTGAAAATGAGTGAACGATTTGTGAGAACCTCCAATTTTTGTAACGGTCAACGAATCTGGACAGCGCTAGAACATTTCTTAAATAACTAAAAATCTAGAAAAGCTATCACATTTCCGAAACATGTTCTGAAAACTAGATTGAAATATCTACGAACCATAGGAAGGCTAGGTTCGGGAAATATCTGAAATAGCCCTTTTGATTTTAATCTTTAAATGGTATTAAATCTGAAAATTTAGTGTTGCATCGGTGTTTTATGCTCTTGTATACATGAATATGCTTATTAGTTTATGATCATGTCTTGGTATGGTATTTCATGTGTTATGGTTATGTTCCTTATCTTCTTCATTTTAATGATGCTCATGCTTATGTGGCTATTACTATCTTTTTGAGTTTGTTCTAACTTGACTTAAAATATTGATCCAAACGGAAAACTTAATTGGGATGGTATTGGGTTTTCGATCACTTGAATAATGAAGAGATGATAATGTGTTATGTATGGATTGATGGGATGTGCTCCCTAATTGAAGGTTAAGTCTTACGTAAGCGGTTGTCGCATAAACCCTAGAATGAAACAGACGTATTCAGACTTTTTACGATGGTTTGATTGGTGAGATAAGGTTGGGTTCGGATGGGACATTCAGGAAGACAAAATTTTTTTGGAAGGATAAGGTTAGATTCAGGAGATAAAACCTTTTCTTTTCGCTGTCCCTTTTGAGGCCCTGCGGTTGGCACTACGCGGTATATAACCGTTGGTAGGCATCCGAGGTTAGTTCTGCAACAAAGCAACAGAAGGGGGAGTTCTGAATAGTCCGGTGTCCAATTCTTGTGGTTGGGAGGATGAAATCTCTTTGGGGGATTTCTAGAATACTAACCACTAACATTATAACCTTTGTTATCTATTTGAATGACATGTTCCTTTCCTTTATTATTGAAATTGTTGTTATTGACTTGAATATCATGCTCCACTACTTGCTTGCTATAAATATGATAGTGTATTGGATTGGGAAAAAAGGAATGGGATATGTGTGCGTTTACTGGGCATTCAAAGCTCATGGCGTTTCATGCCAGGTATTGAAGACCATTAGACCGGTCGAAGGCAAAGCTGAAGCATTTGAGGATGTACGGCTACCCCTAGGAGGATTAGAAACTAGTTTGTAAACGTGTTTGACATTGTAAGTGATAGATTCCATGTTGTATTTAAGACATAATTTGTAATTTGTATATATACAACATTTATAACATATCCTTATACCTCGTCAACTCATGTAAGCCTTCTGTTAATACCTTGTCAAGATCTGTCAAAAAGGTAGCTTTGCTATCTAAAGTGATTAGACTTTGAAGGGAGGCTATTTTGACTCCTCCGACCTTCCTGGGATCTTCCTTGGTTATTAGCCAAAGGACTCATTAGTGATGTTTCCTACTTTTGTAACCTTAGATAAACCCTGTATTTAATGGTTAATATATTATCTAATGTTCCCAATTTTTGGGGCGTCACAAGGACCCTCTTTGAAGGACTTTTTGTAATCCGAGTATAAGGTGTAAATTCTCCTTAATTAATCCAAGTCTTAGTACTTTTACACTCGTTTCATAATTCTTAAATACATGTTTTATCCATCACATCCCTCATAACTATGCTATATTGGACCATTAGAACTTGTATGTGGACCCTTAGAAATTGAATGTACGACAATTCTTGACTCCCAAAGAATGAAGACACCCAACATCAACCTCATCCGAGAAATAGATTTGTTACTCGCGCCTTAGCTATTATCGAAAGTTACCAAAAGAAGGAGACGACTTACCCGTCCAACGGAATGCTTTAAGGGGGATAGATTAGTTTTCATGATTCAACAAATCAACAAGCACAATGGCATCAACAATTACCAAAGGAAAAAGTAGATCACCACATTAAGGATTTGGCAATACAAGCCTTCACACTGGAACAACAACGTCATTACCCATATAATTAACAGTTCAAAGTTTTCAAAGAACGCGAAAGATTAACGCATCTCCTTAGTCATTAATCGAGGAGGAATTCGATTCAAAACACTACTATTAGAACAAGACTAAGGACAGAACGGGAAAGAACTTAAGCCGAGACATTTGAAGACTTAAGTTTGCCTTAAAGAAAGGTCGGAACTATTTCGCTTATTAGTTTGACTGTGCTTTTATTTATTCTTGGATTGTAATAGTAATGGGACTCGTTTTGTGAATTTAAAATTTGAGACATTGTAATTATTATTTACCTTGTAATCATGTGCCTATCTCTGCGTTGCTTATGAGACCTTGCGACAATGCCTTTTAAGATTTGTCAAAAGGGTAGTGCGCTACCTAAGAAAACTGGATTTAGAAGGGAGGCTAACTTGACTCCTCTGGCAATCTGAGATCTTACTTGGTTATTGGCCATATGACTCATTAGTGTCGTTTCCTAGACTTCTAACCTTAAATAAGCCCTATATTTAATTATTAATATATTCTCTAATGTTCGCGATTTTTTAGGCGTCACACCTTGATTATTGAAGTACAATGTAAAATATTACAGTTCGTAAAATATAATTTAAACAAAAAGAAAGTGCATAAAGATAACCTACGAATTTTTGAGATACAGTACAAATCTCTATTTTAAAAATGTATGCTCTTTCCTCTGTCTAAATTCAAATGAATGCACATGTACGAGCGTAGAATAATCTTCTCGTATAATCCTGTTGATCAAGTTTGAGCTCCTCCAAACGTCGTCGCTTTACTCCCTGAAAACACAAATGTGAGCTAACCGGCGGATGTGTGCCGGATACCTCTCTGATACCTAAGTCAGTAAACTAGACAAATAGACAAAACACTCTGTGTATTCAAGGACTAAAGTTGTGTTACCTATACATAGGTTCTGTTGAGAGCTTTGTGGTTTTTGCCTAGCACAATCCTAGTAGGACTCTTACTTCTCAATGTAGAGTCCTCATAGGAATCACACTCCTGAAAGATAATGTTCATCCTTCAACACCCTCCTCACTGTTTAAACCAAGTGAGATGGTTTTACCACGGTTGAATAACAAAGCAGCCGAGCTAACAAACGCTGATGCAGCTAATTACACCGAACTCTCTTTAGCTCGGTTCTACCTTGCTTTACCTAGCTTGGAATGAACTTGTTTGTACGACTCCCTGTACCTCGGTTCGGAATACTCGAACCGAGCTAACTTTAGTTATCCATGACCGGGCTAACAGAGTCCAGCGGCGAAACCCATTCTTCTCGGTCCATAGTTCGGTGCGCTTCTTCCCTGTCCTAGCTCGGCCCAGACTTACGCTTTTTACCCTCTCAATTGCCCCTTAATTCCATCTGCGTAGCATGATTGGGATAACTCTTCTTTAGCCGAGCTAAAAACATACAAGCCAACCGAGGTCACTCCCTACCGGGCTACCGACTAGTCCAATTCATAAACGTCCTTTCATTCTATACATATGAATCGTTTCCTATTCGTGTGGACATGTGGCTGGCCACTACTAGTCAAGTACAACTGTTGCCGTCGCCCTCGTACTCCGAAAATTTGAATAGTCCTGCCTTTTCTTTGCTTTATACGAAAAACCTCCTTTTTGAATCAAAACGCTCATGTTCATCTTCTCTCTCATGCTCTCTGAGTTTCTACCCTTTTGATCACAGTATTTGTGAAGCTCGCGTTTTTGGCCAACATCCTTGCTGTTCTAATCTTTGTTCTTCCATTTCAAAGTGGTAAGTAGCTGAATCCCTGCTTTTTTGTTTTTACTTTTGCGAATGTGTATAGTATAGCATTACACACACATGCTTTCTGAAACACATTCTTGTAGTTTTAAAACAAATCTTCAAAAAACTCACATACCCAAACTTCTTAACCACACTTTATCTGAATATCACGATCAATCCATTTATGAAATCCCTTTTATCCAAAATAGCACCACGACCGAACTAGGAACTCGTTTGTATTTCATGTGTACTCAGCCGAACTAGAAAGCTTTCCCAGTGATCGAGCTAAAAACCGGTTTAAGCAACTCCAAGCTTAAACTCGACCGAACTAAAAACTCGTGCCCTGACCGTGTTAGGGTTCATAATGCTCAATGACCGAGGCTAAAAACTCGCACTATGACCGAGCTAAAGGTTGCAACCCAGTTAGCCGATCTAGAGTTTTTATCATTTGCTTATCCTTCTTATTTAGCCCGGTGTAGTTATTTAGGCATAACACTTTTTATCTTCACTTTGCAGACTGACTAGGTTTGACCAGGCACACCTTTGCACGCTCAACCGAGATACTCAACGTTATCTCAACACCGGGCTAAGGCTCCGAGCTAATTTATACATAATTTTAATTGAAATGGGTAAATACCGATTTTTAGTAAATTCCCCTGGCGCTACTGCCGAATTCCGCAAGGATTACAACATCCCTGACGACGTCCACCTTTCATTAGCCGAGCTAGATACAACTCCATGGGGAAAAGATGGTTTCGTTCCCTTCTCCATCATATCCATTGTAGAGGCCGATCTCCGTTTTCCCGTTCAGCCTCTTCTTTGTGAATTCCTTAGGCAAACAAGACTTTGCCCTACCCAGCTTTCCACAAATTCATACAGAATAATAAATGGTATCGCCGAGCAAAATCGCCGGCTTGGCCTCAACCTCGGTTTAGTCGAGCTATTTCACCAATACTCCCTTGGCCAGAATGAAGACGGCTAGGTATATTGTTTAAGAATAAGACGCCGCTGAGAGAAAATAATTAAAAATACACCGGACAAAGATGTCAATGATGATGACTTCTTCTGGGTTTCTGGCAACTTCGAAGACTAGGAAGCCCTAATACCGGGATACGAAATTAATTGGAATAAAGGAGTAGCCAGTATGAATACTTTGGCTTAGCTTGTGTATTCTTTACTCTTGCTGTTTATAATTCTTGTACCGGGCTAACCGTTGCCTTTTTTTTATGCAGACTTGAACCACCTAAAGTCACAGTACCAATATCCCAACTTAGACACACTCCGCGCTGCGCTTCGGTACCGTGACCAAGGTTGGGCCGAGCTACTCAATTTCTAACCGACATACAGATACAGTAGTAAGAGGAAGACCAGGGTGACAGATTTCCTTCTGGAACCTTCACCAGAACCAGATCCAACACTACCCCAAATAAATCTCATTCTACTAACCGAAGAACAAGAAATGGCAAAGCACCGAGCTGTGCGAGCCCTTATTACCGAGACAACCTCAATCCTAGATAGCGGGGTTCAGACCGAGACCACTCCAGCTGGTCAAACCGTTGATGCAGTGGTGGCTCTGCCAACAGTCCAAGCCTCGTCATCCCGGTCGAGAAAGCGCGCTCGCACTCCTTCAACCGAGCCACAACACCTTGTGGATGACGATGACACCCTGCTCCCCCAGTCAACGCAACCGAGCCAAGAGCCCGCGGGTTCTGACCGGGCTAGCCCTTCTTAATGGGCTCCAAAGATCACATACAAGAACCGGCCTGTTTCCAGCACTGATTCGGTGGTAGCAGATAAGGACCACTCGCTCGTTTTTAATCTTGCCAAAAGCATGTGTCTGCCCGCCGATATGGAACATCATGACCATTTGACCGAGCTAAAGGCCATCCGGTCGGCGACAAATTCAATGGTGTTGGTAAGTGCTTCTTTTAACCATATTTCATTTTACATCGTCTGTTTGCTCGGCTTTTATTCGTAATTACTATCTCTCCTTTTGTAGGCCACGCAGAAGAACCACATTGCTCACAAATGTGTGTTGGAACATCGCAAGACAACAAGGCTGGCCGTGGCTAAGGCCGACAGCAAGACGACCAAGTTAAACAAAGCCAAACAGAAAATGGCCGAGCTTGAATCAGAAATCGCCCGACTTACCGGGCTGGTTAACTCGGCTGAAACAGACAAGCAGAAGGCTTTGGCCGAGCGGAAAGACAAATATCTACGAGAGCTGGCCAAACTCATGAAAAAGAAAGATGTGGAGATTGCCGAGCTAAAAAAGAGCGCGGACGATGCTGAAGACCGCGGTTACAAGGAAGGAGAGGCCTCTTACATCCAGCAATGTGAAGCTGCAAAAGATATGTTCTTCAAATATGGATGGAAGGCGGCTGTGGTGAAGCTCGGACATGACCAAGAGACCGAGGTCTTTCAGAACCCTCCTCCCCATTTTATACCAAGCTACATGGCGGAGTATGCCAATGCCATTCAGCAAAAATTTCTTCAAGTTGGGGAGGAGGATGAGGCATCCCCAGAGCCCAACAACACCCCGACTGTTATTACTAATCCCGGTCTGCAAGCCGCTCAATCAGCTCGAGTGGAGCCCCAAGTGCCCAGTACAGTTGAAGATGTGACCGACCTTTCTACTGGAGCTGGGCTACGGAGTGATGAAACTCGAGTTGACCTGGACGCAGACCTGGATGATCTTTTTGCTTGATTTTGTATTTTTTCTTCTTTTGATATCAATAAAGTTTGTAACCGGGCTATAGCCCCTCATTTTGTACTGCACTTTGGAATGAAATCTTCAATTTGGAATGAAGTCTTCAATTTCTTTATCTTTTTGTACGGTTATGCTTTGTCTTGTAATTTGTCTTCTTTTTGTTACCGAGATAACCATCTTTGCATTAAAAGTTTTGACAACTGTTTGCTGTGTTGGTTATACAACACTTAGTTTTCTCCAGCCCACCTCTTTTCAGCTTAGATCCTTATCTCGGCGGAAGAGTACCCGAAGTCGGTTAGTCCAATCAACCACTCTTCAGCCTAGATCCTTATCTCGGCTGAAGAGTACCCAAAGTTGGTTATCCTAGCCAACCACTATTTAGCCTAGATCCTTATCTCGACTAAAGAGTACCCAAAGTTGGCTATTCCAACCAACCACTCTTCATACTAGATCCTTATCTCGACTAAAGAGTACCCAAAGTTGGTTATTCCAGCTAACCACTCTTCAGCTTAGATCCTTATCTCGGCTGAAGAGTACCCAAAGTTGGTTATTCCGGCCAACCACTCTTCAGCCTAGATCCTTATCTCGGCTGAAGAGTACCCAAAGTTAGTTATTCCAGCCAACCACTCTTTAGCCTAGATCCTTATCATGGCTGAAGAGTACTCAAAGTTGGTTATTCCTGCCAACCTCTCTTCAGCCTAGATCCTCATCCTGGCTGAAGCGTATTCAAAGTTAGTTATTCCGACCAACCTCTCTTCAGCTTAGATCCTTATCCTGGCTGAAGAATATTCAAAGTTGGTTATTCCAGCCAACCACTCTTCGGCCTAGATCCTTATCCTGGCTGAAGAGTATTCAAAGTTGGTTATTCCTGCCAACCTCTCTTCTGTTGCCCCTATCTAATATTGTCTAAGAACAACTTTACAATAGAGAGAAAAACTACTTGTTTAATTAAAGAAAGAAAAATTACAAGTATTTAAAGAAAAGCCAAAAATAAAATAGTTTGAGACTGGCAGTGTTCCATGGCTTGGGTACAGGCTTGCTGTCTTCATCTTCCAAGTGATATGCCCATTTTCCTACTAAGCCAACCACTTTGTATGGTCCTTCCCAATTAGGCCCTAACTTGCCATCTCCGAGTACCAGAGTGTTTCCCATTACTTTGCGCAGCACCCAATCTCTAATCTTGAATTGCCTCAGATGTATCGTCTTGTTATATTTTCTGGATAACTCTTGCTGGTATGAGGCAATGTGAACCAGTGCTTTTTCTTTTCTCTCTTCTGCAAGGTCGAGTTCTAAGGCTATGGCTTCTCCATTTAAGTCGGGGTCAAAATTTTCACTTCTAATAGTGGAGAGGCCTACTTCCAGTGGGATTACTGCCTTCATGCCATAAGCCAGTGAGAAAGGCATTTCTCCAGTTGACAGCTAAGGTGTGGTACGGTAAGCCTATAAAACATGAGAAAGCTCTTCAGCCCACTTGCCTTTTGCCTTCTCCAACCTTTTCTTCAATCCATCTAAGACGACTTTGTTTGATGCTTCCGCCTGGCCATTTGCTTGGGGGTATGCTGGTGTAGAGTTATAAAATTCTATCTTGTATTCCTCACAAAAGCCTCTAAAAATTTTGCCATCAAACTGAGTGCCGTTGTCAATTATTAGAGCCTTGGGTATGCCGAATCGAGTGATGATATTCTGTCAAACGAACTTCTTCACGTCATTCTCCTTTCTTGATGCGAGTGCTTCAGCCTCCACCCACTTTGTGAAGTAGTCTGTTGCTGCAAGAAAGAACTTTCTATTGCCAGGTACCGTTGGAAGTGGTCCTACTATATCCAAGCCCCATATCGCAAAAAGCCATGGGCTAGTTAATGGTAGAAGCTCTCTGGCTGGTTGATGTATTTGGTGTGCGAACTTTTGGCATTTCTCGCACCTCTTGACATACTTCTCTGAATCTGCTTGCATGTATGGCGACCAATATCCTTGTGAAATTGCTCTGTAGGCCAATGATCTTCCCCCTTGGTGGCTTTCGCATATGCCTTCGTGTATCTCGAATAAGAATGCCTCGACCTTGCTAGGATGGACACATTTCAAATAAGGTCCTGTGAAGGATTTTTTGTATAACGCCAATGTTGGAGAGAGCCAAAATCGCTGTGACTTTGCTCTGATCTTGTTGGCCTCTTTCTTCTCTTCAGGTAAGATGCCGTCTTTTAAGAATAAAATAATGGGATCCATCCATGAAGGGCCTAGTTCGGCACAACATACCTCTGTTACTTTGGGCTCCTCAATACTTGGTCTGGGTAAGAAGTCAATTAGTAATGGATGTGGGATAGATGTGTCTGCCATGGAGGCAAAACCTGCCAGTTTGTCTGCTCTGCTGTTTTCATCTCGGTCGATCTGCTCAATTCGTACTACTTCGAACTTCATGATCTCCTTTCTGACTAACTCTTGGTATCTAGCCATCCTTTCATCTTTTGCCTCGTAGTCACCTAAAATCTGGTTTACTACCAGCTGGGAGTCACTGTAAACCATTAGCTCGGTGGCCTTTATAAAGAGTGCTTACTTTAGGCCTGCTAGAAGTGCTTTGTACTCTGCTTCATTGTTTGATGCTGGGAAGCCAAGGTTGACTGCTTGTTCCACTATTAGGCCATCTAGTGAAATGAGGACTATACCAAGTCCTGCACCGTGCCTATTGGATACTCCATCCACAAAGAGTTTCCACATCTCTCCAACAAATACCTTCCAGCAAGTGGAGGGGTCGGATGACATCTTGGGGTCATAAATATTGTTGATATTGTCTTCCAAGTCCATGCCTACTGTTGGGGTTTGCTCTTTACTGTCTGACTGCCCTAAGTTTTCACTTGTTGATGAGTCCTCACTGGGAATGGCATGGTTTATTCCTTTCTTTTGATCCTCAAGCCTGTGTGGTTTGCAATGTGGTTGGGTATCCTGTATTAGGGGTTGCGCATTTCCTGCGGCACTTTCCATCCCCATTTCTGTTGTACCAGTCAAGTCAACTGGGCAGATATGATGACTTCCTGGTGTGAACTCTGTCACAAAGTCTGCCAAAGCTTGGGCTTTTATTGCGGTTCTGGGTTGAAACTTAATGTCGAACTGTCTCAATTCCACCGCCCATTTCAAGATTCGTCCAGAAAAGTCTACCCTTTCGAACAAAGCTTTTAAGGGAAAAGCTGTCAGGACGATTATGGTGTGGACGTGTAAGTAATGTGACAACTTCCTTGAGGCCATCATCAAAGCTAAGGCCAGCTTTTCCAATGGTAGGTACCTGGTTTCTGTCCCCAGCAAGGTTTTGCTAACATAAAAGATAGACAGGTGTTGGATTCCTTCCGCTCTGACCAACACTGCGCTGACTGCATGCTGTGATACTGCCAAGTATAAAAAGAGTTCTTCTCCAGGTACTGGGGTTACTAGTAATGGAGGAGAAGTCATGTAGTCTTTCAGGCTCTTTAGGGCGCGATCGCATTCTTCATCCCACTCAAATTTGGCCTTCAGTGCTTAGGAGAATGGTTGACATCTGTCTGATGACCGACTTATGAACCGGTTGAGTGCAGCAGCTAGGCCAGTGAGATGCTGCACCTCTTTGTAGATGCGCCCCGAGGGCTCTCAAGCTCCGCGCTGCGAAGGGCACAGAATTCGTTTGCTCTCTAGCTACTACAAGTTCAGACTCATGTCATGGTTCTAAATCTAATCTCACGATGTGCGATGTAAGATCGATAAATCACCAAAGAGTCCAAATCCGGCAAATCGTTTTGGAAAACTGATTTTTAATAAAGAAATGCCAAACATGGACTGCTTTGCCAGTTACAGAGTCGCCACCTAAGTATTTTATTTTTGGGGGGAATTTAGGAAACCCTGACTCGTACTTAAGGCCACGTGTCCGTCATCACCAAAGTTGGCTCGGCTCGGGAACTTGGGTACGAGAGGGGAAGGTCATGCAATAAGCACCCCCGCTCACCCGATCAAAGATTGGCCTGTACTAAGCGTGATATTTTGTTTTTGAAAGCACATGTGTTCTTATTCCGGTTAATTAGCTAATCTTACTACGTGACACGCACAGCATACAAGTATAGACTAGATCGCCTAATTTGGAACAAAACATTGCATGTTTGTTTGTGAAAATGGTTTGAAGTTTGTTACTCGCAAGTAGGCTAAATTCGGGATTCAATGAATTGTTCCTATTCAAGTAACCCAACCTTCACCCACAGGCATTCAGGCAGTTATAGCAACTAAGCAGTTAGCCTCATGGCAAGCATGCTTTCATGGCAGTCAATAACACACATGCGGTATGCTAAAGCATAAACACTCAAAGTGTACTCCCAGACAAAACAAAGAACTAGTTAGAAATCATGCATGATCCTAGTTCATGTTAAGATAGCAAATGCAACACATGCGAAAATGTAACTAAGATAAGCTCGGCTATCCTAAGAGTGTTATGTGAAATGTAACTTGGTACATGAATTCAAATTGGAATTGAAATACAATGCAATTAATATGATGCGCCGAGCCTGGTGTATGCAAAACAGATGAATGGATACACGCATACAAAACATAAGGTATGCTAATCGAAATATGCCCTAAAACTAACCATCGTAAGCGGTTAAGTAAAAAGGAGAAAGAAATGGGGATTGGAAGACATGCATCACACACACGCACGCTTATTACAACAATTGACCCTCTCGACAGAGGGACCGAATAAGAAGCTAACTATCTAATCTAAGCTAATTAAACTAATTATTACAAAACAAATTGAAATAGCTAAACGCATTAACTATTAAAGAACAAAACAAAGCATAAGCTAGCTATCTAAGCATGGCAGCTAAAGAAAGCAATAAAACAGGAGCCTCGAGAGGGAGAAGACTGGATGCATGCTCGGTCGCCTCGTTCGGAAATCCAATGCGATGCCCTGATTTGCCTCTGTTTTCAATTGTCCTCAGAACCTTGAACCAAGCTCCAGAAAGCTGAAACTCCATCATGGGAACCTGTGGGAGGGCTACCAACCAGTTGTTGAGGAAGGAGACCACCTGTCGACCACTTTCTGTGCTGAAAAACCAGAAAAGTGGTTGGCCAGCTAGTAATACTGGTCGGCCGACCAGTTGTTGCTGCTGAATTCCAGTTTGCTACAACAGAGAGCAAGAAAGGGCATGGCAATGTATTTGCAAGGTATGTGTGCACAACCACCCTCCCTATCATTTCATAAGCTCAAGAGAGTGTGGTTCTCGACCATCGGGACACCAATCACGCATTTCAATGCATGATGGCCGAGAGGCGAAGCTACCCAATTCAATATGAAATGAATGCACAAGTACACACATAAAGCCTAAAACTCTATCATGCTAGATCAAGAGCGTTGGCGACCGAAAATTGAGGCACGTTTCATTACTTCAAGTATGAAACGTCCCTCGTTTCTCGTGCTCAGATTAACACTTAATCCAAACAACGATGCAACAACATGGCATACACAATGCAAACAACAACATGGCATACTTAATGCAATGTGACATGATCAACTTAACAAAGCTAATGACATGTGAACAATGCAAATGCATGCATGCACAATGCAATGCTACAAGGGCAACTTAGCAATGTTAGGAACACGCATACTCAATGCAAAGAAACAACTTGGCATACACAATGCAAATAACCACATGGTATACACAATGCAATGTAAGATGGCATACATAATGCAATGAACAACAAGCATGCGAACAACATGTAAACAAACATGCTACATGGACTTAAACCAAAAAAGGGTAGACCTCAGTCATGCCCAAATCAGCGGCCATTGGTGATAAAGTTAAGGCACATGAAGCATATACAAGCATACACATGCAATGGCCCATCAAAGAGGCCTAAGAGCACAACTCTCAAGAGTGCTCAAAGAGTGACAAACATGGAAGTGTAACAACACTAAGTGCACTGAAATAAGGTAAGAAATGATGCCAAATCATTCCAACAAAACAAGCAAAGCATTCAATGGTCCTTAAAACATTAAAGCTAACAAAGAGGACCACAAAGGGGGAATGCAATACATGGCACAAATGCATGAACCAATCATGGACAGAGCTTAAATAGGTCAAAACAAAGACCTAAACATGTTGAGATAGGGGGCTCAAAGACCTAGGCATGCAAGCATACAAGCTAAACCATAAAAGAGGCAACAATGCACAACACTCAAAGGCATTCAAAGCATGAAAGAAGTGGGAATATGACAATGCTATAAGCTCTGGAATGAAGTATTAAATGATGCCAAATCATCTAAATAGCTCAAAGATAGCATGCATGAGTCAACAAAACACAAAGCTAGCAAGGCCAATTACACTACAGCTATATAAAGCATGAAGGATATGGCAAAGGCAACCCAAAACAGTCCTAGATCATGCCAAAATGATACGAAAACATGCATGGAAGAAAGCCAAAACAAGCTAGCATGAAGGGCATAAGGCATGGTGCATATAAGGCAAATAAGGTGGATTACACTACACCTATTAAGACCAAGCATGGAATGACTTAACCAATAAAAATTAGAGTTATATCATGGCAAAATAACCCCCAAAACACATTGAAATGATGGCTCACAAGCTTACCATGAAGGCATACACAATGGTTCATGTTAAGGCATAAAGGGGGAAACCCTTCAACGCATTGAATAAGTGAAAGATGCAAGTGCCTAAGCATGAAACATGGACTGAAATCACATGATAAATGATGCCAAATCATCTAAACAGTCCAAGTAAAGCATGCTAGTGGACTTGACATACAAAGCTAACAAGCTAGAATGCACTATAGCTATACAAAGCATGGCATGCATGACCAAAAAAATACAGATCAGAGCTAAGGCATGTTAAAACATGGACAAAAACTTCTTAGAGTTAAGTCAAAAGCATGCTAGAATGACATGTCAAAGCATGAGACACATTAGGCTAATTCATGGAATTGCACTACAAGTGCATGGAGCATGCAAGAGGTGACCAAACCAAACCCTAACAGAGGTATGACATGGTAGAACATCACCAAAAACATGCTGAAATGGACTCAACATAAGCTAGAAAGACATGCTACTTCATGAAGCATACATGACTAGTTTATGAAATTTACACTACAAGTGTAAAAGGCATGCAAGAGCCAACGAAACCAACCCAAAACAGATCTAAGGCATGTCAAAATAACACCAAAAACCTACTAAGATGGCCCCAAAACCAGCTAGAAAGACAAGCTCAAACATGAGGCACACAAAGCTAGTTTGCAAGATTTACACTACAAGTGTATAAGGCATGCATGGAATGACCAAACCAAGTCAAAAACAGATCTGAGGCATGCTGAATAACCCCAAATACATGCTAAGAATAAGCCAACACAACCTTAATAAACATGCTTAAACATGAGGCATATGAAGCAAGTATTCAAAACATAAGGAGAAGGGATGACCCTCTCCTTTTTGGGACCTCAAAACCTCCTCTCCACCACTGAAAATCCTCTGGATTTCAGTGGTAGAAAGGTCATGCAAAGGTGATCCCAAAGCTTAAAAAGAAGGCGCAAAAGCAAGGCCAAACAAGGCCCAAGGGGGGGTAGACAACCCCCAACACAAAAGTGACCTTAAACAAAGATCTTAAGGACCAAAAATCAAAAATTTTTGTAGTTAAGAGTTAGTCCTAAAACAGCATGCAAATAAGCTCAAAAGCTTAAGAAAAAATAGGGGATTTAAGGGTTAGAAACTCACCCTTGAAAACCACCTTTAAAGCTACAACTCCAGCAGCTTCTTCAAGCTCAAACCAACCCAAGAAGACCAAAAACAACTCCTAAGCACCTCAGCAACTAAGGGATGGTGTTTGAGTGTGTGTTTGTGTGTTAAAGTAAGACAAAACTACACTTTTGAAGCACAAAAATGAAGTAAAGGGCAAGATAGATACAAGGGTGTATCTATAACTCTCAAGGCAATTTTTCTGAACCTAGAGGAGGAAGGAGGTGGTTCTCTCTTATAGAGAACCAAAAGCTAAAGCTTCTCAAGGAAGCTAAGCTTCAAGGCCATCCCTCCATACACATGTATGGAGGATGGCTTTAGTGCCCTCCAGCTGTGCCAGCTGGAGAAAAATATTTCCAAAAAGGTGACAAAAAGTAGCTGACCACTTGAAGTGGTCGGCTAGCTACATAAAGTGGTCTCCCAAAACAAAAACTGGTCGGCCATAGGTGGGAGAAGTCTACACACTGAAAGCAAGGTGGTGGTATGGTGGCCGACCAGAAAAGGTGGCCCAAAGACCAAGAAAGCCAGTTATCCGACCAGAAAATTGGCTGGCAGGAGGAAAAGTGATCTCCAAGAGGAAAAACTGGTCTTCCACCCTTGTACCACCTTCTAAACAAGGAAAACAAGGTTTGTACCAAAAACAAACCAAAACAGATGCAAGACGAGAGATCGGGAGGCAAAGCACGCGGCCGAAAGCCTCGAAAACTAGTCTACTGGCATCAAAAGTGGTACACGACCACAAAAGTGGTCTCTCGGACCACAGTGTTCCTCTAGGCAGAGGCAACAAGGCATGGTTCAAAAACCACGCCAAACGGAGAACGTTAAGCAGTCTCGAGACAAGGCGCGCAGTCAAAGGCTCTAAAAATCAGAAACTAGTCTCCAAACGGGAAAAGTGGCTTACGATCACAAAAAGTGGTCTACGACCACAAAGAGATGGTCTACAAGACCTTTCCCTCCCTCCGGGAAGAGAAAACAAGATTCGATCCACAAACCGAGCCAAAGCACAAAGAATTCAGCGGCACGGAGGCAAGGCCCTCAGCCAAAAACTCAGAAACCTCAGAACGAGCACAACATGCACAATCACCAAGCGCTCAATTGATAATGTCTGAGTCTTAAGATCAGTCAAAAATGGGATGTCTACAATTACCCCTCTTTGACAGAACTCGGAAGTCATAAGCGACGGGAGTGAATGTCAAAGCCCAGAGACGACCCATTTTTGTCAAGGCCGAAGACTTAGACACACAGGCAAGATAACAAAGACACGCGCTCACAGGCTGGGGCAAGATGCAAAAGACATGCACGAAGTTGAACATAACTTATGATCATGCAAAGAAAGCTGTAATGAAGTAATTATACACAATAAATGTAACAGTTTTAAGTAAGTGAATACAAATCAAACTACATTACATGCAGAAAGGATGTAAGAGAATTATATAATTCTCGCTACGTCTCACGCGGAGTACATACAATACCGTCTAGTTTTTTTGGTCACGCCAGCTTCAAATGAACCGTACATACAATATCGTCTGGTCGCACCAGCCTCAAATGAACTATACAAACAATATCGTGCCTGCATAAGAAAGAAACTCAACAGGTACAATATAGTTAGCAATACATGTTCAACGCTATATCAAATGCGGACACATATGATATCGATGGAAACGTGCATAGCAATGCAAGTGAAATGCGCGTGAAGAGTGCATGACAATGCAAGTGGAAGAGTGCATGACAATGCAACCTAAGTATGCGCATAACAATGCGAGGGGTGCATGACAATGCAACCTAGGTGTGACGCATAACAATGCGAGTAAAACAAGCATAACAATGCGAGTAAAGTGAGCATAACAATGCCACTAAAAGAGTGTAGGTGCATAACAATGCAACGGAAGTACGCATAGCAATATAAGTAAAACGAGCGTGACAACACAAGTAATGAATGCATAACAAAGCAACGAGTGGTGTGCATAACAAAAGCAAGAGAGGAAAGTGTGCATAACAATGCGGGAGTGGTATAACTTCAATAGCATGCCCTGAAATAAAATGCCAGTTAAAGAAAAATAAGCCTTAACGCGAGCAAATTAATCGGAACCTCCGATTTACCTCTCGGAGGGGTCACAACATACTTAAAAAAAAGGATATACCTCACTCTTTGATAAGTGACGATGAGCCATGCATCGAAGACTTGAATTGAAGTTCCCGCGGGGACAATTTCACGCCAAAAAGTGTACTTTTCTTGCACTTTCTCGAGAGACGAGAGCTCCAATTATCACCAAAACACACAGGGAGAACAATGGAGCTCTGAAGATCACCTAGGAGGGTGGCCGACCAGTTATACCAGTGGCCGACCAGTTGTTGCCCATCAAAGTGGTCGGCCGACCAGAAAAACTGGCTGGCCAACCAGTTTATGCAAACAGGGGCAGTTTTGTCTCTTAATGCTCGGATCTTTAAGTACACATCTCCAAATCAGTTTTGCTCACACCTCCAAGGCCGAAATCAACTTCTCTTCCTCCCTAGACCCTTTTCTCTCTCAGATCTGCACTTTATACGCGTTTTCCAACGCCCCACGCAAAGTTGTTTCGCGAAAACTTTTGATTCTCTTCGTTTTGAACCGATTAAAAATTGTTTTCGGAGCTTCTTTCTCCATTTTCACCACTTGAGGTATGTTTGTCTCAAAGTTTAGCACCTTTTCTCGGGCGTTGACTTTTGTTGACTTTTTCTCTTCTCGAGAGTTGACTTTTATTGACTTTTTAAAATTTTGGCTAATTTCGCTCATTTTTGCATCATCTTGCAGATTTCTTCAAATGGCCGACGATATTCCATATGGCAGAGGTTCTCCATATGCAGGGTACGAGCCCGACATTATACCATTACCTTTGAGGATTCGGCCGTTCGACCCGGAGGAGTACGACCCGCAGGAGCACATTCTACCTCCTAGCACCTTCCACCACTTCACGGACTTCGCATGTCGGGCGCCCGCAGACCTGCTGTTACGGGAGCTGGAGTCCCATCTATCTCATCGGGCGCATGAGGTGCGTACTTTACTTTTGTATTTCTCGCACACTTTTACTTCTGCATGTTCTGAACATAACTTGCACACAGCATCCTGTTCATACAGGCACACAGCTCACAACACAACACTTAGTTAATTCGGCACACAGCTCATTTTGGCACACAGCACATTTTGGGCACGCAACTCATTTTGGGCACACAGCTCATTATACTGCTCAATCTGAACACACAGTTCATAGCGTAGCATTCTGTTTAGTTGGCACACAACTCATTATACAGCTCAATCTTACCACACAGTTCATAACACGGCATTCTGTTTAGTTGGCACACAGCTCATTATACTGCTCAATCTGAACATACTGTTCATAACACAGTATTCTGTTTAGTTGGCACACAGCTCATTATACTGCTCAATCTGAACACACAGTTCATAACACAGCATACTGTTTAGTTGGCACACAGCTCATTATACTGCTCAATCTGAACACACAATTCACAACACAGCATTCTGTTTATTGTCACGCAGCTCAATTTGAACACGCAGTTCATAACGCGATATACTTTTTCATAACCTAGCACACTGCTCAATCTGAACACGCAGTTCATAACACAGTATTCTTTTATAGCACACTGCTCAATCTGAACACGCAGTCCATAACACAGTATTCGGTTTATTGTCATAACATAGCACACCGCTCAATCTAAACACGCAGTTCATAACGCGATATACTTTTTCATAACATAGTACACTACTCAATCTGGACACGCAGTCCATAACACAGTATTCGGTTTATTGTCATAACATAGCACACCGCTCAATCTGAACACACAGTTCATAACGCGATATACTTTTTCATAACATAACACGCTGCTCAATCTGGACACGCAGTCCATAACACAGTATTCAGTTTATTGTCATAACATAGCACACTGCTTAATCTGAACATGCAGTTCATAACGCGGCATACTTTTTCATAACATAGCACACTGCTCAATTTAAACACGCAGTTCATAACACAGTATTCGGTTTATTGTCATAACATAGCACACCGCTCAATCTGAACACGCAGTTCATAACGCGATATACTTTTTCATAACATAGCACACTACTCAATTTGGACACGCAGTCCATAACACAGTATTCTTTTATTGTCATAACATAGCACACCACTCAATCTGAACACACAGTTCATAACGCGATATACTTTTTCATAACATAGCACACTGCTCAATCTAAACACGCAATTCATAACACAGTATTCGGTTTATTATCATAACATAGTATACCGCTCAATCTGAACACGCAGTTCATAACGCGATATACTTTTTCATAACATAGCACACTGCTCAATCTGAACACGCAGTTCATAACACAGTATTCTTTTATAGCACACTGCTCAATCTGAACACGCAGTCCATAACACAGTATACAGTTTATTGTTATAACATAGCACACCGCTCAATCTGAACACGCAGTTCATAACGCGATATACTTTTTCATAACATAGCACACTGCTCAATCTGAACACGCAGTTCATAACACAGTATTTGATTTATAGCACATTGCTCAATTTGAACACGCAGTCCATAACACAATATACTTTTTCATAACATAGCACACTGCTCAATCTAAACACGCAGTTCATAACACGGTATTCGGTTTATAGCACACTGCTCAATCTGAACACGCAGTCCATAACACAGTATACTTTTTCCTTGGCACGCAACTCATATTTTTCATTTTGAACACACAGCTCACACTTTTCAAATTTGAACACACAGCTCATACTTTTCATTCTGAACACACAGCTCATACTTTTCAAATTTTGTACACACAGCTCATACTTTTCATTCTGAACACACAGCTCATACTTTTCAATCTGAACACACAGCTCATACTTTTCATTCTGAACACAGCTCATACTTTTCATTCTGAACACACAGCTCATACTTTTCAATTTGAAACTAAATATATCTGTTCATTCTGAATGCAGGTATCCTCCCGTTTCACACGGGGTTATGGATCGATCCTCACGAGAGAGTGGTATATGGAGCTCCCAGACGTTGTCCGGCATATTGTGGATAAGGCAGGGTTTGGCCCATTTTGTGCGGGATTGTCGTGTCATCCAGCGAGCAGGACCCTCCTGGGCACACTTGTAGAGAGATGGTGGGACACCACCAACTCCTTCCATTTTTCAGCCACCGGGGACATGACGATGACCCCATATGATTTCTCCATGTTGATGGGCCTTGACGTGGCAGGCCGGCCAATCCCATACGATGCAGATATAGGTGAGTGGGAGGCTGCTTGGATTTATCTGCTCAGAGCCCATTCGCCGATCGACAGATCATCAGGCAGGGTCAGGTACACCTGGTTCTCCGAGTAGTACAGGAGGACTACGCCCATGACCATTGAGGCCATGCAGCAGTATGCTCGGGGATTTTTGATGTTCCTCCTCGGGACCACTCTGTTCTCCGACAAGGGGAACACAGTTGGGCTTTATCTGCTCAGTGCTCTGGTAGACCTATCACAGGTCAGTCAGTATGATTGGGGTGGTGCTGGCCTCGCTACCCTTTATTGCTACATGAGCGCGACCTCCCGCGAGCGAGGGACCATAGTTGAAGGCTATTGGCGAGCCTGGGAGGTACATTCTACCCTCTTGATTTACATTACTGCTTTTCATTATCCGTGCACTACATACTGCACGCATTACATTCTGTACTCTACATTCCGCACTCAGCATTCTGCCTTTTCTATACATTCTGTATTCGCATTCTACACTCAGCATTCTACATTCTATATATTCTGTATTCGCATTATACACTTAGCATTCTGTATTTTATATATCCTGTATTCGCATTCTGCACTCAACATTCTGCATTCTATATATCCTGTATTCGCATTCTGCACTCAGCATTCTGCATTCTGCATTCTATATATCCTGTACTTGCATTCTGCACTCAGCATTCTGTATTTTCTATACATTCCGTACTCTGACAGCCATTGCCTTACCTTTCACAGCTATAGGTTTACGCATACTTCCCGACATTGTCCCCTGAGCTCGAGGTTGAGACACCTCTTGAGATCCCCTACTCACGCAGATTTGAGGGTCGGTGCCGGCCCAGGCCTCAGGAGACTCTGCTCTATCTCCGGTAATTCTTCGATACTGTACGGGCGATAGAGGTGATACAAAACTCTCAGTTCTTCATGCTTTCAGCTTTGATTTATCTTGCATATTTATGACATCTAATCAATTTATGCACTTGTTACCCGTAAGTGACCTGGCAGCCTTAGATCGACATGCCAGGGAATCCTCGATTTTTGTTTGCTGGGGCATGGGGCTCCTCCCGATATAGGGTCTTGTTTGAGAGACTGGTCGGTAGCGCCTGGTTTCTCGAAGAGCGCTTTATGCGCCAGACGATGGGCAACTTTGATCAGGACGTCCCCTCACTGCCTCCATCAGAGATACGGTCCGCAGGGGGTCTCACACCCCGAAAGGTGAAGGACCTTATGTTGGGTATTGACGCAGTCCTTTTCCAGGAGGAGGGGGATTACACGACATATCGCCATACGTACCTGATGCCTCGGTTGTTAGGTGTCCGCACCCCCAGGAGGAGAGCTGCTGACATGCCTTCCTCGAGTCGCGCCTGAGCCGGAGACATTCCTTCGACCAGCGGGGCCGGCACATCGAGAGGCAGGACTGGAGGGATGCCCTCGACTTGGCAGTATATTGGATGGCCAGATCTTTCGACCGAGCTGACGAGCTGGCAGTATGCGACATCATACCAGATTCCGCTGGAGACCATCGATACGTCAGTGACCCTGACTCACCACTGGTATGTTTTACAGTTTTCATTTATCACTCAGATATTTATACATTCATTTATTCACTGATGACTTGAACTTACATCTGCAGCCTCCCAGAGAGTATACTAAGGGGTTGCTCGGAGTGGTGGCCTCACTCGAGAGTATGGTTCTGCGGAGGGAGACGCTGCTATATGCCTCCGGCGTTCAGGTACTTTTCAATTCCCTTGCATTTATCATACTTCTGATGACATATGGAAACTGAACATTTCACTGCATTGATTCATTGCATGTGTAGAGCACATCTGACACATCACATTCACACACTATAACTGTATGCACCCACTTTATGTATCATTCTCACATCTACATCTGACATATATACTGGCTGATGCATTCAAACTGTCCTTTTTCAGGTTCCACCTCTGCAGACTGGACCATCCAGGCCTTCTCGAGTAGCTAAGAGAGGAGTCTCAGCACGCGGCCGGGGGGGATGCAGAGCACCTGTTAGACAGGATGACGAGTCTAGCGAAGAGGAGGAGCCAGAACATCCACAGTCAGAGACATCTGCAGGCAAGGATGATGACTCTGGTTCCGGTTCGGAGGGCGGAAGCGACACCGAGGACGTTTCCGAGGATGGTGGCTCTGATTCAAACGGAGATGCTGACAATGGTGGCGCGAATGCTGCTCAACCGAAGAGGGTGAAGAGGGCCTCTCGGTCTTGAGCTTGATGGCACTGATGCAGATGTTCCTGCTTTATTTTTCTTTTTACATGTAGTTGTAGCACATTGTACAGCTTAGGTAGTTTTATTTTCTTCAAAACTTGTACCCTTTTGTAAAATGTTGTAAAAAGAAGCTATGATGAAATGAAAACAAATTTTGTTCAAAAAGTGTTGTATTTATATTCTTAACATCGCATCGCACCATTTTGCACAAAAGAAATGGATTGAATGGAATTTGAACATCGTACATTGCCAAGTCAAGTAGTGAACCAACGCAACAAAACAACTCAATCCTAAAAAAACAACAACAAGACTTCAACAAGTTTACAACTTGATAAGCGAAGAGTAACAACTCGATAAATAAAGAGCAACAACTCGATAACCAAAAAGCAACAACTCGACAAACGAATGAGCAACAACTCAATAAATAAATGAGCAACAACTCGATAAGCAAAGAGCAACAACTCGATAAACAAATGCATTTTAGACAAACAAGGCGACGGAATGCATCCGAAACAGAGGTAAACTTGGACCTTCAGCACTCTCTGCACACAGGAAAGCTAGAGACTCTCTTCTGGAGGCAAGGAAAAGGTTGTAGACAACTTTTGCTCCATGGCCGACCACCAACAGCGGCTGGCTGACCACTTTCTTGGCCTGGAGACCAGAAAAGTAGCTGGCCGACCAGAAAAATTGGCTGGCCAACCAAAAAAAGTAGTCGATCGACCAGTTAGCCTGGGGACCTCCAGTTTTCTAACACTTGTCCTCCAAACAGTGCCTTATCCTTCATAAAGGTTCCAGCTTCGTGGTTCCCTCATTCCAACTCAGTTTTGCACCAAAATGGAGGCATTTCTTGTCTAAAATCTCACAAATTGGATCACCAACTTAGATGGCTCGGAAAAGCTGAACTTCCGGGGCTTCAGCATAAATGCACTATTCATGTTGAGTCGCACCCCACTGCGTTTTCCGTTCCTTCATGTCGTGGCAAGATGTTGGAATCCGGTAACTCACGTTTTTAGCTTTGGCGGACAAGAGATGTGTCTTACTTTCAAAGACTTCCAAACTCTAATGGAGTCCGAGCGCGAAGAAGAGATTTTGCCATAATTCCGTTTTGGCCACGTCCAAGCCTTAGGACGCATGTGCAGGCTCACTTTGCATGACACTCGATCATTAACTCGCGACGGAGTACTGGATATTCCGAGCTTGGTTCATCGGTTATGTAATGCCGGCGACAGCGGCGACCATGACTGGCAGGGTTTCCGGCGATATGCACTTTGCTTGTGTATGTTGTCACATTTCTTGCTTGCCCCAGGCTCTGGTGGGTTTAGCGCTCGTTTGATTGAGGTTACCGAGGGCTTAAAAGAGGGCAAGAGCAGTATCGCCATGACACTAACTGAGATATTGATGGGTTTGGACGCTTTCCATCGTCGAGAGACGACTAGATTCGCGGGGAGTCCACTACTGCTGCAGGTAATGTTTCCCACCCTATCTCACATATATTTCTCACATCACTCGACCCTCAGGCTCAGTTTTTCTCTCAAAACCATTTTCTCACTTTTCTCTCCACATACACCTCTCTATTCTTTTATCTCTCATTTTTCATCCCTCCCCAGATATGGTTGATGGACAAATTAAGGGTTGTGCACTCATACCCAGCATATTCAGCTCGCAGCTATTTCTTCCGGCAACATTTAGTCGATGCCCCTGATGAGGGATGGTGGTACGAATGGATGCGCAGTTTGATTGCTCTTGACATTGCTTGGTGCTGCCCCTAGTTTAATCTACCGGCGATAAGCTATAGCATGACTCGCTAGCCTGGGATTCAATTTATCGGTCTGACACACCGTGTCCTTTACTTCCCGTTTCGAATCCGGCGTCAGTTTGGCCATGATCAGACTTGCCCGAAGGAAGGGATAGAGTACCCTGCTGCATTCCCAATCCGAGGTGCACAGCTAGCTCGGTATGCCACAGCATGGAGGACGAGAGAGCTTCTGGCCCCGCTCCCACTTTCAGTTGCACCCTCTTTGATGAGTGCATAGCTTGGCTTGATAAGGAGGCGCAGATCGGGCCTACTTTGGCATCAGAGGCTTCGACCAGTTGTAGGAGGGGACACAGGAACACCTGACTATGCCCCGAATTTATTTGCTTTAATCAGTACTTTCAAGTTTTCTTTATGAATGTAAAAAACAACTTCAATTTGTATTCAAGAGTAGGAGAGCTTTGTATTGAAATCAATGCAATTGAAGGTTGTGGGTACTAAAAATTTTCCGTTTGGTCTAAAAATGGTCTAAGTCGTAAAAAGATTAATTTGAGCAAAATCAACTTTTATTAAAACTTTTCAAAACCATTTTCGATATGGATCACAACTAGAGATGTCCGAGATCTATCACTGAGATGTACAACCTCGGATTCTTAGCAACTGGAAAGTTGCCCCTAGTTTGAATAGCACTGCATTGGAGATCACAAACCAAGCTCTTGAATGCAGAATAGACAAAGATAACCAAACATGATCACATGGACAAAGTTGGTCGAGCAAGTGTTTATGGCTGGACTTCATAATGAAGTTGCCTACGTATCCCAAATATGGGAATCAAGCCTTACGTAGTTCGGCTCGGGTTCACTTGTGTATTAACTCTCTCCTTTTGCGCTTTAATTTTTGCCAAGGCCGCCCTTTTTGGGTTTTCAACCTTGCGAGCTCAGTTTTTATTATTTCATATTTTTCATACTCTAACTTTTGCCTAGGTCACCCTTTCGGGTTTTCGGCCTAGCGAGCCACTCAGGGAAAGTATTTCTTCAACTTGTTCATGTTGATCGGTTGGGAGAACTCTAGGCTATCTAGGTCCATCAGAACGACAGCTCTACCATCAGAACGACAGCTCTACCCGACCAGATAGACTTGATGATGTAAGGACCAGTCCAATTGGGTCTGAACTTGCCCCTAGGGTCGTGGATGGGAGCTCGGTTGTCTTTGAGCACCAAATCTTCTTCTTTCAAATTCCTAGACTTAACCTTCTTGTTGAAAGCCTTGGAAATTCGTCGTTAATAACCCTGAACATGGTACAGTGCTTTCAGCCTTCTCTCATCAAAGAGCATAAGTTCTTCGAACCTGCTTTGCTGCCAATCTGCCTCAGCTATCTGACACTCAGCCAATACTTGTAATGACGGAACCACAACTTCAATGGGCAAAACAGCCTCCATCTCTTAAACCAAGGAATACGGAGTCACCCCGGTAGAAGTTCGAATTGAAGTCCGGTAACCCCACAGAGCAAATGGCAGCTTATCTGGCCAGTCCTAGTAGGTTTCCACCATCTTCTGTAGAATGTGCTTGATGTTCTTGTCGGCGGCCTCAACTGCTCCATTGGTATGCGGCCGATATGTTGATGACTTATGAAAAGCCACATTATACTTCTCCAACAAGTCGATCACTTCCTTCTTGAAATGAGAACCGTTGTCTGAAATGATCTCATTCGGAACCCCGTAGTGACAAATGATGTTGTTCTTGATGAACTTGGCGACATGCGAAGCCTTCAAAATCACATAAGATTAGGCCTCACCCATTTTCTGAAGTAGTCTATCACTACCAGAATGTACTCATGCCCATTGGACCCATTCGGAGTGACAGCCCTGATTACATCAATCCCCCAGACTAAAAATGGCCATGGCGAAGTCATGTTGTACAACATTGACGGCGGAATGTTCATGCGGTTTGCATGGATCTGACACTTGTGGCATCGCCAAACAAAACCAATACAATCCTCCTCCATGGTGGACTAGTAATAACCCTGTCTAAGGATCTTCCGAGCTAGCATCACCCCGTTCATGTGCGCTCCGCACTCTCCTCCATGGATGGCCTCCATTAGGCACTTGGATTCTTCAGCATCAACACACAGTTTATGCATCCTGAGATGACCTCTCTTGTACAGTTTACCTCCACAGACGATGAACTGAGCAGCCATTCTTTGAATTGCCCTCTTATCTTTAGCATTTGCCCCTGGTGGATACACCTCTTTTTCTAAGAAGTTCCAGCCATCATAATACCAGGGATTTTCATTTTGTACCTCATCTATGGCAGCAATCAGCTCGTAGGCCGGCACAAATTTCTGTTCGATGATGATCGGATACATCCGGACTCCGAAAGGGATGTCTATCATGGAAGATAGAGTTGCTAATGAATCTACGAACCTGTTGTTCTCTCTTAACAGATGAGCGAAATTCAGCTTCTCAAACCAAGGAATTAACACATCCAAGGTCTGGTGATAAATTTTCATCTTTTCTTCTTTAACTTTCCAATCTCCTTTAGCTTGAGATACAACAAGGTTCGAGTCCCCGATGACATCCAACCGTTTTGCCCCTAGTTCTAGGGCGGCTTCTAAACCGGCAATACATGCCTCATACTCTGCCTCATTGTTCGATACTCTGAACCGGAGTTTGAATGCTAGAGGTATACGGGAATTGTCGGGCGCTATCAACAACACCCCTATCCCATACCTGTATTAGTTTGACGCTCCGTCAAAGTACATCGTCCAAGTTTCTTCTTCGACATGCAGAATAGCCTCGTCTAGGAATAAGTACTCAACTGCTTCATCCCCTTTAATTGGGTGATTGGCTAGGAACTCCGTTACCGCTCTCTCTTTCACTAACTTGCGCGTCACGTATTTCAGATCGAATTCGAAAAGCAGAAGCAACCAACGGGCTAGCCTACCCGTAAGTGTCAGTTTCTTGAAAAAATATTTGATGGGATCTAATCTTGAAACCAGTATTACGGAGTGAGCTAACAGGTAGTGCCGTAGCTTCTTGGTAGCCCATACCAAGGCCAAACAAGCCTTCTCCAATGAAGTGTAACGGGTCTCGTAATCCAGCATTTTCTTGCTCAGATAGTAGATAACTTTCTCCACTTTGTCCTCGGACTCTTGTGCAAGCATGCAACCCATTGTAGTTTCAGTCACTGAAAGATACAGAATCAATAGTTTCCCCGACTCAGGGGGTGACAACACAGGTGGGTTCTGTAGATATTGTTTGATCTACTCGAAAGCTGCTTGGCATCGGCCGTCCCATTGGAACTTCTTTCCTTTACCAAAGAGTGGTTCACAAGTCAAGGTTAATTTTGCGATAAACCATCTTATGAATTGCACTTTACCCAGAAAGCCTCGCATCTCGTTTTCAGTCCTTGGTGGTGGCATTTCTAAGATGGCCTTGATTCTGGAAGGGTCGACTTCGATGCCCCTTTGTGTGATCAAGAATCCCAGTATTTTTCTTACTGTAACACCAAACGTACATTTTTGAGAATTTAGCTGCAATTGATACTCTCTGATCCGTTTGAAGAATTTCTGCAAGGCGGTGTAGTGGTCCTCTCTTTCCTAGGACTTGACAATCATGTATTCCACGTTCACCTCAACCTCTTTATGGATCATGTCGTGCAATATTGTGGTCGCAGCCCATTGATATGTAGCCCCAGCGTTCTTCAGCCCAAACGGCATAACCCTATAACAATTGGTCCCCCACGGGGTGGTGAAAGCAGTCTTCTCTCGATCTTCGGGTGCCATCAGAATATGATTGTAGCCAGAAAACCCATCCATGAATGAGAGCAACGCATGCCCAGCAGTGAAGTCCACTAACTCATCGATATGCGGCAGAGGAAAGTCGTCCTTCGGATTGGCTTTGTTCAAATCCCTGAAGTCCATACATACCCGAATTCTGCCACCCTTCTTCGGCACTGGAACTATGTTGGCCAACCAAGTTGGGCATTCGGATACCAGCAAGAACCCTACGTCAATTTGCTTGGTGACCTCTTCTTTGATCTCGAGAGCCCAGTCTGGGCGGATCTTTCTGAGTTTCTGCTTAACAGGTCGGGACTCTGGGTCAAGAGGGATCCGGTGCTATACAATCTCAGGATCGATTCCAGGCATGTCTTCGTAGGACCACTCGAAAACATCTTTGAAATCTTTTAACAAAACGACTAAGCGCTTGCGCTCCTCCGAAGACAACGTGGACCCAATCTGGACCAGTTGCGGGTCTTTCTCAGTACCAACATTAATTGTGGTGATTTCATCAACCAAGGGTTTTACAAACCTTTCCTGCTCTTGATCAAGCAAAAACTTCAAAACCAGAGGAATTTCTTCCTTGTTGTTTTCATCGAAATTTTGAAAGTCCTAATTAATGCAATAAATCAAAGGCACAGAAAAGTAATCGAAGGCCACAGCCACACAATTCTCATTAATCACCTCCAAGTCGTCTGATTCCTCTGTTACAACAGACTCAAACGAAAAAGAAAAAGACGACCTAGACAGGACTGTGGCATCCGGGTAGTTACCCCCAAGAATACCGGACTCAGACTCAGACAAGCTGAACCTGATTCTAACTCTACGGACTCAGTGGAATCAGATTTCGGCTCATTACTTGACCCGGTGCTATTCGATAAGAAGCCCTCTTTGTATTGCCAGACGAGAGAGGGTGCGATGGATGCATCTAGAATGTTTGAAGATGGGCTCGCAGCAGTTTCATTCCCGATCATGGACACCGAGAAGTTATCCCCCAAGCACTCATGTAGGATCGGAGGATCTGAAAGTAGACAAGCCAGTGTTACCCCCATTTCAATCTCTGTGCTCTCGGAATCCTCTTCCCTACACTGCTCAACCTCAACTGATGGGTCTGCCTGCTCCTCGGAAACATCATCCCCAGACAATTGCAAATCAAATAATATCTCAACCCTGGCAACCGCCGCCTTTCTGCGTTTAGCCATGGCTCTAGGAAGCCGCAGAATGGGAAGTCTTCCCCCTCCCGGACAAAGCGTCCGTTTAAGGTGCCCTGAATGGGCCGGTGCACCAACTCATAAGGTTTCCCGGTTCGCTTGGCTCTAGCCCTTCCGGCCATCTCTTTGCCTTTCCTCACCCAGTCCTCCTTGGTAGGCAGATAACCTAAACCAAAGGTATACGGGTTATGTGACACTTCGGCCGATGCTTCAACGCCTTTCTGGCCATTTTTCCCTAATCCCATCCCGAGGATGTGCTGGAGCTTGTTCATGAGGTACACAGACTGTGCACTGACATATAACCCTTTGTCAATAGCTAATATGTTCTGTACAACCCGAGCCTCAGCTAGGGTGAACCTCGACAAAAATACATCCTCTGTGCCATGTTCGATCTCCAGAACCGGTGTAGACACCTTTGGCGGCGGATGGATTGAAGAATTCCCAAAAATAATAGCCACCCCCTTCCCGTAGGGGTACTTCAGCATCTGATGCAGAGTGGAGGAGACTGCCTTCACCTGGTGCAGCCACGGCTACCCTAAGAGTAAGTTGAAGGTTGCGGGAACGTTCAAAACATGAAAGTCAATATTCTGTTGTCCTGGACCAACCTGAGTCTGAATCTGCACAATCTCCATCACTTCTCTGCTAGTATTGTCATATGCCAGTATCACCTGGGCAGTAGGCACAAAGTTCGCGGGCTTCAACCTGATTGCATATGTCGTCCTCGACGGACACACGTTGATAGCAGATCCCGTGTCAATAAGAACTATCGGTATCCATTTATCTCTACATTCTACAGAGATGTAGAGAGGTTTGTTATGGTTTGCGCCCTCAGGTGGCAACTCCTTGTCAGTGAAGGTCAACATCGGGGAAGCTCCTCCTGGAAAGACTAACCCTACCAGCTGCTTAGGCGTGGTGTCGATCGAAAGTTTGGCCCTGTCCATCGCAGAAAAGACAACTTGTCTATGAACTCTTGAAGCCATAAGCAGTCCCCAGATGAAGATGTCTGCTTGTATCTTTTTTAAGCTGTTTCAACACAGCCTCCTCCTCGAGTAACTTTTCTTTCTGCTTCTCTACTTCCTTGTCTTTTCCGAACGCCTCTAGTTGATCTAAGTGTGGGGGCTTAAAATACCGCACACTCCTGGTCATGTGGTCCACTTCTCCCACGTACCAGGTATTATCCGGTTGGCCCTGCCCCCAATCTTCATCGGTGTGGGCAAGACATAGGTCGTCATCTTCCCACCACATACCCTCGGCCATCGACAGGCAGCTATCTGGTTCTGTTGCATCTATTCCTGTGCGCACAGCACATTTCATTCTCGTGCTCACAGCACATTCCATCCCCACAGGGGCTTTGGCCTCTCTGGCCCTCTCCCGATCTTCGATCTTTTCCTGTTCAAATTGTTTTAGTGCAGCCTGATGCTCAGTATCCTCTGTACTCAAAGTGCTTTGATCCCGAGCAAAATTCTTAACACCGGTGCTCTCCAACGGTTCTCTCCGTTCCTCAGCCATTTCGGCCACTGATAATGTCCCCGTTTCTGACGGACCCTGTTCTGGCTGAGACTACTCAACAACATCTGGCTCGTCACTGAGCCACGCAGTAGCTTCTGCTGACCCTTCCAGGTCAAACCAGTTGACAATTACGTCCTTTGAATCCTGTTCTTCGAAGAATTACAGATTCGCGATATCCTCATCGAGTTCCACTAGGTCATCTAGCCCTTGATTAGGTCCATCCTCTCGAACTACACAGATCTCTACCCTAACCGGGAGCTCTACTCTTAGTCTAGTCTGATCCATTGAAGTAATATAACCGCTCGGGTTGTACTCAAAACTCGCATATCCCTCAGGCTCTAAATTATCATTCTTCTTTGCTCCCAAAGTGATCCATGCTCTATCTTCGATAGTCACCACCACCGGTTCTGGTTGGGTTTAGGAGGTACTCAACATGCACAAGTCAGTGCTATCAGGAATGAACACCTCCAGCTTGGGTAGGTGAGAAGGGATGATATATATACTAGGGTCGTATGACACAACCCCAGTTTGGATTAGGTTGATGCGTTTGGAAGGTGGAGCTTGGTTATGTGGTGGGAGAGCGTTGGTTATGACATTCGGTTTCTCCGGAGGCATAATCACCCTGTTGTCAATGAGATCTTGAATCTCATGACGCAATCGAAAGCACTGGTCGGTTTCGTGACCATGTTGTTGATGATAGGCACAGTACTTCGCCGGGTTATGGGAAGGAGGAAGTTTTTCTGGTAAGGGTCGCGGCTCCTGGGGCTTCAAGTGCCCTTTCTTGATCAAAACCCCCAAAGCTTTGGACAGGGGCATATATAATGGGGTGAAGGTTCTTTGGCCTCTGGGTGCGTATCTGGCTGTTTGCCAGCTACTTCCGGACATGCTGGTAAAGGGTGTAGCTGCAAGGGCTTTAGAAGCGGTGGTGGTGACCATTCCTACATCTGAAGATCTAGCAGCTGTAACATTGCTTGTGCCTGCATTCATACTGCGGTTGAATGTCCTCCTGGGCTGTTCTCTTTTAGGGTCAATCAGACCTTGTTTCATTGCGTCCTCGATCTGCACCCCAATCTCATGTAAATCTGAAAAGGTGGGTAGGGGGAGGACGATCATCTTTTGCATAAGCTTGGGTTGGAGGTTGCGCATAACCATCTGTATCTAATCTTTATCAACGGGCCTGATGGTCATCATCGAGGCTTTAGCCCTCCAGCGGGTCACAAAATCGGAGAAGCTCTCCTTCGGCTCTTGCCTGGTTGTCTCGAGATCACGAGTTATGACCTCGATTTGAGTGTTGTAGGAGTATTGAGCTATGAAGACCTCAGCTATCTCCTCCCAGTTCCTATTAACAGAGTCTTCCAGTTTTGCATACTAAATAGCCGCTACACTCGACAGGGTCCGGCTAAATAGAAAAAGCTTCTGCAATCTGGAAAGGCCCATTGGCCTTAAGATATTCGAAAACAATTGTAGGTGTACCATAGGATCCCCAGACCCATCAAAGCGGTCGATGTGCGGCATCTTAAACCGATCTGGCAGAGTCACGGCCGAGTCGGTATACCCATCCTCTATATCCGGAATGGAATGAACTCCTTGAGACTTCTTGAAGAGCTTTTCTAACTTGCTCACTTTTAACGCCGTTGGATCCACCTCGAACTCAAACAGTGAATCCACTAGGTTAGTGGCCGTTTTGGATAGCTGGGTAAGATTGAGGGTGGAGCTGGCCCTGTTGGAATGTCCGTATTTTCCTAGACATTTGGCGTCTCCCCGAGTATTGGAACTCTGGGTGGGGGAGGAGGTGTGTGCGAAGTAAATGCCCCGGTTTGTTACTGTAGTCTGGCAATTAACTCTGCCTATTGGGTCACTACCTCGGCTTGACGTGCAGACACTTCTGCCTGACGGGCAACATCCTGCTGCATGGCTTACATACTTTTCTGGAGCTGACGCATCATCTTTTCCATACCTGCCATCATGTACTGATCTATCTGAATAATCGGCATATGTTCCCTTCCTGCAGGAGAAGCAGAACTCTGATCCCTACTGTACTTAGGTGGGGTAGACAAAGTCCTCTGAACTGACTGCTGAACTGATATCCTTTGCCTAACTGCCCTCCGTCTAGTAACCGGGGGTAAAGAGTGGTACACTGGTTGTCCGTCTTTCAAATCCTTGGATCGATGAAGTCTACGGCCTCTAACCCAAAGTGCTTGGGGAATATCTGCTTGGTTGGATGCAATTGTGCTAAACTACCTTGCAAAAAGATAAATAAAGCATAATAAGGAAATAAACAACCAAAACGTGCAGCGTGCTATGTTATGAGCTAAATAAATTAAAGACAACACACAGTTAGCCTGACAACCCACAGTTGGCACTTGTAAGCTAAGTACACTGTTCTCAAACACTATTTACTGTGCCCAAATGGCTGCCCCAAATCTGATATCCTCGGATAAAGCTGATTCTCCAAACACTGATGCCCGCAGGCCTAATACTCAAACTTGCAAACTGATACATGCATTCCCCTGTAGAGACACACTCTAAAAGCATATAGCAAGCAAATGAGAGCCAAAACACCCCTATGTTAGGGTAGGGTTTCCCTATCCTATTTTGTCAGGAGCTAGGGTTTCACTACGCACACAGCGGTTTCAACACAACCTACAATCGGGTAAGTAACCTGTCCTAGCTTGGAATGGTCACTACGGATTCCAAATATGCACTAGGTCAAATGGTCAAAAGGGTGCCCCAGTAAAAATCAGAGTTTGTGTTCCCGTCATGGCAGAGCCTGCAACCGGTCAGCCTTATGGCACGCTTCTCAAAGCGAGCCTCCGGCAAACTGTTCAGGAATAGCATACGGCAAACACGGTGTCCTAGGCGCACCAATGCAAATGCAATGCAAAGAGACACATAAGTGTAAACAAAACAAGATATCATGAGTTCGAGTCAAGTTCTCTAAGTCTCCAGCAAAGTCACCAGAAACTATAGACGCGCCCCGAGGGCTCCCGAGCTCCATGCTGCGAAGGGCACGAAATTCGTTTGCTCTCTAGCTACCACAAGTTCGAACTCATGTCACGGTTCTGAATCTAAATCCGACAAATCGTTTTGGAAAACTGATTTTTAATAAAGAAGTGCCAAACATGGACTATTTTGCCAGATATAGAGTCGCCACCTAAATATTTTATTTATGGGGGGAATTTAGGAAATCCTGACTCGTGCCTAAGGCCACGTGTCCGTCATCACCAAAGTTGCCTCGGCTCGGGAACTTGGGTACGAGTGGGGAAGGTCATGCAATGAGTACCCCCGCTCGCCCGATCAAAGATTGGCCTGTACTAAGCGTGATATTTTGTTTTTGAAAACACATGTGTTCTTATTCCGGTTAATTAGCTAATCTTACTACGTGACGCGCACAGCATACAAGTATAGACTAGATCGCCTAATTTGGAACAAAACATTGCAATGTTTGTTTGTGAAAATGGTTTGAAGTTTGTTACTCGCAAGTAGGCTAAATTCGGATTCAATGAATTGTTCCAATCAAGTAATCCAACCTTCACCCACAGGCATTCAGGCAGTTATATCAACTAAGCAGTTAGCCTCATGGCAAGCATGCTTTCATGGCAGTCAATAACACACATGCGGTATGCTAAAGCATAAACACTCAAAGTGTACTCCCAGACAAAACAGAGAACTAGTTAGAAATCAAGCATGATCCTAGTTCATGTTAAGATGGCTAATGCAACACATGCGAAAATGCAACTAAGATAGGCTCGGCTATCCTAAGAGTGTTATGTGAAATGCAACTTGGTACATGTATTCAAATTGGAATTGAAATACAATGTAGTTAGTATGATACGCTGAGCCTGGTGCATGCAAGACAGATGAATGGATGCACGCATGCAAAGCATAAGGTATGCTATTCGAAATATGCCCTAAAACTAACCATCGTAAGTGGTTAAGTAAAAGGGAGAAAGAAATGGGGATTGGAAGACATGCATCACACACACGCACGCTTATTACAACAATTAGCCCTATCGACAAAGGGACCGAATAAGAAACTAACTAGCTAATCTAAGCTAATTAAACTAATTATTACAAAACAAATTGAAATAGCTAAACGCATTAACTATTAAAGCACAAAACAAAGCATAAGCTAGCTATCTAAGCATGGCAAGAAAGGAAAGCAATAAAATAAGAGCCTCGAGAGGGAGAAGACTGGATGCATGCTCGGTCGCCTCGTTCGAAAATCCAATGCGATGCCCCGATTTGCCTCTGTTTTCAATTATCCTCAGAACCTTGAACCAAGCTCCAGAAAGCTGAAACTCCATCATGGGAACCTATGGGAGGGTTGCCGACTAGTTGTTGAGGAAGGAGACCACCTACCGACCACTTTCTGTGCTGAAAAACTAGAAAAAGTGGTCGGCCAGCTAGTAATACTGGTCGGCCGACCAGTTGTTGCTGCTGAATTCCAGTTTGCTGCAACAGAGAGCAAGAAAGGGCATGGCAATGAATTTGCAAGGTATGTGTGCACAACCACTCTCCCTATCATTTCATAAGCTCAAGGGAGTGTGGTTCTCGATCCTCGGGCCACCAATCGCGTATTTCGATGCATGATGGCTGAGAGGCGAAGTTGCACAATTCAATATGAAATGAATGCACAAGTAAACACATAATGCCTAAAACTCTATCATGCTTGATTAAGAGCGTCGGCGACCGAGAATTGAGGCACATTTTATCACTTCAAGTATGAAACGTCCCTCGTTTCTCATGCTCGGATTAACACTTAATCCAAACAACGATGCAACAACATGGCATATACAACGCAAACAACAACATGGCATACTCAATGCAATGTGACATGATCAACTTAACAAAGCTAATGACATGCGAACAATTCAAATGCATGCATGCACAATGCAATGCTACAAGGGCAACTTAACAATGTTAGGAACATGCATACTCAATGCAAAGAAACAACTTGGCATACACAATGCAAATAACCACATGGTATGCACAATGCAATGTAAGATGGCATACTTAATGCAATGAACAACAAGCATTTGAACAACATGTAAACAAACATGCTACATGGACTTAAACCAAAAGGGGGTAAACCTCAGTCATGCCCAAATCAGTGGCCATTGGTGATAAAGTTAAGGCACATGAAGCATATGCAAGCATGCACATGCAATGGCCGATCAAAGAGGCCTAAGAGCACAACTCTCAAGAGTGCTCAAAGAGTGACAAACATGGAAGTGTAATAACACTAAGTGCACTGAAATAAGGTAAGAAATGATGCCAAATCATTCCAACAAAACAAGCAAAGCATGCAATGGTCCTTAAAGCATTAAAGCTAACAAAGAGGACCACAAAAGGGGAATGCAATACATGGCACAAATGCATGAACCAATCATAGACAGAGGTTAAATAGGTCAAAACAAAGACCTAAACATACTGAGATAGGGGGCTCAAGGACCTAGGCATACAAGCATACAAGCTAAACCGTAAAAGAGGCAACAACGCACAACACTCAAAGGCATTCGAAGCATGAAAGAAGTGGGAATATGGAAATGCTATAAGCTCTGGAATGAAGTACTAAATGATGCTAAATCTTCTAAATAGCTCAAAGATAGCATGCATGAGTCAACAAAACACAAAGCTAACAAGGCTAATTACACTACGGTTATACAAAGCATGAAGGATATGGCAAAGGCAACCCAAAACAATCCTAGATCATTCCAAAATGATACTAAAACATGCATAGAAGAAAGCCAAAACAAGCTAGCATGAAGGGCATAAGGCATGGTGCATACAAGGCAAATAAGGTGGATTACACTACACCTATTAAGACCAAGCATAGGATGACTCAACCAATAAAAATTAGAGTTATATCATGGCAAAATAACCCCAAAAACACATTGAAATGATGGCTCACAAGCTTAGGCATAAAGGCATACACAATGGTTCATGTTAAGGCATAAAAGGGGAAACCCTCCAACGCATTGAATAAGTGAAAGATGCAAGTGCCTAAGCATGAAACATGGACTAAAATCACATGATAAATGATACCAAATCATCTAAACAGTCCAAGTAAAGCATGCTAGTAGACTTGACATACAAAGCTAACAAGCTAGAATGCACTATAGCTATACAAAGCATGGCATGTATGACCAAAACAATACATATCAGAGCTAAAGTATGTTAAAACATGGACAAAAGCTTCTTAGAGTTAAGCCAAAAGCATGCTAGAATGACATGTCAAAGCATGAGACACATTAGGCTAATTCATGGAATTGCACTACAAGTGCATGGAGCATGCAAGCGGTGACCAAACCAAACCCTAACAGAGGTATGACATGGTAGAACATCACCAAAAACATGCTGAAATGGACTCAACATAAGCTAGAAAGACATGCTACTTCATGAAGCATACAAGACTGGTTTATGAAATTTACACTACAAGTGTAAAAGGCATGCAAGAGCCAACGAAACCAACCCAAAACAGATCTAAGGCATGTCAAAATAACACCAAAAACCTACTGAGATGGCCCCAAAACCAGCTAGAAAGACAAGTTCAAACATGAGGCACACAAAGCTAGTTTGCAAGATTTACACTACAAGTGTTTAAGGCATGCGTGGAATGACCAAACCAAGTCAAAACAGATCTAAGGCATGCTGAAATAACCCCAAATACATGTTAAGAACAAGCCAACACAAGCTTAATAAACATGCTCAAACATGAGACATATGAAGCAAGTATTCAAAATACAAGGAGAGGGGATGACCCTCTCCTTTTTGGGACCTCAAAACCTTCTCTCCACCACTGAAAATCCTCTGGATTTCAGTGGTAGAAAGTTCATGCAAAGGTGATCCCAAAGCTTAAAAAGAAGGCACAAAAGCAAGGCCAAACAAGGCCTAAGGGGGGGTAGACAACCCCTAACACAAAAGTGACCTTAAACAAAGATCTTAAGGGCCAAAAATCAAAAAAAATTGTAGTTAAGAATTAGTCCTAAAACAGCATGAAAATAGGCTCCAAAGTTTAAGCAAAAATGGGGGATTTAAGGGTTAGAAACTCACCCTTGAAGACCACCTTTAAAGCTGCAACTCCAGCAGCTTCTTCAAGCTCAAACCAACCCAAGAACACCAAAAACAACTCTTAAACACCTCAACAACTAAAGGATGGTGTTTGAGTGTGTGTTTGTGTGTTAAAGTAAGACAAAACCACACTTTTGAAGCACAAAAATGAAGTAAAGGGCAAGATAGATACAAGGGTGTATCTATAACTCTCAAGGCAATTTTTCTGAACCTAGAGGAGGGAGGAGGTGGTTCTCTCTTATAGAGAACCAAAAGCTAAAGCTTCTCAAGGAAGCTAAGCTTCAAGGCCATCCCTCTATACACGTGTATGGAGGATGGCTTCAGTGCCCTCCAGCTGCAGCTGGAGGAAAATATCTCCAAAAATGTGACAAAAAGCAGCCGACCACTTGAAGTGGTCAGCCAGCTACTTAAAGTGGTCGGCCGACCACTTCAAGTGGTCTCCCAGAACAAAAACCGGTCGGCCATAGGTGGGAGAAGTCTACATATTGAAAACAAGGTGGTGGTATAGTAGCCGACCAGAAAAGGTGGCCCAAAGACCAAGAAAGCCAGTTATCCGACCAGAAAATTGGCTGGCAGGAGAAAAAGTGGTCTCCAAGGGGAAAAACTGGTCTCCCACCCTTGTACCACCTTCCAAACAAGGAAAACAAGGGTTGTACCGAAAACAAACAAAAACGGATGCAAGACGAGAGATCGGGAGACAAAGCACGCGGCCAAAAGCCTTGAAAACTAGTCTACTGGTATCAAAAGTGGTATACAACCACAAAAGTGGTCTCCTGGACCACAGTGTTCCTCTACGCAGAGGCAACAAGGCATGGTTCAAAAACCACGCCAAACAAAGAACGTTAAGTGGTCCCGAGACAAGGCGTGCGGCCGAAGGCTCTAAAAATCGAAAACTAGTCTCCAAACGGGAAAAGTGGCCTACGATCACAAAAAGTGTTCTACGACCACAAAGAGATGGTCTACAAGACCTCTCCCTCCCTCTGGGAAGATAAAACAAGATTCGGTCCACAAACCGAGCCAAAGCACAAAGAGTTTAGAGGCCTGGAGGCAAGGCTCTCAGCCAAAAACTCCAAAACCTCAGAACGAGCACAATATGCACAATCACCAAGCGCTCAATTGATGATGTCTGAGTCTTAAGGTCGGTCAAAATGGGGTGTCTACACTCTTTTACTGTGTTGGGCCTCTTTAGATCCTGGATTCTTTTATTTGAGAGGGGTCTACTTCTATACCTCGGTTGGTCACCAGGAAGCCTAGGAATTTGCCTGATCCTACGCCGAATGCACACTTGGATGCATTTAGACGCAATTTGTTCTTCTTTAGGATTTGGAACATTTCGTCTAGGTCCCTGAGATGGTCTTTCTCATCCTTGCTTTTGACCACCATATCATCTATGTAAGCTTCCATTGTTTTGCCTAACAATGGTTCAAACATCTTGGTGATCATCCGTTGGAATGTAGCCCATGCGTTCTTTACGCCAAAGGGCATGACCTTGTAACAATACAGTCCTCTTGGCGTTGTAAACGATGTGACCTCCTGGTCTAGCTCATACATGGAGATCTGATGGTAGCCTCTATACGCATCAAGAAAGCTTAGCCGGTTATGACCTGCCGTTAGGTCCACCAATTAGTCTATTCGTGGCAGGGGGAAACTGTCCTTTAGGCATGCCTTGTTGACTTTTTTGTAGTCCACGCAAAGACGCCATATTCTATTTTTCTTTGGTACTACGACAATATTAGAGATCCATCTTGGATAGTGCACTTCTTTGATGGCCCCTGCCACCAGCAGGTTTCCTACTTTCTCTACCACTATCTCCGCGTGGTGGAATGCTAACCTGCGAGTGCGCTGTATGACCGGTCTGGCGTTTAGGTGGACATTAAGTTGGTGGCAGATGAACTTTTGGTCAATGCCAGGCATGTTGTATGGCATCCAGGCGAACACTTCAATATTTGAGATTAAGAATTCCATTAACTCGGTCCTCTCAGTGTTGGACAAAGACGAGCCTAGCAAAAAGAATTTTTCTATGTCTTTTTCATCTACCTTTACCTCAACCAAGTCCTCCACCGCCTTTTGCTCTGCTGCTTTGCCCACGTTCGCAAACTGTTCATTCCTTTCTGGCTCTTCCACTATTTGTACATAGCCTTTTGCAGCTCGGCTACCATTTACTGTGACGAAGCACTATTTTGACATGATTTGGTCTCCCAAGACCTCTTCAATTACTGCGGCTTTGTTAGGGAACCGCAATGCTTGATAGTAGGTTAAAGCTATCGATCGCATAGCGTGCGGCCATGTTCTTCCCAGGATTATGTTGTAAGTGGAAGGGACCTTCAATACCCAGAATTCCACTTGTTTAGTCATGGTCACAGCTTTGACTGTGAGGATTATCTTGCTTATTGGCCATTCTGGCATTGAGTTAAAGCCGACTAGGGGGGATGTTGCAGGGGCCAAGTCTTTGTCCTCTAGCTTCAGCTGTTTGAAGGTTTCATAGTACATTATTTCGCACAAACTTCCTTGGTCAATCAGGATTCTCTTGACTTCGAAGTTCTTGACGCGCAGATTTACCACCAGTGCGTCATTGTATGGGCAATGTAGCCTCGCTAGGTCCTTGTCTGAGAAGGATATGACGTTCGTAGCCTTTGTTTTGCCCTTTTTTATGGCGGATTGTGCACCTAGTATCTCCTTCAGGTGTTCTGCCTTCTTTATCATCCCACTGAGTTCACATACCCGCTCAGGTTCAATGATCCCATGAATAACATTGATTACGCCTTGGGGTGGTCCATCCACTGGTATCCCATTTGGCGCGTTGAGGTCCTGGGGGGCCGGCTGTGTTCCCCCTTCGATATACTGGTCTAGGTGGCCAGCAACTACTAATTCTTCCAGATGTTGCCTCAGGGGTGTGCAGTTTTCAGTTAAGTGCCCCTTCTCATCATGGAAGGTGCAGCAGGACCTCTCGTCATAGACCCTTTGTGTTACTCCCAACTTGGTTGGCCACTGAACGGAGGGTTCATTTTTTATCTTGCTGAGAATTCGGTAGATGGGCTTATTGTACACGGTGGTGATGGCAGTGCGAACTCTTAACCTCCTTTTTTCTAGGTCTTCCCTGTTGGCTCGCCTGCTTCGCCCATTCTTATTTGGTTGTTCTACCATGTTGACTTTTGCTCCAGTCTTCTTATCTGGCATTACTGTTGAGCCAGATTTTGCTTTAGCCCAAGCGCTATCTTTCTCCACGCGGATATGTTAGTGTACCCTTTCCATTAGGGCCTCCATCGTGAGGGGCGGCATCATAGTAATTGAGTCCCTCAACTTATTTCCGACTGGTAAGCCCCTTTTGTATTGCGCGATGGCGAGATTTGTGGGGCAATCTCCTATCTGGTTAAAAGTCTCCCAATATCGACTGTTGTAGGATCTCAACGTCTCCTTGTTGCCCATGTCAATGGAGAGTAACTGATCGATCTCCACTGGTGTCCTAGTGTTTGTTCTGAACCTAGTCACGAACGCCTCTGCCAATTGTGCCCAAGAGGCGATACTGCATTCTGGTAGCCTTTCGAACCAAGTTAGACCTAAGTTGCCAAGGTTGGACGGGAACAAGATGCACATTAGGGCCTCGTCCCGCCGGTATACTGCCATAACCTGGCGAAAGTGGCTCAAGTGCATGTATGGGTCCGTCTTTCCCTCATAGATTGTGAACTTGGACTGGTGGAAGCCTGAAGGTAATGGTGCGTTCTCTATTGCCGGAACGAACGGAGAGCTCTATAACCTTGCTAACACTTTGTCCGCTGGTTCGTAAGTAAAGCGCGGCATTGGCATTCCTACCTCAACACTCTCATGTGTCCTAGGGGCCAATCGTTGTAGTGCTGAAACCCTGCGTGGGTCGCGAGCCCTGGTGTCCTCTTTCCATCAGGCCCTTTTCTCAAGTACTGTTCGCAAGTCAGATGATCTAGGCAACTCCGTGTGCCTAGATGTCGTCTGGTGCATGTGCGAGGGCCGATAGGTGCTTCCCCCAGTGTACGACCTCTCAGTTCTCGTTCTCTCCGACCTAGAGTAACGAATCCTGGAAGTCCTCGATTGAGTGTCGCCTGTTCTAAGGCTCTTACTTTCTGCTTGCGATGGGGTGACCTGTTGCCTGTCACGATCCTCTAAGTGGCGAAAGGGCGTGTTGCCTTTGCGCCCCTCTCCTGTCGCCACCCCTTTTCCTTTTATCTGGCGCTTCATTAACTCCATGTCCACCGTCATCCTTCTTATTAACTCGTCTTGTTCCCTAACGCGATCCTCCAAAACCTGGGAGTCCAATCTCCGCCTCCGTCTTTCAGGACTTTGAGAGCAACGGGGGCTGCTACCTCGTCTTCCACTTGCATCCCTTCGGGGGTTCTGTCGTTGGGGTTCTAAGTCCGCCATGGGTAGGATAGAAGGTAAACCTTCGCACCTCCCACCCCATTCTGGGGTTTTTCCGTCGATAGCAGACTGCGACAAATCCTCATTGTGCGCCATTGGTTTCAGCTAGAGAGGAAGACTTGATCAAGAGGTTTTTTTCTTTCTGTAAGTTTCCTGAGATCCTTATCCTGGCGGAAGAGTATTCAAAGTTGGTTATTCCTGCCAACCTCTCTTTAGCCTAGATCCTTATTAATATATTCTCTGATGTTCGCGATTTTTGGGGCGTCACACCTTGATTATTAAAGTACAATGTAAAATATTACAGTTCGTAAAATATAATTTAAACAAAAAGAAAGTGCATAAAAATAACCTACGAATTTTTGAGATACTGTACAAATCTCTATTTTAAAAATGTATGCGCTTTCCTCTGTCTAAATTCAAATGAATACATACAACTTTAAGATTCAATCAAAATTCTTTACAATGATTTGATTCATAATGGAGAACTATAAATATTATGCATATTAGTATAAAAATAGACACAAAAAATTAAAAAAAAAAGTAATTATATTTTATTCTTCAATTATCATCACTGCAAAAAAAATAGGGAGACGATTTTGTTTTTGGATAAGAAGGGAGACAATTTGTTTATATGTATGTATGACTCTTGGAAATAGATATATTATTTTTGAGTGTTCAACTCCAAAAGTAAATAGATAGTTGGTTTATATAGGATTCTTCATGACTTTTACAAAATATAGCAGATTTAAGAGGGTAAAATTGGGATTTAAAAAAATAAAAAATATGGTAAGTTCTTCACACTTTTATATAAGCAAAAGGGAATTTCTAATGAGAAGCCTCCTAAGAATTCCAAACTCTCATTTTAAAATTATTTATTTTTTAATTTACAAAATAGATTAAAAAAACTATTGGTTGATTTATTTATTTAATTGTTTTAAAAATAATAATTATCCCTTAATTTATGAATTTCAAATGGAAAAATAATAAAAATATTTCATAATCTCTCTATCCTAATCTCTCTCGCCGATTTTTAAACAAAAATATTAAAATCTATTTTTCTTCTCTCCCTCCAAAAAATCAAATAATAATTTTCGTGGAAGTTGTGGATATCTATCTATATCTAATATATTATATTATAACATAAAATAAAAATAAAAAAACAGATATACAAATAGATAAAATTAATAACTTTAGTTTCTATTTATTCAGTTAAAATCTTTCTTTTGCATCACAATATCCAATTTTAAATTTAAAAATCTTTAAATTTCTATTTAAATAAATCTAATTTGAAAATATCTCAAATCATCATATTTTAAATCAATAAAACTCACATTATAACTTACCTAAATAATAATAATAATAATAAACAAATAGAAACCACATATAAATTAAATTTAAAAAATAGAAACCCACAATTCCATCTTAAATAAATTGAAAAAAAAAATAGAAATCACACAAAAATAAAAAAAGATAAGAATTTAGGTATGAATCTAAAAAATATATGACAATATCTAAATTTGAATTATGATTTAGTAATATAACTATCGATTTTTTTGATGTATATCTATCAAAATTTTGAATCACTTAACAGGACAAATTAATGAATTTTTAAGTGTTATTTAAAGAATAATTTGATTAGTCACCTCAACTTCTAGACTTTGCATGCACTGGCGGAGGAGCTGACGGATTGGGCTGAGTGAAGTATAATTTGTTGGAGGTAACATCCTACCACTCCATAAATTTATTTGCTTTTTAATTTTATTTTTTTTCCTATATGATTCTCTTTCTCTGTTGTTAGTTTTGGTTTTAGTGGGGTTTATGTGTTTGTTACAGATTTGCATTGTGGGGAAAAATTATTGATGATTGAGAGGGAAGTTTTTATATGCACTAGGGCCGAGCTAGGCCAAGGCGCGGTAATGGGCCATTCTGTGGGCCGCGGTAAACAGGGCCGAGTGAAAGGACCTTGCGGTTAGCTCGATCTAATTGCGGTTGTGGTTACCACGGTCGTTATGGTGATATTTAGCTCGGTCATGGTATTCAGAACTGAGGTATTTGGGCTTCTTATGGTGGACTTTACTCTCGTTAGCTCGGTCAAAGCTTACTGCGGTTAGCTCGGTCTCAACGAACCAAACCGAGGTACAAGCAATAAAGGGAAGAACCAAGTCAGTTGAAGCTCAGTCATTTCTGCCGCTTTAGCATGGCCATGTTAGCTCGGTCGTTTTGTCATACTATCGAGGTAAAACCATCTCACTTTGTTTAAGCAGTGAGGGGGTGTTGAAGGATAAGCATTATCTTTCAGGAGTGTGATTCTTATGAGGACTCTACATGGAGGAATAAGAGTCCTAGTAGGATTGTACCACACGGAACCTATAAAAAGCTCATAACAAAACCCATAGAGGAGGTAACACAACTTTGATTCCCGAATACACAGAGCTTTTGTCTATTTGTCTATTTTACTGACTTAGGCATCAGAGAGGTATCTGACACACACCTACCGGCTAGCTCACGTTTGTATTTTCAAGGAGTAAAGCGACGACGTTAGGAGGAGCATAGACTTGATCAACAGGAATATGCGAGAAGATTATTTCGTGTTCGTACAATTGGCGCCGTCTGTGGGAATTCCAGAAAGAACAAAACCTCCTGATCAAGTTTTTCCTCTCTAATTGGAAGCAATGGCACACAACGAAGATTTGCCGCAATCCGCTATCGACGGAAAAACCCCAAAGGGAGGTGAGAGGCGCGAAGGTTTGCCTTCTATCCCTCCCATGGCGGATTTAGAACCCCAGCGACAGAACCCCCGGAGGGATACAAGGGGGAGGCGGGCTAACAGCCCCCGTTGCTCTCAAAGTCCTGAAAGATAGAGGCGAAGGATGGATCCTCTAGTCCTGGAGGATCGTGTGAAAGAGCAGGACGAATTAATAAGGAGGATGGCGGCAAACATGGAGTCGATGAAACGCCAAATAAAAGGAAAAGGGGTGACGACAGAAGAGGGGCACAAAGGCAACACGCCCCCTCGCCACTCGGAGGATCGGGATAGGCGTACCACAACATCGCAAGCAGAAAGTAGGAGCCTTAGAACAGGCGATACGCAATCAAGGACTTCCAGGACTCGTTACTCCAGGTCTGAAAGAACAAGAACTGAGAGGTTATATACTGAGGGAAACACCTATCGGCCTTCGCACACGCTCCAGACATCATCTAGGCACACGCAGTTGCCTAGATCATCTGACTTACGAACTGTGCTTGAAGAAAGGGCAGGATGGAAGGAAGATACCAGGGCACGCGACCCACGTAGAGTTTCAACCCTTCAGCGGTTGGCCCCTCGGACGCATGGAAGTGTCGAGGTAGGAATGCCAATATCGCGCCTTGCTTACGAACCAACGGACAAAGCATTAGCAAGGTTGCAGAGCTTGTCATTCGTTCCGGCAATTGAGAACGCACCACTACCTTTGGGCTTTCTCCAGTCCAAATTCACTACTTATGAAGGGAAGACAGAACCCTACATGCACCTAAGCCACTTTCGCCAGGTTATGGAAGTATACAAACAGAACGAGGCCTTAATGTGTATCATGTTCCCATCCAGCCTGGGCGACCTAGGTTTAACCTGATTCGAAAGGCTACCAGAAGGCAGCATCGCCTCATGGGCACAGTTGACAGAGGCGTTCGTAACTAGATTCAAGACGAACACCAAAACACCAGTGGAGATCGACCAGTTACTCTCCATTGACATGGGCGATAAGGAGACGTTGAGATCCTACAACAGTCGTTATTGGGAGACCTTCAACCAAATTGGGGATTGCCCTACAAACCTCGCCATTGCACAATACAAACGAGGTCTGCCAGTCGGAAACAAGTTGAGGGACTCGATTACTATGACGCCACCCCTCACGATGGAGGCCTTAATGGAGTGAGTGCATCAACATATTCGCGTGGAGGAAGATGGCACCCGTGCTAAAACAAAATCTGGCACAACAGCAATGCCAGATAAAAAGACTATGGCAAAAGTCAACACGGTAGAACGACGAAACAGCAATGGGCGAGGCAGGCGGGCCAACAGAGAGGACCCAGATAAAAGGTGGTTAAGAGTTCGCACCACCATTACCACGATGTTCAAAAAACTGATCTACCGAATTCTCAGTGAAATACGCGATGAACCTTTCGTCCGATGGCCAGCAAAGCTGGGAGAAACACAAAAATACTATGACGAGAGGTCCCGATGCACCTTCCATGATGAAAAGGGGCACCGCACTGAAAATTGCACGCCGTTGAGACAACATTTGCAGGAGTTAGTAGCAGCGGGGCACCTGGACCAGTACATAGAAGGAGGGACACAACCAGCCCCCCAGAACCACAACAACCCAAATGGAATGCTGGTTGACGCCGCACCTCAAGATGTAACTAACATAATACATGGAGTATTCGAACTTGAACGGGTTTGTGAGCTCAAGGGAATGATCAAAAAGGCTGAGCACTTAAAGGAGGTATTAAATGCACAACCTGCCATCAAAAAAGGGAGAACAGAGGCCACAAATGTCATATCTTTTTCAGACAGAGACCTGGAAAGGATATATTGCCCTCACAATGATGCACTGGTTATTATTCTACGCGTCAAGGATTTCGACGTCAAGCAAATTTTGATCGACCAAGGAAGCTCGTGTAAGATAATGTATTATGAAACCTTCAAACAATTGAAACTAGAAGACAAAGACTTGGCACCAGCAACATCTCCCCTAATCGGATTCAACTCAATGCCAGAGTGGCCAGTGGGCAAGATAATCCTCCCAGTCAAGGCAGGAACCATGACGAAACACGTGAAATTCTGGATATTGAAAGTCCCTTCCACTTACAACATAATCTTGGGGAGGACATAGCTACACGCCATGCGATTGGTGGCCTCAACCTACCATCAAGTGTTGCGGTTCCCTAACGAAGTCGGAGTAATTGAAGAGGTCTTTGGAGACCAGATTATGTCAAAACAGTGCTTTGTCACAGTAAATGGCAGCCGCGCTGCAAAAGGATATGTACAGCTGGTGGAAGAACCTGAGAGCAATGAACTGTTTGCGGACGTTGGCAAGGCAGCTGAACAGAAGGCGGTGGAAGACTTGGTACAGGTAAGGATAGATGAAAAAGACCCAGAAAAGTTCCTTTTGCTCGGCTCATCTTTGTCCAGCACTGAGAGGATAGAGGTCATGGAATTCTTAACCTCTAACATCAAAGTGTTCGCCTGGACACCATATGACATGCCTAGCATTGACCCAAATTTCATTTGTCACCAACTGAACGTCCACCCAATTGCTAGACCAGTTATACAGCGCACTCGCAGATCAGCACTCCACCATGACGAGATAGTGGCAGAAGAAGTGGGAAACTTGCTGGAGGCAGGAGCTATCAGGGAAGTGCACTATCCCAAGTGGATCTCCAATACCGTAGTAGTGCCAAAGAAGAACGAAAAATGACGTGTCTGCGTGGACTATAAAACAGTCAACAAGGCATGCCCAAAGAATAGTTTTCCCCTACTATGAATAGACCAACTGGTAGACCTGACGGTAAGACACAATCAACTTAGCTTCCTTGATGCGTATAGAGGTTACCATCAGATCGCTATGTATGAACCAGACCAGGAGGTCACATCCTTTATAACACCTAGAGGACTGTATTGTTACAAGGCCATGCCCTTTGGCCTAAAAAACGCAGGGGCAACATTTCAACGGATGGTCACCAAGATGTTTGAACCATTGTTAGGCAGAACAATGGAGGCTTACATAGATGACATGGTGGTTAAGAGCAAAGATGAGAAAGACCACCTCAGAGACCTAGGTGAAATGTTCTAGATCCTGAAGAAGAACAAGTTGCGCCTTAATGCATACAAGTGTGCGTTCGGCGTAGGATCAGGCAAATTCCTAAGCTTCCTGGTGACCAACCGAGGTATAAAAGCAGACCCTTCTCAGATCAAAGCAATCCAGGATCTTAAGAGGCCCAACACAGTCAAGGAAGTGCAGCATCTCACTGGCATGGTAGCCGCGCTCAACCGGTTCATAAGTCGGTCTTCAGACAGATGTCGACCATTTTTCCAAGCTTTAAAGGGAAAATTTGAGTGGGATGAAGAATGCGATCGCGCCCTAGAAGAACTAAAAGAATTCATGTCTTCTCCACCATTGCTAGTAACCCCAATACCTGGAGAAGAGCTCTTTTTGTACCTGACAGTTTCACAGCACGTAGTCAGTGCGGTGTTGGTCAGAGCGAAAGGAATCCAACACCTGCCCATCTTTTATGTTAGCAAGACCTTGCTGGGCGCAGAAACCAGGTACTTACCATTGGAAAAACTGGCCTTAGCCTTGATGATGGCCTCAAGAAAACTGTTGCATTACTTCTATGCCCACACTATAATCGTCCTAACAACTTTTCCCCTAAAAGCTTTGTTTAAGAGGGCGAACTTTTCTGGACAGTTTGATATCAAGTTTCAGCCCAGAACCGCGATAAAAGCCCAAGCTTTGGCAGACTTTATGACAGAGTTCACACCAGGAAGTCATCACATATGCCCAATTGACTTGACTGGTACAACCGAAATAGGGAAGGAAAGTGTTGTAGGAAGTGCGCAACCTTTAATACAAGACACCCCGCCACATTGTAAACTATCCAGGCTTGAGGATCAGAAGGAAGGAATAAACCATGCCATTCCTAGTGAGGATTCATCCGCAAGTAAAAACTGGGGGCAGACAAACTGTGAAGAGCAAACCCCAATAGTAGGCAGGGACTTGGAAGAAAACATAAGCAACACACACAACCCCAAGACATCATCCGACCCCTCCACTTGCTGGAAGCTATTTGTTGGAGAGATGTGGAAACCTCTTCGTGGATGGAGCATCCAATAGGCACGGTGTAGGACTTGGCATAGTCCTTATCTCACCAGACGGCTTAGTAGTGGAACAAGCAGTCAACCTTGGCTTCCCAGCATCAAACAATGAGGCGGAGTATGAAGCACTGTTAGCAGGCCTAAAATCAGCATTTTTCATACAGGCCACCAAGCTAATGGTTTACAGTGACTCCCAGCTGGTAGTAAACCAAATTTTAGGTGACTACGAGGCAAAGGATGAGTGGATGGCTAAGTACCAAGAGTCAGAATGGAGATCATAAAATTCAAAGTAGTGCAGATAGAGCAGATCGGCCGAGAAAAAAATAGTAGAGCAGACGAACTAGCAGGCTTCGCTTCGATGGCAGATACATCCATCTCACATCTATTACTGATCGACTTCCTACCAAGACCAAGCATTGAAGAACCCGAAGTAACTGAGGTATGTTGCGCTGAACTAGGCCCTCATGGATGGATCCCATTGGCTTACAGAGCAATTTCACAAGGATATTGGCGGCCATACATGCAAGCAAATTCAGAGAAGTATGTCAAGAAATGCGAGATATGTTAGAAGTTCGCACACCAAATACATCAACCAGCCAGAGAGCTTCTACCATTAACTAGCCCATGGCCCTTTGTAATGTGGGGCTTGGACATAGTAGGACCACTTCCAACGGCACCCGGCAATAGAAAGTTCTTTCTTACAGCAACAGACTGCTTTACAGAATGGGTGGAAACAGAAGCACTTGCCTCAATAAAAGAGAAAGATGTGAAGAAGTTCGTCTGGCAGAATATCATCACTCGATTCGGCATACCTAAGGCTCTAATATCGGACAATGACACTCAGTTCGATGGAAAAATTTTTAGAGGCTTTTGTGAAGAGTACAAGATAGAATTCTACAATTCTACACCAGCATACCCCCAAGCAAATGGCCAGGCGGAAGCATCAAACAAAGTCGTCTTGGATGGATTGAAGAAAATGTTAGAGAAAGCAAAAGAAAAGTGGGCTGAGAAGCTTCCTCATGTTTTGTGGGCTTACCGTACCACACATCAGCGGTCTACTGGAGAAACACCTTTTTCCTTGGCCTATGGCATGGAAGCCGTAATCCCACTGGAAGTTGGCCTCCCCACTATTAGAAGTGAAAATTTCGACCCAAACTTAAATGGAGAAGCTATAGCATTGGAGCTCGACTTTGCAGAAGAGAGAAGAGAAAGAGCATTGGTTCACATCGCCTCATACCAGCAAGAGTTATCCAGAAAATATAACAAGATGGTACATCCGAGGCAATTCAAGATTAGAGATTGGGTGCTGCGTAAAGTAATAGGAAACAACCTGGTACCCGGAGATAGCAAGTTAGGGCCTAATTGGGAAGGACCTTACAAAGTGGTCGGATTAGCAGGAAAATGGGCATACCAATTGGAAGATAGGGACAGCAAGGCCATTCCCAGGCCATGGAACACGGCCAATCTCAAACTATTTTATTTTTAGCTTTCCTTTAAACATACTTGTAGTTTTTCTTTTTTCAATAAAACAAGTAGTTTCATTTTCAACATAAATAGTTTTCTTCTGTAAAAGTTGTTTTAGTAAGCTAGGGGCAATGAAAGCAGGATTAGCTGGAAAAACCAACACTTACTTCTCCTAAGCCGAGATAAGGATCTAGGGTGCAAAAAGTTTGGCAGGAATAACCAAACGCTTCACTCTAAGTTGGTAGGAATAACCAACTTTGAGCTTTCTTCAGCCGAGATTAGAATCTAGGCTGAAGAAGGTTGGCAGGAATAACTAATACTTGGGCTCAAGGTTGGCCGGAATAACGAACTTTGAGCTCTCTTCAGCTAGATCAGGATCTAGGCCGAAGAAGTTTGGCAGGAATAACCAAACACTTGGCTCTAAGTTGGCAGGAATAACCAACTTTGAGCTCTCTTCAGCTAGATCAGGATCTAGGCTGAAGAAATTTGGCAAGAATAATCAAACGCTTCACTCTAAGTTAGCAGGAATAACCAACACTTGGGCTCAAGGTTGGCCGGAATAACCAACTTTAAGCTCTCTTCAGCTAGATCAGGATCTAGGTTGAAGAAGTTTGGCAGGAATAACCAAACACTTGGCTCTAAGTTGGCAGGAATAACCAACTTTGAGCTTTCTTCAACTAGATCAGGATCTAGGCTGAAGAACTTTGGCTGAAATAACCAAACACTCTGGCTCTAAGTTGGTAAAAATAACTAACTTTGAGCTCTCTTCAGCTAGATCAGGATCTAAGCTGAAGAGTGGTTGGCTGGAATAACCAACTTTAAGTACTCTTCAGCCGAGATAAGGATCTAGGCTAAAGAGTGGTTGGCTGAAATAACCAACTTTAAGTACTCTTCAACCGAGATAAGGATCTAGGCTGAAGAGTGGTTGGCTGGAATAACCAACTTTTAGTACTCTTCAGCCGAGATAAGGATCTAGGCTGAAGAGTGGTTGGCTAGTATGGCCAACATTTAGCTCTCCTAAGCTGAGATAAGGATCTAGGCTGAAGAGGTTGGCATGTATGGCCAAACAAGATACAAGGTTAAGACCGAGATAGGTATCTCGGCCAGAAAGGATAAACTTCATACAAATTATAGCTGAAAAAATAAGTGCAGGTATGAAATAAACCGAGCAAAAAGATGGAAAAACTGAAGATTTCATTCCAAAAGTGCATTGCAAAAGGAGGGACCGTAGCCCAGTTACAAACTTCATTAGCAGCAAAAGAAGAAAAATAGAAAAATCAGGAGAAAAGGTCTTCCAAGTTGGCATCCAAATCAACCCGGGCTTCACCTAGAGGTAGCTCGGTTGAGACAAGCACACCTAGTTGAGTTCGGTCGAAGGCACCATGGTAGTCACAACAGTTGAAGGTGGGATGGAGACCACCGAAGTGGAAGAGATAGATTGGTGACCGAGCTGGGTGTTGGCTTTAGGAGCAGGATCCTCGTCATCTTTCCCTTCTTGAAGAAATTTTTGTTGAATAGCATTGGCATACTCCACCATGTAGCTTGGAATAAAATTGGGAGGAAGGCCCTAAAAAATCTCGGTTTCCTGGCCATAACCGAGTTACGCCACCGATGCTTTCCACCCACATTTAAAAAATATATCCTTAGCAGCCTCACACTGCTGGATATAGGTGGCTTCACCCTCCTTGTAACCGCGGTCTTCCGCGTCTTCTATCTTCTTCTCCAGCTTGGTTATTTCGTCATTCTTCTTCTTCTCAACCTTAGCCAACTCACGCAGATAGCAGTCCTTCAGTTCGGCCAGAGCCTTTTGTTTGTCCGCCTCCGCAGAGTCGACTAGTCCGGTGAGTCGGGCGACCTCTGATTGCAGCTCGGTCATTTTTTGTTTGGCCTCGTTTAGCTCGGCCGTCTTGCTATCAACCTCAGCCACGGCCAGCCTTGTTGTCTTGCGCAGTTCCAACACACGCTTATGAGCAATGTGGTTTTTCTGCATGGCCTGCAAAGAGGGCAAAAAATTTTGAGTGAAAACTGAGCAAACAGATATCCGAAATTGAAAAACAAAGAAAAGAGTACTCACCAGCACCATCGATTTGGTAGCCGAGCGAATGGCCTTCAGTTCGGTAAGATGGTCATGGTGTTCCATGTCAGGGGGCAGGCACACGCTCTTAGCCAAGTTGAAGGCGAGTGTGTGGTCTTTGTCTACCACCACTGAATCGATGTCTCGAATGGCTCGGTTCCGGTATGATAATTTCGGGGCCTACTCAGAGGAGCTAGCCCGATCAGAACGCTCAGGTTGTGGGCTCGGTGGCGTGGTTTGGGGAAGCACGGTTTCATCCTCGTCAACAAGGCGTGGCTCGGTTGCAGATATCCGAGCACGCCTGCTTGGCCGAGATGAAGAAGGTTAAGCGGGTGGGAGGGCTACCACGGCCTCTTATGTTTGACCGGCTTGTGGTACCTCGGGTTGGGTTGTCTCGGTAATGAGGGCCCTTATTGCTCTCTTCTTAGCCATTTATTGTTCTACAGTTAATGGGATCAGGTTGATTTGAGGCAAGGTTGGATCTGGTTCTGGCGAAGGCTCCAAGAGGAAGTCTGTCACCCTGGTCTTCCGCCTGCTGCTGTATCTATACGTCGGCTCAAAGTTGAGTAGCTCGGCCCAACCTCGATTGGGATATCTCAGTGCAGCGCGGAGTGTGTCAAGATTGGGGTAGCTATACTGGGACTTGAGATGGTTCAAGTCTGCATAAAGGAAAAAGACAACGGTTAGTACTATTGAAAATGAGACCAACAAAGTAAAAAAAACACAAAACTGAGCTGAGGTATATATACCGGCTACTCCTTTATTCCAGTTGATCTGGTCTCCTGGTATTTGGGCTTCTTGGTATTCGAAGTTGCCCGAGACCCAGAAAAAATCGTCATCATTTACATCTTTGTTTGGGGTGTTTTTTATTGTTTTCTCTCGACGACGTCTTGTTCTTAAATAATAAACCCAGTCATCTTCGTTCTGACCTAGAGAGTACTGGTGAAATAGCTCGGCTAAACCGAGGTTGAGGCCAAGCCAGCGATTTAGCTCGGCGATGCCATTTATTATTCGGTAAGAATTGGTGGAAAGCTGGGTAGGACAAAGTCTTGTTTGCCTAAGGAACTCACAAATGAGTGGTTGGACGGGGAATCAAAGTCCGGCTTCTACAATGGATATGACGTTGAAAGGGACAAAGCCCAATTTTTTCCAGGGAATGGTGTCTAGTTCGGCTAGTGAGAGGTGGACGTCATCAAGGATGTTGTAGTCCCTTCGAAACTCGGTTATAGCCCCTGGGGAGTTTACTAAAAATCTATATTTACCCATGTGGATTTAAATTAAGGTATAAATTAGCTCGGTGTTGAGAAGGAGTGGAGTATCTCGGTTGAAACGTTCAAAGGAGTGCCTGGGCAACCTAAGTTAGTCTGCAAAGTGAAAAGGAAAAATGTTAAGCACAGATCGTTGGATCGTGCTAAGTACAAAGGCAAAAATAAGTATAAGCCTAGCTCGGCTATGAGGAATACTATCTGTTTTTAGTTCGGTTGGTTCAAAGGACTTTAGCTCGACTAAATGAAACTAAAGGTTTGGCACGTAATTTTAGTTTGGTCATTTGAAGAAATTATCTAGTTTGGCATGAAGTTTCAGTTCGGTTATTGAAGAAGTTATCTAGTTTGGCTGGGTGCATACCTATTGAGTTCCGTAGTCCGGTTGTACCTGAGCCTAGAGTTGCCCAAACAAGTTTTTAGCTCGGTCACACCATGATTCTAGATTCAAACTTCATGTTTTTTGAATCCAGAGAGTGTGTTCTTAAACATGAACCTATGGTTTAGGGGTCTAGTTTTTGGTACTATCTGTTCTTCCCATTTTCATCAAAGCTACAGAGTATGTTTTCTAATAAATATGAGTATATATATATATATATCCATATTATGTATATTCACAAACTAAATGGAAAGAAAGAGGTTTGAGCCACGTACCAGTTCAAAGATCCTGGAAACGAAGATGGAAACGGCACTAATAGAAAACATGAGCTTTGCAGATGTAGTGTTGAAGAAAAATAGAGGCTCAGAAGGTAGAGAGAGAGAAGATAATGAATAGTGATATGTTTTGTTCGAAGAATAGGGTTCTGTTTTGTGTAAAGAGAGTGAAAAATGCGGGACTGTTCAAATTTTGCGAAGTACGAAGGCGACGTGGCAGCTGTATTTGGCCAATAAAAGCTAGCCACGTGTACATAGAATAGAAAGTGATTCAGTTACAGTAACTGAAAAGACGTTTTGACCGGACAAATTAGTAGCCCGGTGTCAATTTAGCTCGGTTAAAAGGCTAAAAGTTTTAACTCGGCTGGTAATAGGTAATCCCAATCATGCTGTGCAGATGGAATTAAGGGGCGATTGAGAGGGAAGTTTTTATATGCACTAGGGCCGAGCTAGGCCAAGGCGCGGTAATGGGTCGCTCTGTGGGCCGCGGTAAACAGGGCCGAGTGAAAGGACCTTGCGGTTAGCTCGGTCCAATTGCGGTTGTGGTTACCACGGTCGATATGGTGATATTTAGCTCTGTCATGGTATTCAGAACTGAGGTATTTGGGCTTCTTATGGTGGACCTTACTCTCGTTAACTCGGTCAAAGCTTACTGCTGTTAGCTCGGTCTCAACGAACCAAACCGAGGTACAAGCAATGAAGGGAAGAACCAAGCCAGTTGGAGCTCGGTCATTTCTGCCGCTTTAGCATGGCCATGTTAGCTCGGTCGTTTTGTCATACTACCGAGGTAAAACCATCTCACTTGGTTTAAGCAGTGAGGGGGATATTGAAGGATAAGCATTATCTTTCAGGAGTGTGATTCCTAGGAGGACTCTACATGAAGGAATAGGAGTCCTACTAGGATTGTGCCACATGGAACCTATAAAAAGCTCATAACAGAACCCATGGAGGAGGTAACACAACTTTGATTCCCGAATACACAGAGCTTTTGTCTATTTGTCTATTTTGCTGACTTAGGCATCAGAGAGGTATCCGGCACACACCCGCCGGCTAGCTCACGTTTGTGTTTTCAGGGAGTAAAGCGACGATGTTAAGAGGAGCGTAGACTTGATCAACATGATTATGCGAGAAGATTATTTCGTGCTCGTACAGTGATGATAGTTGTAATCGAAATATCTATGCCCATTTTGTGACAAAGATTTTGATAAGATTTTGTTTTCTTCGACGAAGACCATAAAATTGAAGCAAAAAAGAAAAAAAAAATGGATATCAAATTTTTTATTTTTTATTGTTGTTTTATTTTATAGAAAATGTAAAACTTTGTTGGAAATTCAAAATTTTTACTATAATATTAGATTTTATGTAACTAGGTAAATTTGAAATTTTTAAATATCATTGTGTTCTTTATTTTCATCCTCTTTCTATCTCATTGTATCATTACTGCTATTTGCTAGTTTATTAATTGCAATTCAATTAATTGAAAATGAAAGCTTAGTATAACTTTTCATAAATATTATAGTTAATTTGTTACTATTATAGTTAAATATAATAGCATAATATACATACGGATAATCTTTAAATATAATTTTTATTTTTTTTCATGTGACTAAAATAGTCCATCTTTAATAACATGGCTTCTTTTATCCCCAAAAAGTCCAATCTATTTATTTATTTATTTTACTTTTTAATTTTTTAAATTAAAACATCAGTTGTCTATGTCCATAGAATAAAACTGATAAACAAATATTCAAAAACTATACATTTATTTTTTTTCTTTTTCTTTTCTTTTTTTTAATTAATAGGATATTTACAAATGAAAAATATTTGACACCTCAAAAAAACTTTTCATAATCTAACTTATATTCTGACCTATAATCTGTCCCTTTCACCACATTTTTTCCATCTTTTCAGCACACCCTACTATTGTGCCTTAACTTTCGTCTCCACAACCTTACCCCACCATCAACTACTAATTCTCAACCCAGGGGTGGGTAGCCTTGTGGTAAGAACATGGGGATTAAGCCTTCAGGTCATGAGTTCAAATCCCTCCGGGCCAATCTCCTGCGCGTAGCACAGTTAGTTAGGAGGTTGGACCTCAAGTTGTCTAACTAGTATTTGGTGTGGGTTCAATGCTCCAGTTAGTTAGGAGGTTGGACCTCAAGTTGTCTAACTAGTATTTGGTGTGGGTTCAATGCTCCCCCGCTGTGCGAGTCTTGACTTAAGCGAAACTTGTCTTGGGAGGTCGAGGCAAGTTCCCAGGTAATAGTCTCCTCGCTCGGAACGGCTAACAGGACACCTTGGTGATCTCTACAAAGGGGCGCTGCTTTGGACCTGCGGGAGAGTGGGGAGGATTTTCCTGTAACCAAAATAAAAAATAAAAAACTACTAATTCTCAAACATAATTTTCAATACATTACCAAATTAGAATCATCAAATCCCAAATCAAGTATTTTTCCCCACTGTGAAATGATGTAGATCTATATTGGATGGGTTACACTGGAGAGATGGTGGTGTGGTGGTGCCATCCCTTACAAAAGCATGCTTAATGTGTTTGACTCTTGTTTTGAATGTTTGAATGCGCACACAAAATTAAAGACTCTTTTAAGTCACATGAAGAGAATAAAAAACATCATAATTTGAAGATGGTCAATGGAAAAAAATCTCTCAAGATTACGAACGAGGCAAGAATGCTTAGCTAATGTAACAAACATAAATCTTTCAAGCAAACTCAAGGAGGTGGCTTGATCACCTAGTCACCTCTCGGGTTGTGAGAGCTGTTTTGTTAGGACATCTTCAACAGTGTATCAAATATTTTATCAAATCTGAGTAAAAATTTGAGAAATTCCTCTATCTGATATCCAGCGCTCCAACGGTGATTTTTTGGTTGTCAGCAAAACGTCGGCCAACCGGCAAGTGTAATTTGAAAAATCTACAACCAGTGAGAGAGAAACTTAAGAACACACCAACCACACCACATAGCTAGGGGCGGAGGCAGCATAGGCCGAGGGGGGTCACGTGCCTCCCCCTCAGTTTTGCAATTTTTTTTTTTTTTTTGTCATGTATAAAATGTGTTCTCTTTTTTTTCTTAACATGTTTTTTGGTTAATGATTTATTATAATGTTCACAGCAAGTAGTTATTTGATACTTTGGGAACACTATGTGGTATTATTTTCAAGTAGTTAACATACTACTTAGTGTGAATTGTGATTTTCTATGCTTTGAACATCACGTAAGTAACGTCATATGGCACTTTAAGACTGTTTAATAATTTTCATTCAAAACACATCATTTATAAGTAATGTCATCTCTTTAATATTTTTCTGTCAAATAAAAATTAAATAGATTTTATAATAATTTGTGCTATAAATGATGTGTTTTTATTTTTTAAAATTAGGAATTTTGATCCATAATTTTTTGTGCTAAAATTACAAACTTACATCATTATCTCATACCGAGCTATTACACACTATTATAGAATTTTGATTTGTTCTTATTAATAATGAATATGTAATTTTTTATGTTTAAATTTATCTCATAAAATGATTATTATCTTAATGTTGTTCATAATTTTTTTTTAAATAAAAAATTATAATTAATAAGTGTCCCTTCTAACCTACTTTTCTGCCTCCGCCGCTGCACACAGCTATCAAAGAGTGAAGGAGCACCCAAAGATGGAAGCAGTGAAAAATTACAAAGGTGAATACAAATTATGGGCACAAAACACAGCTTACTTCTATGTTGTATTCACTTTATGTGCAACATGTTTGAGAAGAACACTGAAACAAAGTAGCAAAACAAGCAATTAAGTATAAATTGGTTGGATACACCCAAAGGTTCTGTATCAAGAAGATGAACTCTGGCTTGCTTGGATAATCACCCTTTTAGTATACAACAGCTACTAATGCTCTGCTTTCAATTTCAGAATCAGTTTTATAATTTTTTTTAAAATATAAATTGGTTTAACAAAAATAAACATCAAAAATATGTTTTTGAAGTTTTAGAAATTATTTTTGCCCTTAAAAAAGGTAAAACCATATGAAACCCATGATTTTTATTTTTTTTCCCCAGGAAACAAATTCTGAAAACCAAAGAGCCAAAACATTTCTGCATCTAGACAACAACTACTTGAAAATAAATTAAAATTTTGACTTGGCGATTACCAAAATATGAAAAATCTAAAATTTCTGTTGGGTTTCATCTCATTCGGTTGGGTTTCATCTTTCTTTGTGGTCTCATCTTTTATCAACACCACAATGGTAGGAGTTTCATGGTTCTGTTCCTTGGGCAATTTGAGGATGGTTCCCAAAGTTGCTCATTTATCTGAGTTGGGAGAGTTTGATTAATGGTGATATCTCTATTAATGACTGTTTTGACACATTGATAGGTAGGTTCAAAAATTGAATCAGGAACTTCTTTGATTTCTTCCACTTCGTCTATATGAGTCTTTTCCAGAGTCAGGCTTGGCCCAATCATGAATTTCTTCAACACCATGAACTTCGGACTCAGATATTGCTTCTGAAGTTTTGGATTCTTCAACTTGGAACTTCGTTTGCATCTGATTTTTCTTTAGTTGCACTCATGTCATGTCTGCATTCTTGTGTTCAATTATTGGAAGCTTTGACAACATGCCAGTGGCTTCTACAAGCTTGATCTTGTCAACTTCTGCTTCATCTTCCTTTGTCGTCTCATCTTCTAACTCAATCTCTTTCCTAAACTCTAGAATCAGAGTAAATAGCAAATACCATTTTCTCTTATTCGTTGTTCTCTCTCTGAAAAAATCCATTTTCGATTTTCCCCAACTAGCTTTTATATTCTTTTCTCTCTCCTCTGTTTTACTCTGTTCTCTGAAACACAAACCTTATTTTTGGGTTAATCCCTATCTTTCATTGCAGTCTTCAACTGGGTTGAACTTGAATTTGATTGACCTGAATTTTTCAACTAAGTGGATGACTGGGTGGACATCCGGCGGGAAGTCCGGTGAGTCCAACACTCAACGATTACGTACAATAAATTGTTAAAAGGTACAAAACATCTTCAGTTTGGTGATAGATTTAGGCTGTTCTCAATTTAATACAGTTTCGATGAAACCATTGGAGACCAAAAAAGTGTAATTTTTTACTAAATTCAAATTTGGTGATAGATTTAGTTAAACATTTGAGATGACTTATAATTTTGACGAAAATATTGAAAACCAAAAAAGTGTACTTTTCATTACATTCAAATTTGATGACGGGTTTGATTAAACATTAGAGATGGCCTTAAGACTTACAGTTTTTGTTGATTTTTAATATAGTGCTTCGTGATGCTAAAAGGGTTCAGCTTTTAATAGATTTGCTCTGAGGAGCTTGTGTCCGGTTGTAAGAACTTTATTGTATGAAAATTGTTTGAGGGCTCGAAATCGTTGGCTCGAATTGGCTCGAAACCCCAAACGACGTCGTTTTGGGTCTCATTTTTTTTTTCTTTTCTTTTTCTTCCTTTTCTTGCTTTTTTTTTCTCTTTCTTCCTTTTATTGTTTTTGAACACAAGACAGAGGCGAGAGAGAGAAAAGAGATAAGAGAAGAGGAGAAAGAGAGAAGGAGAAAAGCTGGGGAGAAGGAGGAGGAAGAGAAGAAGACGGTGATGGCGGAGGAGGAAGATCGACAGTGATGGCGGTCGGAGCTAGAGTTGAATCTGAATCGGATCTGAATTTTTTTTTTTTTTTTTGCTGATGATGATGTGTTAATGATGATGATGTTGATAAAGATGATGATGATGTGTTGATGAAGATGTTGTTGATTTTATTTTTTTTTTCTAGTGGATCTGATCTGAAGATGAAGGGGGGGAAAAAATTGTTGGCTATTGATGATGTGTTGATGATGATGTTGTAGTCAATGATGTTCTTCTTCTTCTTCCTCTTCTCTTATCTTCTTCTTCTGCTTCTTCATCTTCATCTTCAAAACAATGAAAAAAAAAATATATATATATATATATATATCCAAAATGACGTCGTTTTGGATTCGAGACAAATTCGAGCTCGAAAATTTCGAGCTACGTATCACAATTGTTATTGTATATCATTTCTTCATGGTGATGGGACACTCGTAGAAAAAAAAAAACAGTATATAAAGTGTTTTATTTCTTTGAGCTCAAACACAAACGGTGTGTTTGGTTTGTATTTGTAGAGTATTTTTTGAGATAAAAGTATGAAAACTTGTTTGGTTTGGCATTTTTTAAAAATGATTTTGAAAAATTATTTTGGAGAGAGAGTTCTAAAAAAAATAATTGATTTGATGCGTATGAGAGAGTGATTTTGGAAAGTAAATAACCAAACAAAATTTTGAAATTTTTTTTAGAAAAATTTGTTTGATTTGATTACTCTTGAAAATTTATTTGTTGAGAATTTTTTGAAAAACAAACCAAACAAGAAAACTTTGCAAGGCATTGCATGAGCAAACCAATACATATACAACCTTTAACCATCTCCCAACAAAAAAAAATAGTGTTAACATATGCCCTTAAAGCACATGTGTTAAGAAAGTTTGAAACAATTGTATATTATTTTTTCACTTATTTCGTTTGGAGACGGGCTATTTTAGTAACTTTTTGATTTTTTACGAAAAGATGTACAGAAAAATAAAGAAGTGATGTGACAATTTTTAATAACTTTTTGATTTTTTTGCTAAAATAACCACTCCCCAAACGAGGTAGTAAAAAAATTTAAAACAAATTGTCAAAAGAGTTGCACATATATATGACACAACAATTGAAGGAGCTATATTCATGACATGTTTGTTTCCACCCTTTCATAGACATACATCAAACTCCATAACCCACAAAGCAGACACAAATGCTTCACAAGTGGCCACAAAAGACATCTACACAATCCAAACAGTAGGACTATTCAGAAGTCCATGGCTGTCTTATTGTACTTTATACCCCAAGACTCTTTCCAACATATAAACACAAAAGCACAGACATTCCTCCTTATTTTTCATTCATGTCAAGCTATATCGCTGCTTTGCTTGAGATCCATTTTTGTTCATTTTAACAGGTACAAGGGTCACACTTGCAGTTTGATCCGCACTTGCAACCATGCCCTCCTTCTGCTCCAAAGCTCTTCTCCGATCCCTCAGAGTACCTACAAGAAATCCACAACTTACAATCCATATCCGTATAGGTACATAATCAAATTTATTTTTTATTTATTCCCAAACGAAAAACAAAAAAATTTAAACTCCGTGAAATGTTGAAGGTGATACGTACATGTTCACTGGTGGTGCAACGCCAGCGATGATGGTTGTAGTGGTGGTGTTCTCTATGTCAGGGTACATCCCACATCTGCCAACAAATTTTCACACAAAATAAAGAAATAAATAATACATAAACACATACTAATTTTTATGTACATGTTGAATCTTTTTTTTAGTAAGGAGAGGAAACTATTTTATAGGGAAACAAAAAAATGGTAAGAAAATTGGAGTGCAAGGTTGGGGGAGAGAAAAAGATATACTTGGAGCTGCTGTCGCACTTGCAGTCAGAGCCGCAGTTACAGTTCCCTCCACAGCCAGACATTTTTTTAGGGGGCGAGAAAGAGAGAACAATGGAAAGTTATTTCAGAGGAAATTGAATTGTTTTGCCTCAAAGGTTGGAGGCCCTGACTGCTATTTATAATGCCAGTGAGGGGGGGGAGAGGAGCTGATCCACCATATACGTGTCAGAATCACAGAGGACTTGACGCTTTGGTTGGTTATTATATAATAGCCGCACAAAGTGCATATCAGCATAATTTCCTCAAGCAAGAGCTAACAAGAAAATCTATACCTCTCAATCATTGTCAGTATAGACCAATTAATTAGCTCAGTTGAAAACAATATTGAAGAAGCATAGGAAATTGGACGGTGGTAATTTTATTATGTATGCTTGCTAAAATAGAATTCAAGAGATTACATAGGCTCTAATGTCATTGTGACTTTGTGTATTTTTAGGTTTATAAAGATCTAAAGCCTACTCAAAACTCAAAAAATAAAAATAAAAATAAAAAGAAGATAGGAAAAGAAATGAAATCGCGTTTTAGTATATGTCACGTCCAATAATTGCTGAATAATTTCCTTATTCATTAAACCATTCAAAACTATTAGATGTTTTACTCATTTATCAAAGTATTCCTCAATCACTAAACCATTTTAAATTTTAATTATAAAATTATAAACGCATCATATTTACGCCTATCGTTAATATATATATATATTGAGATGGAAGTCACTTTCAGTGATTGATTAGTGTAGACATGATCGCCAATTTGGCATTTTCATCTGTGCCAAACATTTGGCTGTTTATATCTATGATATGATCCCACCAAAAGAAAGGAGTTTGGAATTTTCAATTCCTGGACGGCAGCACAGATGATAGCTCCTCCATAGTCCATACTTATAAGACATTTCATTTGTAAAGACAGTTAAAAAAACAAAAGTTGGTACAACTTATTGGAGCCAATCCATCACTAAACTCTGAAATTCTCTAGAGCACAAGTTATGAGATGGCTTTGAAGATAAGTGCTTCATAAAGTTTGGGGGGACATGGCTTTGTAAATAAATTAATAACCAAACTAAATCAAATTAAGTCTTGTGTTCTAGGTTAGTTACATAAATCATTTTTTGTCATTATGTTGTATCAAATTTGACCAACAAAATTAGGGTTTAGATCTGAATATATACTGAATCGCAATAGGAGGTAATAAGATGCAAAATGAGAAACCAAACCAAACCAAACCAAACCAAGCCAAGCCAAGCCAAGCCAAGCCTTTAGTCCCATCAAATGGGGTCGGCTAAAGAAGCAAAATGAGAGATTAAAAAAAAATTCAAACCAATTGGCTAATTACAATGGCCCTGTTTGGTAGAGCTGTGAGAAAGTGCTTATAGTTTATGCCTTAACAGCTTATAGCTTATAACTATGAATATAAGCTGATTTCTGACTTATAAATTAAGCTTCTCCTGCCACACTTAAAGAATAAGCTGATTTCTGACTTACAAAAAGCCATAAGCTGCATTGTTAAGTTAAACCAAACACATCAAAATAGCTTAAATTAAGTTGAAAGCTGAAATAAGCTGAAAAAAAGCTGTACCAAACAGGGCCAATATTGATACCATTTTGTTAAAAAAAAAATTCATAATCTTGAATTAATCCAAATCTGAAATAGAATATACAATCTAAAAAAATTGATAATCACAAAACTAATAATCCTAATAAAGGGTATAAAAGGTACATCACATGCCTAAAACCAAAAAGCTTTTTGATTTGAGAGCTTTCACCTTTGGCAAAAGGTGATCCTAGTCTGCTCATGATGCCTCCCTTGCATTGCCATACCTTTAAGTTAACAAACATGTATCCTAGTTTCAACTAACATCTTTTCTTTTCTGTTTTGGAAAGAAAAATGGTTGCGTAAACATAACTTTTATAGACAATTTTTATGTAAAATGATGAGATGATAGTATTTTTTAAATTAAAAATCACAAAAGACACATTATTCTGTATAAATTTTTTTGTATAAAAATATTGTTTGTATACATAGCAAAACTCTTTTACATACCCACATTTCCAACCTCTGAGACACAATAGATTTCATTTTTATTTATTTATTTTTGTTATGATATTCTAATTGTGTATAAATATAACACACATTACATGGGAGCACATGGGCAAACTTAACAGCAATGTTGTTCCCTTAACGTCCAAATGCAGCATAAATGCTACATTGGTATTGAGGAGAACATTATTCTGGCTTCACACAACAAAGTCGCACTTGCAAAAGACCAATCATGCAACCCATAGGAGGTAAAGCCACGAGATGATAGACCAACAAACGAATTTTCTTTTTGGAAAAACAATGCTAATAAGGAAAGAAACACGATAATATGAAAAGGAAATGGCACTTTTGGAGTTGTTTAACTTTTTATCCATATAAATATCAACATTTCAACTTCATTGACCAAAATTCATGTACACAATACTTCAAACTAAATTTAATAATTTGAAATCAAATATGTATATATATATATATATATATTCAAGAATGCATCAGAGGCACTAGTTGATTAGATTTGGTGGTCCCTTATTCAAAACTTACTAGATAATGATTATTTCAAAAACTATTAATTACACTGGGGAAAACAGAAAACAGTAGGGCAGACTGACTCAAAGACAGAAGGTTTATGAATTCCTGAAGAAATGCATGTTTAATTAATCAGTCTTACCATCAACGAATCATACCATAGGTCACGTTGAAGTTTATCAATTCGTCGTTGATCAATTCTATCTATGATTTTTCAATTTCAATTTCAATCTATTTGGGCATCACTAAAGAAGTTCATATCCAAGGTAACAATTTAAAAACAAGAAAACACATTCGAGCTTCCCCCAATGCAGGTTCTGTATTCCAAGCGAACATATTGTTGATGAACAAACGATCCACATAAAACACCACAAAAGTTGTTTATTCAAACCGTTTTCTAGTCAGGTTCAACCTAGCAACAAGTAAGGTATAAGCGCCAAAAGGTAAGCAACAAAGCAATGACAGTACAGAGAGTGAGTTAAAAAATCAAATTGAGCAAATTATCGGGAGAGTCCTCAATCAGACAAGAAGGCAAAAGGCTAAAATCAATGACTATAACAAACACACACACACACACACACACACACACACACATATATATATATATGCAACAGACACACAGGAGAAAAGAACCTGTAGAGAATTTGGAGCTGATTGATAATGGAGGACATTCTGAACTTGCATGATCTTGTTGTTCATCTTCTTCAAAACCACACTACGAACACACAACTTTGATTTTTAGGGTTCGAGGTGTAGAGAGTTTTGTGATTTATATAGTGTGCCTAGCCGACAATGAAACCCTTGATATATATATATATGGAAAAAGATTGAGGCCTCGAATGCGTGAAAGCTCGAATGCCTCGAATGTCAAAACGACGTCGTTTTGATATTCTTACCGGTAAGAGAATGGCTCAGACCTAGTACAGAAAAATTATCTTACCGGTAAGAGAATAAATCTTACCGGTAAGATAATAAAAAAAATCCCAAAACGACGTCGTTTTGAAATTTCGCGCCATTCGAGCCGTTGATAATTCGAGGTACGTAGCAGTGCTGTATATATATATATATGAGGCATCGCTGCGCGCCCGCCCGCCCGCCCGCCAGAAAAGGGCCAGTGGAAATCGGTTTTGATCCTATGGGCCCATGGCCCGTTTGGTAATTGATTATTGATTATTTTTAATTAATTTTTTACGGAAAGATATTTAAAAAATAAAAAGGATAATTAATATTTATTTATTTATTTATTTATTTGGTTATAAATTGAAACTTTCAAATGGGACCTCTATATTAGACATTTGCTCCTTAGGCCATCTCTAACGTTTAATTAAATTTATCACCAAATTTGAATTTAGGCCTCGTTTGGAAACAAGATTTTTTAGTAACCTTTGACTTTTTGTCTAAAATATGATGTAAAAAAACTAGTATGTTTGGGATGACTTTTTCATTTTTTACGAAAATATATACAAAAAATAGAGAGAAAAGAAATTTTTTAATTTTTTGGTATAGGTTGTTTGTTTTTTGATTTTTTTAATAACTTTTTAACTTTTTAGGCTAAAAATGTTACTTCCCAAATGAGGCCTTAGTGAAAAAGGACACTTTTTTAGTCTCCAACGATTTTTATCAAAACTGTATCAAATTGAGAACGCTTTAAATTTTTCACCAAACTAAGGATCTGAGCCAGCGTTCACCAATTTACTGTGCGCGTACGTTGGAAGTAGGATCCACCGAATGATCAGCCAGATATCTAGCCAATTGTCCCTCCGATCATTCGACTGGTTGAAAATTTTGTGGAAAAAGCCATGGTTTATACCCAAATTAGCCACAAAGTTGGTTACTCCGTTCATTGACCCATCACTTTATTTCTTGTATCACTCATCTTTGCAATTCTTCACATGTTCTATGTAATTCTCACTATTCATCTTTGCTAGAACTAATCTTTTCGAGCTTTCTCTCAAATCTAATATACTTTGATTTTGAAGACAATCTGTCCGGAGCTTCGAATTTAAAAATGGAGGGATGTGTGAAGAAGTTCCAGCAAGTGAGTCTGGAAAGGGCAAAAGTTTGCATTAACAGGTGTCCCAAGTATCAGCAAATTCGGAAAGTCCCTATAGTTTACTATCTCTACAAAAATCGACAGCTCGAACTTCCACATTTCATCGGAGTCTTTTTTTCTTCACCAGATGGCCTCTACTTGTAGAGGTGTAATTTTGGCACGTGGTCCGTGGGCGGCCTAAAGCCCGCGCCGCGGCCCGATGTGGGCCCGGCCCGTTAAGGCCCGAGCTCAAGCCCAGCCAGATGCCATGGGCTAGGGCTAGGGCCTGGGACATCGTTTTGAAGCCCGACCTGACCTATTGGCCCGCTCAAGGCCCGCTCAAAAGCTCGACCCGAAGCCTATTTTTTTAAAATGGAAATAATAAAATTTTGGTGGGAAAATTAAAAAAAATTGTTTAGGCCCGCCCAAACCAGCCCAAAGCTCGAGCCCAGGCCCAAGCCCAAGCCCATGAGCCCGGACCACTGGCCCACCCCAAAGCCCGAATACCCCTGGGCCTAGTTTCTGGCCTATGGTCCGGCCCGGCCCGACTCGATTTTTTAGCGGGAGCCCGCAAGGCCCGACATGGACCGGGCCAGGCCAGGCCAAAATTACACCCTTATCTACTTGAAAGATAGAACACACACACATTTATATATTTATGTACTTTAATCTGTGATTGATTTTCAAGTGTTGAAAATTTGTGTGGTGTTGTAGATGTGATTGATAGGCTTAATGTTTTGAGAGGCAAAAAGGCATGGCTTCTATGTATTCATGGTCTTGCAAAAGGTTAAACCAATGTAGAATTAAATCCATAGTTTGTTGCTCTTACCGATTGACCGGCCAATCGTCGCCCAGACATCCTGTGTTTTGCTAAAAGTTATAGTCGTTCACCGTTGGAGTGACTGATATTAGATAGAGGAATTGATCATATTGTTACTCAGATTTGGTGAAATTTTTTGGTGAACCATTGGAGATGCCCTTAGGAGAAAATTACAACATAACCACTTTGGGGATGGTTTTTAGTACAGATTTTTTTGAGATTTTAAAAATTATTTATGATGACCTCTTATAGAGTTTCGTTTTAAAATAAAAAGGATTTTATTAATCTTATTCGAAGGTATGAATTTAATCATGGTGAATTTGAGGTACCATGCCTTCAAAATCTGTCACCATTAAAGAATTTGTTACTTTCCAACATTATTCTATTAGTATAATACGCCCTTTTATCACATCTTCCCCATCTTTTTAGTTCACCTTACTATCGTGGCTTAATTTCCGTCTTCATAGCCTTACCCCACCATCAAATACTAATTCTCAAAATACATTGTACAATCAAATCCAAATCATCATAATTTTCAATACATAACCAAATCAACATTATCAAATTCGAAATCAAATGTATTTCCTCGCTATGAAATGATGTTGATCTATATTGAATGGGTTACACTGGAGAGATGGTGGTGTGGTGGTATCATCCCTTACAAAAGCATGTTTAATGTGCTTGACTCTTATTTTGATATATTTGAATGCGCACACAGAATTAAAGACTCTTTTAAGGCCTTGTTTGGGAACCCTTATTTTTAGCCAAAAAGTTACTAAATTAGTCGAAAAGCCAACAACTGATACCAAAAAGTCAAATATTCTCTTTTCTCTCTACTTTTTGTACATCTTTTCGTAAAAAGTCAAAAAGTCATCCCAAACATACTAGTTTGTTTTAGCTCATATTTTAACTTAGGCCTCGTTTGGGAACAGGCTAATTTAATAACTTTTTGGCTATTTGGCTAAAAAAGTAGGTAAAAAAAACTTATATGTTTGGGATGACTTTTTGGCTAATTACGAAAAGATGTGCAAAAAGTAGAGAGAAAAGAGAATCTTTGACTTTTTGGTATGAGTTGTTGGCATTTTGGCTAAAAGGGTAACTTTTTGACTTTTTGGCTAAAATGGTAACTTTTTGACTTTTTGGCTAAAAAGGTAAGTCCCCAAACGGGGCCTAAATAGCCAAAAAAATTACTAAATTAGCTTGTTCCCAAATGAGGCCTAAGTCACATGAAAAGAATAAAAAAACATCAAAATTTGAAGATGGTCAATGAAAAAAATCCCTCAAAATTACAAACGAAACAAACATAAATCTTTCAAGAAAACTCAAGGAGGTGGCTTGATCTAAGTTTGGCAAGTGGAAAAAAAGTTAAAGAATCAAAAAGTTATCAAAAAAATTAAAAAGTTATCACTATTTATTAAAAAATATAAAAAAAAAAATTAATATATAAATATTAAATACAAATCCATTGTTTGTTCAATCAATGTAGGTGACGTCAGGCCATGTCAAGCCAGCTTTAGTGAAAGGAAAGGGAAAAAAAATTGCATGGGTACATTCAATCAATTTGAATGGTAAAGTTGGGCCCATGGGGGCTCACCATGGGTCCCGTTTTGATAATCTGAACCGTTCAAGGTGTAAAATTCGTCTAGTATTATATGCTTACAAAAAATCACGTCTATCGGATATCGCTAACTACATGATCAAATCAGTTTTGTATAAAAATTGGATGGTGTTATAGTTAACAGTTGACAAAAAAACTAACAGGATCAGATAGCTATCGATATCCAATCAAAGTTATTTTTTACAAGCTTATGGTACTTGACGAGTTCTACATGTTGAACGGTTTCGATTAGAAAAACGGGACCCGTGGTGGGCCACCATAGGCCGAACAATACTGTCCAATCAAAGCCCAAAAAAGAGGCAATATTTTCCCATGTAATACCAAACCGGCTAACTGCCAATTCCGTACTGTGTACTATACCATCTTCTCCTATACACTAATTTATATAATTTTTTAATATACATCTTTTCATAAAAAGTCAAAAAGTTAATCCAAATATTCATATTTTTTTTCTCAATTTTTTAGTCAAAAAAAATAAAAAATACACTTGTTTAAGACATCCCAAACAACCCCAGTCACCTGTATGCCTCTCGTGTTGTGAGAGCTACTTTGTTAGGACCTATGGTTTTTGTTGGTATTTATCTAGTGCTTCATGATGGTAAAGGATTTTGCTTTTAATAGATTTGCTCTTTAAGTGCTTGTATTTTGTTGTGAGAACTACATTGTATATCATTTTTTCATGGCAATGAAAAAAAAAAAAAAAAAAAAAAAAAAAAAACTAAAAAGTATGTTATTTCTTGGGAACTTACGTGTAAGTCTTAATAGGTGAACCTATTATTTAATTGGTCTTATGATAATTAATGACATTTTTCATTAAATACTTTTTAAAAACGTCACTAATTGTTAATTTTCAGTGACAGATTCAAAATTTTCTCACAAAAAATGTCACTAATTATGAGTTTTTGCGACAGTTAAAAAAAATTGTTACAAAAAAGTCACTAATTTTCAACTTTTAGCGACAATTTACAAAAATTGTGACAAAAAAATCATTAATTGTCAATTTTTAACAACATATGCAAAAAATCGTTACAAAAAATAATTTTTAGTGACGATTTTACTAGAATTTATTTTCAATAAAACTTGTGAATTAATTCTAACAATTAGGACCTATTAATAGTTTACTCTTATTTTTTTGAGCTCAAAAGCAAAAAATTTGTAAGGCATTGCATGATCAAACCAATATATATATATACTAGTTTACACAGGCCTGTGCATGATATGGGCTATTATTATAATATGTTTAAGTTTTGTATTTTAATAATTTTTTTTAAAATTAAAATATTGTTACATGAAATTGAATAGAATAAGTCATTAGATATATGATAGAATTATGTGGTATGATATGTGTGGGGATATATTTTCTGAGTACCAACACGTGGCCAAGGTGACGCCGACGTTTCAGACGAGGTGCCACGTGTCTTGGTCATGAAGCCGAGGTGATCTCGGCAAGGCCGAGGTTATCTCCGAAGATATCGGAATCCGAGACAAGCGGATAAGGCACAAGAATCCTAGAATGAGAGAAGAGTTCAGTTGGGTAAGGATAAGACTCTTAGAGAGTTTATCCCAATCCTACTGGGAGTCCAAGATTAGCAGTAATCCTGAGTCCATTGAAACTAGGCTTCTATGGGAACTAGGACTGAGTTAACTATAAAAGAAAGGCACCCCCGATGGGTCTAAGGTACGCAATTTATTATCAAAATAGTGTTTTTAGCAATTGATTATTTTTTAGAGATATACTGACTTGATCGTCGGAGTGTTCCGGGTGAACGAACCACCGCCGGAATCTTTTCTTTTTGTTGCAAGTCAGCTAGGTGTCATCTATTCTGCCAGTACTCTCCAGGTGAATACTAAGTTAGCAGTGTGGTCAGAAAATCACTCACACAATATGTATATTTTTTGATTTGTTATACACCCAATCACTCCAATTCTATTAACATATCATTTTAGGTGAATTTATGAGTCTTTAACATTTCTTTTGAATTTATAAAAAAAAAAGTTATGGTGTGTAACTTTTCTCAACAGATAAATATAAAACAAATATTAAGATAATTCTCCTATTTAAAAAAAAAAAAAAAAAAACCCTACTAAGACTGAACTAATAAAGAAGCAGAAGAAAATACATATATATACAAATGACTAATTTTATTAATACATAAATCATACTTGCATAACTAATGATCAATTTTATTAATAAATAAATCATTAAGTCAATTAACAATTTTTTATGATATGAGAAATATTTTTCAATAAACAATTTTGATAATTTATTATTGAATAGTTTTATTTTTTCTTGAGTATAGTGTTAAATTAAAATTTATGACAAACGATAGTTGTAATTGCTAGTATTATAAAATCGATTCATATTTTTAACAAATTTTATGAGTGTATTTGTAATTTGTCAAAAAATAAAATATTTATGCTTCACAATTGATCAAGAATGTTTGCATAATTACAAAAAAATCTATTTCATAATTGACTAAGAATGTTTGTGTAATTACAAAAAAACCTACTGCATAATTGACCAAGAATGCTTGCATAATTACGAAAAAATTTTTACTCAATATACAATTACCATTAATAAATTATTTAAAATAAAATGACAAAATCGAAAAGAAAAGATAAACCTCAAGCACTTAAACGCCTCGTATTAAAGCAGATATGTCAAGAAAGTGTGAAAAAATCGTATATTATTTTTTTACACTAACTTTGTAACATATGCCTTAAAGCACACGTAGTATTTTTTTTTTAAAAAAAAAAATTGTCAAAAGAGAAGTAAATATATATGACACAACAATTGAAGGAGCTATATGTTGGAAAAATGGTTTAATATAGGCATATTATTAAGCTCAAATTTGAGTGGGTCCCAAACATCTTTTGGGGTGGGTCCGAAGAGGTGACGTATTCCTTACCGCGTGGCAAGTCACACGGTGAAGACGAAACGTCAAAACCATTTATGAATGAATGGGAAGTTGACGTCGTTTTCAGGTTTAACATTAATTTTTTAGATAAAAAATTCTTTTGAATTTTTTCAATAAAAATTATTGTCGGAATATAATTTAATTCTAAATTTAAATTTTGGGTTCATAAGTGGTTTCCTAAAGTTTGTAATTGTGGGAATTTTATTTAAATTCTAAATTCAAATTTTAAGTTCCTTAGTGGTTTCCTAAAAATTTGTATCTCTTACTTTATTTATTAAATTTTTCAATTTAGTTATATATATATTCTAAATAGTTTTTAATAAATAAGGTTACTAGCAGTTGCTTTAGTTGACCAACGGACAACCTTTTTCAAATTTGTTTGAATATAAGGTTTCATAGTGTTAACGGTCCGAAACTGTTTTGGATACTTAACAGGTAGCACCTGTTCGGGTAGGTTTTTTGTCTCATTTTTTGCCTATATATAGATGCTATTCCAGCAGTTTTGGGACTTGGAAAAATTCTGAAAAATTCAGTATGATATTCCATCATTGCTGTCCAATTTTTCTCTAGTGCATTTATTCTTCATATTTAGTTTTAGAATAAAATAGAGAGAGTATAGATCACAGGTTTGGTTCGCCGAACAAATTGTTTGAAGTGCTACTACAATTTGTGAAGATCATTATATCCTGGGAGATAGACGCCACTCAACCGTAAGCACCGTAGCGGGGCGAATCTGTTTTAAGGACAGAGTGTCACACACTCAACTTGGTCTTAATTTTAATTTGGTTCGATAAATAAATCCGGTATGTTATTTATTTATTTTGTTTGAATTTATTTCAAGTTATTTTATAGACACAGAAGATTGTTCCAACAATCTTAAGACAGATTCGAATTATTCTGTTTACAGAATTTTTTGTTTGTTTCCCTTTTTCATTCTTTGTAATAATTTCGGAAGAAAATTATTTTCTGTGAATTTACAAAATAATATTCTGGTTGGAAAAACAAATAGTGATTATATGCTATTTGACAGATAGTAGTAATATACTGTCTCTTTTCTTTGACAACTAGTAGTACGATACTGGTGTCATTAACAGTTCAGAATATATTTTTGTGGAAATTTGTCAGGAAATTAATTTTGGTTTTTTAGAAATTATTTTATGAGTTTTCATTAATTAAAATTTTGTTTTCAGTATTTTAATTATTGAAATGTTACTGAAATTAATTTTCTGTGTGGAATTAATTGGGTTAAATAAAATTTTATTTTATTTCCTAATTAATTGAAAAATAAAAGTTATTTTCTTATTTCTTTTATTTTACAGAATTTAATTTCTCGCGTGGAATTAATTTGGTTAAATAAAATTTTATTTTATTTCTAAATTAATTGGAAAATAAAATTTATAGTTTTATTTCTTTTATTTTACAGAATTTAATTTTCTATGTGGAATTAATTTGTTTAAATAAAATTTTATTTTATTTTCAAATTAATTGGAAAATAAAAGTTACATTCTTGTTTCTTTTATTTTTTACAGAATTTAATTCTGTGAATTTGATTTAATTTTCTTTGTAGTGTAAATTCTAATTATAATTTTGTTTTATATATTAGAATTGATGGCTACTGAAACTAATGTCCAAACAAGTACTACTGTGGTGGCTGCAATGACGCCAACCCCCTCTCATGTTGTAACAGTACCGGTAAATCACGGTGAAAAGCCAGAGAAGTTCATAGGAACTGACTTTAAAAGATGGCAACAGAAAATGCTATTCTATCTTACAACTATGAACCTGGCTCGTTTCTTCTGTGAAGATGCTCCTATCCTGAAAGAGGATGAAACCGACCGGCAAGTGGTTGTTGCGGTTGATGCTTGGAAACATGCCGATTTCCTTTGCCGGAATTACGTCTTGAACAGACTTGACAACACATTATGTAACGTCTACAGTCCAATCAAGACAGCAAAGGAACTTTGGGAATCGTTGGAGAAAAAATATAAAACGGAAGATGCCGGCTCAAAGAAATTTGTGGTTGGCAGATTCTTAAATTTTGTAATGGTTGATTCAAAAACTGTGATCAGCCAAGCTCAAGATTTCCAACTCATTCTGCATGACATTCACGCAGAAGATATGTCTCTCAGTGAATCCTTTCAAGTTGCAGCCTTAACTGAAAAATTACCAAAAGGCTGGAAGGAATTCAAGAACTACCTCAAACACAATGTCACGACCCAAACCCGGCCCTATGGGTTTAGCACCGTAACCGGCCAGTAATCAGAGATTACTGAAGGCCTGCTTAACAGTAATACAGTGAAACAGAGTACAGGGCCTGGCGGAAGCCAATACAGTAATTAAACAGTGTCCAATGAGCTGTGACAGTCTGCCAAAAAGGTTTTTCATGCATTCATACATATACAAACAGTACAGTCTATACAAAATTTACAGTCACACAGTACAGGGACCTAATCCCTAGATAACAGTACAGTAACACTCGGTCTATACAGAACAGTAAAACAGTACAGAAGGGGGAATTGTAAAAGACCCCTAAGCCTTAACAGGTAGGCTCGGAACCTCGCAGTGAGGCACATAGGCTGGCTTGACAAAACTGGAGTCTAACCCACGCTCCTAGCTCCGATCCGGTGGCTGAGCACCTACATATATATATAAACAGTGAGCTAAAACCCAGTGAATAACATAAAGCGTAAAGGGTTTAGAATGAATGTCCTTACAGTAATGAAAACAGTTCAATTCAATCAGTATTTCAGTTGTTCAGTACAGTAAACAGTCATATGTGGTACATCCATTAGCATAACAGTAACAGTAGGTCTTAAAAGACCGAACAGTAATGATGGCCATCAGTCAGTAAACAGTAGTGGTTCCACGAGGGAACCGACAGAGATCTCTGTAACAGTAACAGTAACAGTAAACCGTAGGTACTAAGGATGCCACAGTACAGTTTGGAAATAAAGGACATACATTCATTCAGTAATACCAGTTCAGTAAACAGTTCAGTTCAATATTCAAAAGATATCAGTTGAACATATCTTTACACAATTGTTACTCACAGAGTTCTGGGCTACAGTATGCTAGAGCGTGTCTCTCCAGTCGCCAACCCTACACAGTTAACAGATTGAACACACTAAGCTACACGGTTGGGAAATATCATAACTTAATCCCTAATTTGCCTTGGTGTGTTCTACAACGATATCCTCATCTAAATGTCTTAAACTAGGCCTAAGAATGCCTAGGATGGGATGAGGATGCAAAAATACACTTAGAAAACATTTTGCGCAGTTTCCTGAAAATAGGAGCCTCGCTCGAGCGGGACTTTCTTCGCTCGAGCGGGCTTCCAAAATCAAAGGCTTCGCTCGAGCGAGGAATCCTTCGCTCGAGCGGTCTGCAAAACAGTAAAAATACTGGATGCTGAGATTTTACGCGCGATGGTCGCTCGATGGTCGCTCGAGCGGAGCCCTGGACAAAGGTGCTCGCTCGAGCGGGGAACCCTTCGCTCGAGCGAGGAAGCCAAATCTGGAATTTCCAGATTTGCCTCCCAAGCTCAAACCAAGCATTCTACCACTCCAAACTCGACCTCTTGGGCCCAAATTCTGGAAAACATAACTAAATTCAATGTATAACAAGTTTCAAAGCTCAATTTATGAATTCGAGCCCCAAAGGTGAGCCAATTAAAACCATAATCAAACCCATTTTCAAGAACAACATTCAAACATGCATGGATGAGTTTTAAACCAAATTAAAGCTCTAAAGCTTGCTCAAATGAGCTCATTTCTTTTCAAAACCAGATGAAAACATGGTCTATAACAACAATATGAGCATGCATGTACTAATGTCCATGTAATCAACCTCAAAATGCAGCAATACTAACATGCATGCAAGAGATGAGCTTCAATCCACCATTAATGAACCAAATCATGACTTAGCTCTACAAATTAACATGAACCATGCATGAATCAACTTAAAGACAAAATCAAAAGATGAAAGTCATACCTAGGTTCCTCGAATGCAAGTCTAGAGGTTCAATATAGCAATCTACACTTCAATTCCAAGCAATTCAAGCCAAATCAACAAGAACAATTCTCTCTCTCTCTAACTCTCCTCTCATGGTCGGCTAAGCTCAGGAGAAATGGCTGATGGAAATGTTTTGAGTCAAGGATGCAAGGCTCTAGCATCACTAGGTAGTGTGCCACTAAGGGTGGCAATATGGTAAATAAACCAAACTCTTTAATTAGCTTATTTTAATCTAATTTAATCATACCTAATCAGTTTTCAGATAATTATACTATAAAATCACATTAATTATGAGGATCATAAAACACTAATCAATTCCGATTTTGGCCGCCGATAAGGCCTTCAATTAGCAGTTTAAACATATAAGTATGAACAGATAATCATACAGTCAAACAGATAGAATGCAATTTAACTAACATATACTCAATCAATTCGGTTTCCAATTTCAGTCAGTCAGTTCAGTACTTTTAATCAGTTCAATTATCAGTCAGTTATCAGTCATTATCAGTTCCGTTTAACAGTAATCGGTGATTATCGGTAATCAATCGGTCATTAATCAGTAAACAGTATGGAGGTTGTTACACACAAGCGCAAAGAAATTTCTATGGATGAGTTAATTATGCGTTTGAGGATTGAGGAGGACAACCGCAATTCTGAAAAGCGGGTTGGTAAGCTTCCTATGGAGTCTAAGGCAAATGTGGTGGAACATGCTAAGTCTTCTGGAGAAAATTCATCACAAGGCTCTAAAGGGGGGAAAAATAAAAAGTACAAGTTTAATGGCAAATGTTACATTTGTGACAAAGAGGGACATCAGGCCAAAGATTGCCGTAACAAAGGCAAAAGCAAAAGAAGAACAAGCAAGAAGCCTGCTCAAGCCCACATGACTGACGTGGACAATATTTCCAATGGTGTCGATGACATCAATCTTTCTGCAGTGGTTTTCGAGGCAAATCTTGTCGGAAATCCTAAAGAATGGTGGGTGGACACTGGTGCTACTCGTCATATTTGTGCCGACAAAAAGATGTTCACATCTTATTCTTCAGTGGACAATGGTGAACAACTTTTTATGGGCAACTCCTCAACTTCCAAAGTTGAAGGACAAGGAAAAATTGTACTCAAGATGACATCTGGAAAGGAACTCACTCTCAACAATGTGCTGCATGTACTGGACATTCGCAAGAATCTTGTTTCCGGATCTTTGTTGAGTAAGAATAGGTTTAGACTAGTTTTTGAAAGTGACAAGTTTGTACTTACCAAAAACGGGATGTATGTCGGAAAATGTTACATGTCTGATGGCCTTTTCAAATTAAATGTAATGATCGTTGTACCCTCAGTTATTAATAATACATCTTCTTCTTCTTACTTGCTTGAGTCTTCAAATTTATGGCATGGTAGACTAGGACATGTTAATTATGGATCTTTGCGTAGATTAATTAATATAGAATGTTTACCTAAATTTAACATTAATTCAAATCATAAATGTAAAATTTGTGTTGAGGCAAAATTATCTAAAACTCCTTTTCATTTAATTGAAAGAAGTACGGAACCATTTGAATTAATTCATAGTGACATTTGTGATTTTAAATCAATTCAAACCAGAGGTGGGAAAAAGTATGTAATCACTTTTATAGATGACTATACTAGATATAGTTATATTTATTTAATTCGAACCAAGGATGAAACTTTGGAAACTTTCATTCAATATAAGAATGAAGTTGAAAATCAACTTGGTAAGAAAATCAAAAAACTTAGAAGTGATAGAGGTGGTGAATATGAATCACCTTTGGGTGAGTTTTGTAAAGAACATGGAATAATTTATCAAACCACCGCTCATTACTCACCTCAGCAAAATGGAATTGTAGAAAGGAAAAATAGGACTTTAAAAGAAATGATGAATGCCATGTTAATCAGTTCTGGATTACCTCAGAACTTGTGGGGGGAAGCAATACTTTCTGTTAATTATATTTTAAATAAAGTATCCCGAAAGAAAGTGAATCAAACACCTTATAAAATGTGGCATGGTAGAGTACCATCCTACAAATACTTAAAAGTGTGGGGGTGTTTGGCTAAAGTGGCTATTCCTAGTCCTAAAAAGACTAAGATAGGTCCTAGGACCATTGATTGCATTTTCATTGGTTATGCTAAGAATAGTAGTGCATATCGATTTTTGATTTATAAATCAGAACATACCGAAATGCATGTAAATATTATTTTTGAGTCTCGGAATGCATCATTCTTTGAACATGTATTTCCAAATAAGATTGGACAAGAGACTAGTAATAATAAGAGATCTTTTGATGCTATTACTAGTCAGGATCAAGAACATGATCTAGAACAAGAGTTAGATCAAAATGAGGAAGAGGAACTTAGGCGTAGTAAACGTGCTAGAACCTCAAAATCTTTTGGTCCAGCTTTTCTAACATATTTGTTAGAAAATGAGCCCAGTCCTGAAGCTCCTTTATGAAAAGAAGCTGTCAACAGTGAAGTTGAATCCATCTTGCAAAATCACACTTGGGAATTAGTGGACTTGCCACCAGGTTGTAAGCCTCTTAGGTACAAGTGGATTTTCAAAAGAAAATTGAAAGCGGATGGATCAATAGACAAATACAAGATAAGACTTGTAGTCAAAGGTTTTAGACAAAAAGAAGGTCTAGATTACTTTGACACATACTCACCGGTTACTAGAATAACATCTATTAGAATGCTAATTGCCATTACATCTCTATACAATCTAGAAATTCATCAAATGGATGTTAAAACCGCTTTCTTAAATGGTGAGTTAAATGAAGAAATTTACATGGAACAACCAGAAGGGTTTTTTGTTCCAAGAAAAGAAAAGAAAAGAAAGTGTGTAAATTGATTAAATCATTATATGGTTTAAAACAAGCGCCAAAGCAATGGCATGAGAAATTTGACAAGGCAATGATGTCAAATGGATTTAAAATTAATGAGTGTGACAAATGTGTTTATATTAAAAACACAAATAAAGGTTATGCCATTGTATGTCTTTATGTAGATGATATGCTCATCATTGGTAGTAATAATGATATGATTAAAACTACCAAGAAAATGTTGAATAAACATTTTGATATAAAGGACATGGGCATTGCTGATATAATACTTGGTATAAAAATTACCAAAACATCAGAAGGATATGCTTTGTCACAATCTCATTACATTGAGAAAATACTTGACAAATTCAGCAAAGATGATGATCATCTTGCTAGAACTCCTGTAGATGTTAATTTGTATCTTTCTAAGAATGTACAAGAAAGTATTTCTCAATTAGAGTATGCCCAAATTATTGAAAGCTTAATGTACTTGATGAACTACACTCACCCAGATATAGCTTATGCAGTAAGTAAATTAAGTAGATATACGAGTAATCCGGGAGTAGAACATTGGAAAACAATGATAAAGGTTCTAAGATATCTCCGATTTACTCGTAACATTGGGCTTCATTATACTAGATATCCAGTAGTACTTGAAGGATACTGTGATGCAAATTGGATATCGGATACTAGAGACTCGAAGTCCACTGGTGGGTATGTCTTTACTCTTGGTGGGGCGGCTGTATCTTGGAAATCTTCCAAACAGACTTGTATTGCTAGGTCTACTATGAAATCTGAATTCATAGCTTTAGACAAAGCAGGGGAAGAGGCAGAATGGCCTCGCCACTTCCTTGAAGATATTCCAATATGGCCAAAACCGGTGCCTGCTATTTGCATACATTGTGATAGTCAATCAACAATTGGTAGAGCACAGAGTCATATGTATAACGGTACGTCACGACACATTCGTCGTCGACATAACACCGTAAGACAACTACTTCCTAATGGAATTATTTCCATAGAATATGTTAAGTCTAAAGACAACATAGCGGATTCACTAACCAAAGGGTTAGCAAGAGAGTTAGTTGAGAATTCATCGAGGGAATGGGACTTAAGCTTATTAAATAAGAGTTACCACAACGGCAACCCAACCTAGTTGACTGGAGATCCCAAGATCTAGGTTCAAAGGGACAACCGAGTTGTGAATGACTCAGAAGGATCATTGGGGAGCCTAACTCCTACCCATTTCTATGATGAAATAGTGATGTTTGCAGCGTTTGAGGTTAAGTAAAATTTTAATGATTCTTATATCTAGGTAAACCTAGTGGAGTATGGCAGGATACTCTTCATGAGAATCACCTATGTGAGTGTGAACTGGGCCGGTTCTATAAGATTTGTGAAGGGCTACAAGTCTTTAGAACACTCATGAAAGACCAGGTTGTTCAGGGCCAAAATGAACACAATAGTGAGAACTAAACTATGTCTGGGAATATACTGTGTGAGTTCTATTGTCTAGGTTTACACAAACGGCTGAACAGTTCAAGACATCATATTCACTGGTTAGCTAGTAAATCCGATAGTGTCTCACAAGGGAAGGTTCAAAGCCAAAAGCTACCTATTCTTTGCAGAATATTTTCAATTTCTGTACTCTCTGTTATTAGGTCATGCTGTTGCATTTTCTCTTCGTCAAATTCCATTCATGTGGGGGATTGTTGGAAAAATGGTTTAATACAGGCATATTATTGAGTCCAAATTTGAGTGGGCCCCAAACGTCTTTTAGGGTAGGTCCGAAGAGGTGACGTGTTCCTTACCGCGTGGTAAGTCACACGGTGAAGACGAAACGTCAAAATCATTTATGAGTGAATGGGAAGTTGACATCGTTTTCGGGTTTAACATTAATTTTTTAGATAAAAAATTCTTTTGAATTTTTTCAATAAAAATTATTGTCGGAATATAATTTAATTCTAAATTCAAATTTTGGGTTCCTAAGTGGTTTCCTAAAGTTTGTAATTGTGAGAATCTTATTTAAATTATAAATTCAAATTTTAGGTTCCTTAGTGGTTTCCTAAAAATTTGTATCTCTTACTTTATTTATTAAAATTTTCAATTTAGTTTTATATATACATATATATATTCTAAATAGTTTTTAATAAATAAGGTTACTAGCAGTTGTTTTAGTTGACCAACGATAACCTTTTTCAAATTTGTTTGAATATAAGGTTTCATAGTGTTAACGGTCCGAAACTGTTTTGGATACTTAATAGGTAGCACCTGTTCGGGCAGGTTTTTGTCTCATTTTTTGCCTATATATAGATGCTATTCCAGCAGTTTTGGGACTTGGAAAAATTTCGAAAATTTCAGTATGATATTCCATCATTGCTGTCCAATTTTTCTCTAGTACATTTATTCTTCATATTTAGTTTTAGAATAAAATAGAGAGAGTATAGATCACAGGTTTGGTTCGCCGAACAAATAGTTTGAAGTGTTACTATAATTTGTGAAAATCATTGTATCCTGAGAGATAGACGCCACTCAACCGTAAGCACCGTAGCGGGGCGAATTTGTCTTAAGGGCAGAGTGTCACACACTCAACTTGGTCTTAATTAATTCGGTTCGATAAATAAATCCGGTATGTTATTTATTTATTTTATTTGAATTTATTTCAAGTTATTTTATATACACAGAAGATTGTTCCAACACTATATTCATATCACGTTTGTTTCCACCCTTTCATAGACATACATCAAACTCCAAAACCCACAAAGCAGACACAAATATGCTTGACAAGTAGCCACAAAAGACGTCTGCACAATCCACAGTTGGATTATTCAGAAGTCCATGGCTGTCTTATTTTACTTTATATAACCCCAAGACTCTTTCCAACATAAAAACGCAAGCATAGACATTCCTTCTTATTTTTCATTCATGTCAAGCTATATCGCTGCTTTGCTTGAGATCCATTTTTGTTCATTTTAACAGGTACAAGGGTCACACTTGCAGTTTGATCCGCACTTGCAACCATGCCCTCCTTCTGCTCCAAAGCTTTTCTCCGATCCCTCAGAGTACCTACAAGAAATCCACAACTTACAATCCATATCCGTATAGGTATACAATCAAATTTATTTTTTATTTATTACCAAACGAAGAAAAACAAAGGAATTCAACAGCGTGAAATGTTGAAGGTGATACGTACATGGTCACTGGTGGTGCAACACCAGCGATGATGGTTGTTGTGGTGGTGTTCTCTATGTCAGGGTACATCCCACATCTGCCGATAAATTTACACACAAAATAAATGAATAAATAATACATAAGCACTTACTAATTTTTATGTACATGTTGAACCTTTTTTTTAACAAGGAGAGGAAACTATTTTATAGGGAAACAAAAAAATGGCAAGAAAATTGAAGTGCGAAGGTTGGGTGAGAGAAAAACATATACTTGTCGCACTTGCAGTCAGAGCCACAGTCACAATTTCCTCCACAGCCAGACATTTTTTTTTTTTGGGAGTGAGAACAGAGAACAATGGAAAGTTATTTCAGAGGAAATTGAATTGTTTTGCTTCAAAGGTTGGGAGGCACTGACTGCTATTTATAATGCAGGTGAGGGGAGGAGAGGAGCTGATCCACCATACGCGTGTCAGAATCACAGAGGACTTGAGGCTTTGGTTGGTTATTATATTGTAGCCGCACAAAGGGCATATCAGCATATTTTCCTCAAGCAAGAGCTGACAAGAAAATCTATACGTACCTCTCAATCATTGTCAGCATAGACTAATTAATTGGATGGTGGTAATTTTATTATGTATACTTGCTAACAGAGAAAACAAGAGATTACATAGGCTCTATGTCTTTGTGACTTTGTGTATTTTTAGCTTTATAAAGATCTAAAGCTTACTCAAAACTCAAAATAAAAATAAAAACAACAATGATACATCCTTCTAAATCAATGAGCTCTAATGACATGGAAGTTAAAAAAAAAAAAAAAAAAAAAATCACAAGACACCAACATCACTATCACAGTGGGATCCACACTCCATTAGAACTTCTTTATTAGAGTTTCAAAACATTTTTTAAATAAAAAGAAGATAGGAAAAGAAATGAAATCACATTTTAGTATATGTCACATCCAATAATTGCTGAATAATTTCCTTATTAATTAAACTATTCATAACTATCAAATGTTTTTTTCATTTATCAAAGTATTCGTCAATCATTAAACCATCTAAAATTTTAATTATAAAATTATAAACTGTACGGGGAAACCCTCTCATAAACGCATTGTATTCACCTATCGTTAATATATATATTGGGATGGAAGTCACATTCAGTGATTGATAAGTGTAGACATGATTGCCAATTTGGCATTTTCATCTGTCCCAAACATTTGACTGTTTATATCTATGATATGATCCCGCCAAAAAAAGGTGTTTGAAATTGTCAATTCCTGGACGGCTGCACAGATGATAGCTTCTCCATGGTCCATACATATAAGCCATTTCATTTGTTTGGCACAACTTTTTGGAGCTATTGGATCCAAGTCATCGCTAAACTCTGAAATTCTCTAGTATGAATACTGCTTTTTTTTTTTTTTTTTTTTTTTTTGAGGGGGGTAAATTATGCAAATAGTCCCTCTAGTTTACACGATGTGTCAATTTGGCCCCTGCTATTTTAATTTGCTCATTTTTGACACGGACCAAATTGACACATTGTGTAAACTACAGGGACTAAATTGACACATAATTTGATTTTCCGTTCACCAAACTTAACAACTGCTATTTATTGAATTAAAATGACATAATCCGTTAAATTAAGAGGCAAAATCGAGCAAATTAAAATAATATGAATCAAATTGACACATTGTATAAACTACAGAGACTATTTGTATAATTTACCATTTTATTTTTTATTTATTTAGTAACTATTAGGTAATTATAGAGCACAAGTTATGAGATGGCTTTGAAGATGCTGTATAAAGTTTGGGGGGACATGGCTTTGTAATTAAATTAATAACCAAACCAAATCAAATTAATTCTTGTGTTTTAGGTTAGTTACATAAATCACTTTTTTGTCATTATGGTCTATTAGGGGTGTCTTAAATAAATGTACTTTTTATCTTTTTAGACTAAAAAATTGAAAAAAAAAATATGGATGTTTGGGTTAACTTTTTGACTTTTTATGGAAAAATGTGTATTAAAAAATTGTATAAATAAGTGTATAGGGGAATAAAGTCATGGAATAGGTCGTACGGTTGGAAGACTAAAGGGTAGCGCGGCAGAGGGCAGTGTAGGAGATTGATTCTCTACTTTTCGGGCATAAATTAGTCGGTTCTGTTCAGCCCATGGGGGCCCACCATGGGTCCCGTTTTACTAATCAAAACCATTCAATGTGTAGAACTCGTCGAGTACTATATGCTTGTAAAAAATCACGCTGATTGGATATCGATAGCTGTTTGGTCGTGTTAGTTTTTTTTGTTAACTGTTAACTATAACACCATCATTTTTTATACAAAACTGATTTGATCATGTATTTAGTGATATCCAATAGATGTGATTTTTTACAGGCATATAGTACTAGACAAGTTCTACATATTAACGGTTCAGATTATCAAAATGGGACCGATGGTGGCCTCCACGGGCCCAGCTCTATCATCCAATTTAGTGAATATTTTACTATAATTTTTTTTTTCCCGGTCACTGACTCCACCATCACGTCAATACCAATGTTGGGGCTTTTTTTTATTTGTATTAATATGTGTATATTATTTTTTTAATATTTTTTTTATGAATAGTGATAACTTTTTAACTTTTTGAAGGGTTGCCGAACCAGCCCTAAGAATTAGGGTTTAGATCTGAACATGTACTGAATCGCAACAGGAGGTCATAAGATGCAAAATGAGAGATTAAAAAAAATGCAAACCAATTGGCTAAATACAATATTGATAACATTTTGTTTATTTTTTTTTCTTAATCTTGAATTAATTCAAATATGAAATAGAATATACACTCTAAAAAAATTGATAATCTCAAAACTAATAATCCTAATGAAGGGTATAAAAGGTACATCACATGCCTAAAACCAAAAAGTTTTTAATTTGAGAACTTTCACCTTTTGCGAAAGAGTAATATTAGGGATTATAAAAAAAAATATTATGAAATGTTTCATAATTTTTTTTTATCCTTTAATTAGTATTTGATATTTTATTGTATATGTAATCCAAGAGCACATAAAATTTTCATGAACTATTTCATAATTTTTTTTTTTTTTTATGATCCCTAAGTGCTCGTGATGCCTCCCTTGCATTGCCATACCTTTAAGTTAAAAACACATACTAGTTTCAACAAACATCTTTTCTTTTCTCTTTTGGGAAGAAAAATGGTGACATCAACATAATTTTTATGTAAAATTATGAGATGATAGTATTTTTTTTTTTTTTAATTTCCAACCTCTCAGGCACAATAAATTTCATTTTTATTTTATTTTATTTTTATTTTTTGTTATGATATTCTAATTGTGTATAAATATGACACACATTACACACTAGTACTGCAAGTTTTAATCAAAATTCATGTTGTTTTTTTTTCATATATAAAAATGAGAACTCATGTCATTTAATTCTTCAACATATATATTACTTCCTTAAATCCAATATTTGTTAGTAAGTCAATTAGGCCACCCAGGTCATGGGCTTAATGTAGGAAGCTTGGGTTGGGTCATTTTAAACCTAATAAGCAACCCGTCATCACTGGGTAATCTTACTCCCGAGTTTATAACTTTAATAATATTAATGGTGTTTAAAGTTTCTTTTTGCATATGCTAAAATGTCTATTGACCAAAAAAATCTCAATTTATTAAAAAAATCTTAACTCCTTCGATGTACTGATTTCTGGCACAAAAAAAAAAAACCCTCACTTCTGCCACTAAAAAAAAAAAAAAAAAAAAAAAGAAATCCCTAAATTTGGAAGCCAATAAACAATTTTTTTAGTCGAAGCCTAAATGAACAACACATGAAAGTCTAAAAAAGTTATGAATTAAATTATTCAAATGAGAGCAATGATGAACCCAGGAGTTCAGACTAGACCATCCAATTATCTTGGCCTTCATTTAGCAAAATGGTTGGGACTAATAGTCTATTTAAAGATAAAATAAATTAAAAAATCAATAAGACAAAATACCGCATCTAAACTGTAATCATAATACTTTTTTTTTCACAAAACTACAAAAAAAGTCAAAAGTTCATCATAAATGGAACTTCTTTAATCATGCTAAAATAGTTAAACAGTTAAAAAATCAAGCTAAATAAATTATTCCCAAACGAACCCTTAAAGGATTGGAGAAAAGTTATATTTTGTGTTAAATCCTAACTATCTTTTAAATTTTATTTGACATTTGCTTAGGTTCTATAGAACCCATTTTTGTTTTCATTTTCTTGAAAGCAACATTATACAATTTCGTTTGAGGATCCAAATTTGTTGAGGTGGGTAAGTGGATCTTGCATTTGTGAACCTATAAAAAAAAATTAGAGTTTTCATTCATATATAGGGAGAGTGTGAATGCGATAAAATAATTTTTTCAAAAAAAAAAAATTAAAATATTAGTAACAAGTACGGTTTAATTGACTCTTTTTTTACGTTCTTAATTAGAGGTAAGGGAGTCAATTTTTATCTAATACAAAAATTGATTATTTCTCTTCAGTTATAAGAGTTCTTTCTTATGTTGAGTTTTTTAATTTCTTCCATCACAATGAACTTGTTATTGTGTTAATTGAAAAATAGAGTCCTCAAAAAAAAAAAAAAAAAACAAAAATTTTGAAAAATAGATGTGTTTTTAATTTATTTATTTTTTTAAAAAAATTTCATCATTCACCCACATCCATTTTCTTTATTTTTTTCAAATATTTTTTCTAATTCCCTGTATAAATTCATAATCTAACCACAGTGGCAAAATTATTTAAAGGATGATAGAAGTATTAAAAAACAAGTGAAGGAGCTATATTATTATTCCCATTACAATGCAAATTTGCAATAAGATTGCAACCTCTGTAAAGATACACACCACCAAACTCCAACACCCATACAAGAAACATGACTAACAAAAAGACACAAATAGCAGCATCTACAATCCAAGCTAAGCAATGGATTAGCAGAAGCCCATCATGCCCATTTTATTTCAAGTATTATATAAATATTATAATTGTGTCATGACTTTGCATGACACATATTGATGTCTTCTTCATTTGCAACACTTGCAATCTGAGCACCCACAGCCGGTCCCACACTTGCAGCCAGAGCCACAGGCTCCACAGGCACAAGCACAGCTTCCTTCGAGGCAAGGCATTTTTTTTTGTAGTTGTTGTTTGGAAACACAGAAAATTGGAGGAAGAAAATGATTTCTATGGAACTTGTGAATTCAACAAAGATCTTTCTCGAGTTTTACATAGCTAGCTGCCTCATCCTATTTATAGTGAAGGGGAGCAGAGGAGTAGTGCTAATCCGTTCTACACGTGTTCAACTCGTAGACCATATTCCCATGCATTAGAGTTCCAAAAATATATATATATATCCATGCATTATCATATGGCTAATGTTAGAAATATTAAATTTTTGATTAAATAAATGATCAAATGTCTCACATAAATGTAGAGTCCACACCTGTGTAACACATTTAGTCATTTATTTTGTAAAAAATTTGAGGTCCTCTAACATTTTCCTTAACATATCATATCACATCATATTCCCATACAAATATATATATATATATATATCTTATATTAACTTATATAATTTTTTTTTTTTTTGGTTTAACGAAGCATTTGTTCCCCTTAGAGTTGAACATTTTGTTGATTACCTCTTTTGTTTGATTACAAGATAAAGAAGGAAATAAGAAGTAGAGTAGTTGTGGAGCAAGGATCCTCTAGAGTGATTTTTTCCTAAAGTTTCCTAGAGTACTACATTGTGTGGTTGAGATTTACTGGCAAGTCACATCAATTTTTCTGATGTGACTTGTCAGTAAATCTCATCCACACAATGTAGCACTCTAGGAAACTTTAGGAAAATTTCACTCTAGAGGATCTTTGGTGGTAGTTGTGTCCCATTATTTTTAAATTTGCTTTTTATTATCACATTATAAAATTTTTGAATAATTTTAATATATAGTAATACAAAAGATTAAATGAAAATAAATAAATAAACAATACCATAGTGCTAGATAGATGTCTTTACAAGTTATTTAAGAAAAATAATATCATAGTGCGGAGACAAAGAATAATTCCAAAGTCTTGTTCTCCGTCCCATCTAAAACCTCATATATATATATATATATATATATTATAAGATTAAAAAGAAAACCTTATGGTTATATTTATATATTTGTTTCTTTGATCCTCCCTCCAAAAAAACAAAATAACGCACTTAGATTTTAAATTTATAAGAAGGAAAAAAAATAAAATTGTTAAAAAAATTCTTATTTATTTCTAAAAAACACATATATATATATATATACATATATAAATTTGTATATATATTTTTCATTTGAAAATCAAAACATAACAAGTGCATTTGATTGGAGTGTGGATGACTATAGCCTATAGGATTCCCCTATAATGGTATTTTCATTGTACACTTCTATTTATCATTGATGCCTTGACTGTATTTGCCATCCCTTTCACAAACCACGTATCAAATTCCCCAAAAACTTTTTCCTTCCCTTTCTTTTATTTAATTATGTAAAAATCAAATAAAAGAAAAAGAACAATTTGATTTGAATATGTTAAAGTTAATAATCTTTATTTTATGGGTAAAGTTAAAGCATTGTGGGATTAATTTATACTCATGTCAATGATCTGAACTGTTCATCTCATATGACAAATTGAGAAGAACAAGAATGTAAAAAATTAGATTGATCAATTATAAGTAATCACATAATCAAATCAAATATATATTATAACACATTTACAATCTATTCTTAAAAATATAAAAGTCTTATAAATAAAAATGATATACTAGTATGCTAATCAATATTGAATCAATTTAATTTTTTGCATAAATAATTTTTTTTGATTGCGCGTAGATAATTTTCTTAGTTAATTAGATAAAATAAATTGTTCAAATAATCGAAGTGAATTCAATTTTGTTCGATAATTAATTAATTTCACTGTAAAATTAAAATATTCAACTTTTAATAAATCCGGACTCTAAAATATGGTGGGTCCCAAACGGCCTCTATCCGCCCATTGTGGAGTCACTGTCCCTTCAAAAGAAAAGGTAGTTTTGTTCCAACTTTCTTTCAAGACTAAAATTTCTTCCTTTTCTTTTCTTTTCTTTTTTTTCTTTTTTAATTAATTCTTTCTTTTCTTTTCTTTTTTTCTTTTTTAATTAATGAACAAATACTACTTTCAAGTTTCAATTCGTATCTTGGATTTAGTGGTAACTTAGGGCATTCGTTACTGGTTGCTTAAGAACCTCTAGCCATTTATAAACTGCTATATTTGTGCAAAGAGAAAAGATGCTCAAATCTACTTGAGACTTGTGATAAAAATAAATCAATAAAAAAAATTAGACCCGTTATATGGTTTGGCAAAAAACACCTATTAAAAGGTAGAACCTGACCATGTCTTTTGGTTTGGTTTGTTTTGTTTTGTTATTCTCTTTTCTTTTTTCATTTTTTATTTTTTTTGTTTTTTTGGATAAATTTAGAAAAAAATATAACAAATCTCACCATTTTAACGTAATTATACCGATCTCTCTTTTAGATAATGCTAAACAAATCATAACTAATGTAGATGTGTTAAAACACAAAGATAAGTAAAATATACATTTTAGTATACAATATTTTCCAATCCATATAACTATCAAATAACTAATGCTTAGGGGGGCAAGTGTCATAAGAATTAAAACGTTAAGATTGTATTTGAATCATGAATTTCAAAAAATAAAAAATAAAAAAAAATAAATAAATAAAAATAAGGGAAATTTAACATAAGAAAAGTCTCATTTTTATAAACTTTTATCAATTAACACGCTCTTTAACACACAAATTTAATATTCCCATTGGATATGCTCTAACCTTGTTGATGCAATAGACCAGTCATAAGAAATCAGTTTTGTATGTGAGTTTGGAAGTACAAATTATAGCAAGTGTCATGGTCACTGGAAAAAAAACTGACAGCACACAACATATCATTAAAGGATGAATGTGATCTCCAAATAGAGTCTTCTTAATAAAGAAATCCAACAATGATCTCGAAACAGAGTCTCCTTAATAAAGAAATCCAACAACCTTAAACAACTCAAAACTACAAGAACACACTGGGGAACTACAAAACTTCAATCAATTACGTTAAACAAGAAATCAACTAATTTTCTCTATAACAAAAATCCACAACTATAGAAGCCACCCTATACATTCATATCAACTATAACTCTATGAATGTTGGCAACAAATACTCGAATAGCAAATAAAAAGAAAGCTTGGAATCCTATAACATGTAGCAGCCGGGATAGCTATTGTTGGATTCCAAGTTTTCATCTTTTCCCTACAAAGTTTTCACACTCAAATGGACCGTAGAGTTTCCTATACTACAAGAACACACTATTTACACACAATGGACTTAACGCAAAACTTTGTGTAACGAGGCTTGCCTGGAAAAAAATACAAGACGACCCTGAAAATTGCGACCTGATATGGCCCCAAGAATCTCAAGAACACATTACTTCTTCCAAAAGTTCATCAAAAATCATATCCTCCAGCGCAAGAGCCACACATTCGGATTCCAGCTGGAGGTTCATCCACCCATCATCTGTCCCCAAATCATGAGAGACAACATGGTCCACTGACTGATCAGCCCCTGGCCTCAAGCTCAGGGTTTTGCTAATTCTTGCCCAGACCTCATCTAGAACGTGGTACCTCACTGGCATTGGACATATGCGACAATTGGAGGACAATGCTTTTGGGTAGTATGGGAAAGAACTATCATATATCTGGAGTAAAACCTCATTGATTATATCAAACAGAAGCTGGTGATGAAAACAGGCATAGATTTTCTCTTCATAATGTTGGGATTCATGAGGCCAGCAATCTTCCACTTCGTCAAACACCAAAGGGTTCAATGGCTGGTCCTGTGAATACCATGGTCCATGGAAGCCATTTTCATTGAAGCCCGAGCACTCAAGAATATCACTCACATAATTGAAGTCAGCATTATCATTTGTACATAATTCAACACGACTGTGATTCTTAACACTCTTGGACCTATATTGTGAGTCAACTGAAGATTCTTTCTCATCAGCAAAATTGCATCTGTGCTCCAAACCTAGTACAACATAAAAGAAACAATCAACTGCCAGTTTCAATCATACTTGGAAGAAGTTTCATAGAAAATTTTAGATTTTCTTTCAATGTCAAACTATGGGTTTTTAGTTAAGAGTTCCATCTCATGTGGTAAAATTCATGATGATAATAATAAAAGAGAAGAAGATGAAGACACTATTATTAAACCTAAACAACATCTCAACAAGAAATAGCTTAGGATTAGGGGAACAACCTAGCTTTATTAAAACCAAATGGATTGTTAACTTATCTAATAACCCAAATGCTATCCAAGGAAGTTTCGTAACATGCATTAAAAAAAGAAAAGAAAAGAAAAGGAAAATGTTTGGGATCCCTAAAAAGCCTTCCCCTAATTTGACCCACAATGACATGGCATGCTACGTGTCAACTTCTGATTTGTCACAAACTCAACCATATAAGGCCCAACTCCGTTGCCATATCATTGTGGGTGAATTTGGGTATAAATATTGTGGGTATCTAGCATTTCTGCATAAAAAATGTTTGAAGTGCACTGGATAGCAGTTGGCCATGATTGTTTACCTTCTGAGGTTGGAAGATCAGTAGGGCTGGTTTCATCTTCTTGGATACAGTTCAGAAGAACTGAAACTGGACTTGGTTGCGGAAGATTATTGATAACAATCTCTGCTGAAGTAATTTCCGGTTCTTTGTCCAAATTGCTTTCCCCAACTGTTTGCTCATCCATTTCCTCATCAAGCCCAAGCATCTCATCAGTAACATGCTCATTTATATGTTCCATCAAGCTAGCTAGATGTTGCTCACTTTTTTCTACAATGTTCTGGAGACACTCAGTCTCTACATTAGCTTCTAGTGGAACACATTTCTCTGTACTTACAGGAAGATTACACCGCTTCAGCTCATCATACTCATGACTATCACTTTCAAGATTTTCACTCCTATCAACAACTGTCGTAATTGGTATCCCTGAAAGATGGGCGTCGCAGTGCGGCTCACTCTGAAGGGAAGAATTAAAATCAAGATGAGATAGAGACAGGGAGCGAACCCTTTTGAAGGATATTGGAGCGTGGCCACCTGATGGAATCTCATATTCATTTGTCAATTTTAAGCTACTAGCGTGATTCAACTTGGCCTCTTTGCTGAAACTATTCTGAAACAACTGAGCATATCTTCCCAGTGATTCGTTTACAGAGGACGTTCTTCTATGGGTTGGTGTACCCTTTCTGAGATAAAAAACAGAACCATCAATTTCATAACTACTGCTGGACATGTTTGTATTACTCATTTGCTTATTCTGTCCCTGAGTTGAATCTGTAGAAGAAAAACATGCATCTTGATTTCTCATTTTGCCTCCAATATCATCAGCAATGAGAACCTCTGACTTTGCATAGAGATCCTTTGGAAACTTGGATGCAACTAACCTTGGTGCCTGAGCACCAGCGAACAACTTCTCTCCCTTTGAGAAGGACCAAACTTCATTCTGTTTGTTTTTGAGTGTACTAGATCTAAAATTTCTAGTTCTTGACACATCAGCTGTAGGATATGACCCTGATTTAGTTAATCTTGCTTGCGTTTCAGAAGCCTGAAGATTATGGAAGCAATCTTCAATACCATCATCTGTATCTTGCAGAATTTTTAAAAACATGTCCTTGTTTACCCTAAATATTTCCAGAACATCCACATACGCCTTACACTCGTAATGCGAAGCATTTCCATTTTGCTGGTTATCTTCCGTCTGTTTCTGGTTTACTGAAGTTTCCTTTTCCATTTCACACTTCTCTGGGCGAAGTGTGTGGTTCTCAGCAAGCTGTTCATGCTCCAAGCATTCCAAAACATTATCAGAACCACCCACATTAAACTTTTCAGCGCCATTCGTGTTGCCTTGGTCCTGCGATCTCGTGGCACTAGTGTCATTGTCAGCATTGCTGTGAAGGAAATCAAGTGGGCGACTCCAACCGTTTATTTCTCCATTATGACCATGATCAAAAGATTCACGGTGATGGATTGAATAAGTTCGCTGCAACCGTGATCGTAGAGGAGAACCTGAACCCCTTCGTCTGCAGCTCTCTTCTTTAGAAATCTCTTCAAAAACTAAAGCTTTTAAGCGAGCTTTGAGAGACCTTTTGTTGGTTCTGGTTGGGCTAGCTTTTGTGGTACTCAGATCAATCTGATTTATTACACAGTAAGGCATGCACTGTCAATTTACTTGCTGTTACATCCAGATACAATATTTTACATTTGTACAGAAGCAGTCGTGACTCCTTGGAAAATTCATATTTTAAATGTATCAAATGAACTTACAATGAAGTGACTTCCTTCAGCATCCAGCAGATTTTCCACTTCATCCAAACCCTGGACATTCAATCTTGTTTTTGGTCGGCCATAGCCTACAAAATTTAAGAAAAAACAAAATCATTGCGAACATTCAGAACAGAAAATTTAGTACATGCATCCCAAGCTCAATGCAACGAAGAACACCATTTTCTACCTAAGGATTCCTCCATACCAAAATTAAGCCATATGATTAGCATCCAGTTGGAGTTTTGAGGACAGAAAGCGACATTGCACCCCTCAAAACAAATATAAATTAATTTGTTTAACAACATCCAGTAGGATTAGCATTTGATTTTTTCCTCGTTTTTACTTTTTAATGAAAAAAGAAAAAAAGTTTCTACGTATGAAGCACGGGTACGGGTATGAGTACAAGTACGAGTACTGGTACTGATACGATATAGGTACATCGATACAGTAAAATCCAAAAAAAGGTAAGGTACGGGGTACTGCTTGGTACGCTTGTAAAAAAATATTTATTTTTAATTTACAGTAATGCAAAAATTAATTAAATGGTTTAATTTGTTAAGATCCAACAATCTATAATTAACATTTAATGCCAAAAGTAAAGGTATAAATCAAAATTAAATGTCAATATATTAAATAACTTACAAACTATAGTTTAATTTTAAAATCATGCTAAGCATAAAACTAAAAATAAAAAATAAGTCTGGTGAAAAGAGTTTTATCTCTATAGTAGAAGAAAATATTATTTTAACTGAGGTACGGTACGGCTTGAGTATATACTAGGTATGTCTGGGTACACTAAAAATTAAGAAGAAAAAATTTGGATACGTGTTTCGTGTACCCGGTACGTATGTAAAAGTACCATACGAGGTACCATACACGGGTAAGTACAACATGTTTTTAGAAGTACCCATGCTTCATAGATTTCTACAGATTGCCAAAGAAATGGTACAAAGTACACACGATGTATGCAGCAGTATCATCCCACACCAGAAGAAAGTGTTGAATGGAGAGATTAAATTTCTGCCGAGGATTTAGATTTTGCTAATTGAACATATTTGAAAAATGAAAGCATCTGAGCATGAGAATCGGGAAAAGAAATGCTTCACTAGGAATGGCATGTGAAATCATTCAACAGTAGCTGTAGAGGAAATTAATCTCCAAATAAGTAACAAGAAAAAAAATCCAAACTCCAAACATATTATTAGCAGAAAAACTCACCCCAAAGTTTTCTGAATTTAATCATGCGGATTTTTATATTGAAATTTTCACAGGAATGATAGAAATGTTGATGTAACTATAATATCCAACTCCCACCATATATATTTGTTTTTTCTCCTGAACCCATCGTATTGGATAAGTTCCCTGACTGTTCTACTCTCGTATTTCAAATAATTTGTGTACTTTTTAAGTCTTTAAATTACACTTTTGAGTATTCTGGTAAGAAAAAGTTCAACCCAAAAACTTACTCCATTTTGGTCAATAATGAAATTGAGTACCCAATTAGACATTCATGGGCATGTGGTGAACAGAATAAACAGGTTCAGGCATATTTCAAAACAATTATACATAGGTTACTAGGCTTAGTACCCAATTAGACATTTAGTGGCAACCAAACTCAACCCATTTAAGTTTACAAAGATTTGACATATTGATCACTGAAGCTCCTCATCGACCCAAGTCACTAGCATCAGCTGAAATTTGAAGGATGCATATACTTGAAGTGTCCCGGAAAATAGAAATTCAGGTATGCACATAGATATGTGTACTCGCATGCTCATACTAACCCACATAAAACAGAGGAACATTAGCAGGCCACTGAAAATGAAGGATATATTTGTGCATAAAGCATAAAGCTGTGTTTAATTATGAGTCCAAAAGTACCCAAGTGTTGCATAGTTGAGGGGAAAAAACAAACAAAAATCAAAGCTTCAGTGAAGACTAAAATAATAAAAACAGCATGAAATCATGAGATATTACCCTGTATGTCATTCATAATCACATGGTGATGTATGTTGTAGACTTTTAATCATAGCATGATTACATTAAATTTTCTTTTGGAAATTATGCTCCTTATTTATAGAATCATTATGCTACTGGGGAACATTTTTTCCAAAAGAGAAGTCAAGACAATCATGACCACTTGGCCACTGAATTTTACTAATGAGGTCAAAATGAAATACATCCTAGTAAATTTCATTAAAAGAGAGATTAGTAACTCTATTTGTTGTATGCTGACTGGATAGTGAGTGTTTCTTGATGAATGGTTACAAAAGTAAACTGCATATGCAAATTCCACAGTAAACAGAACTGCCAAAGTTCCTGCTAGAAATGAAGAAGAAAGAAAGAGACACACTGTGGAAATATATACTGCTTACCTTTGGTATGTCTTGGTCCATTATGCTTTTTGTGGGGTAGCATCTTCTTAACACTGTTATGCCAATCAAGAGCATGAATTATTCCCCACATGCAGCTTGGACGATTAACCTCAAATAGCTCGTCTTCGGATTCAGTCCATAAGTGCTTTCCCATTTCTAACACTATAAGCAATAATCCTAAGAACTTGATAATGGAATTCAGACACTATCTCCTCCAACCTGATAGAAGTAATTAAGCAAATACCATGTAAATAATCATTTTGATCACCAAACAAATGCAACTGAGATACTAAATTCCAAATAACGAACAACCCATTTCTTAAAAGCTTGTTGAATCTCACACAAAACAAAAATCAAACACTCTGTCAGCAAGCCAGAAAACTAGGCCTTTTACACAGATTCTTCTGGTGGTTTTTCTAGACCAAACCCAAACAACAATATCACAAATTACCCCAAACCCATATCTACAAATTGCAAATTGGAGTTTCTTTCCAATTGTGTTTCTGTTTCTGTTGTTGCAACATCGCATATTACCCCAAACCCAAATCTATAAATTGCAAATTGGAGTTTTTTTCAATTGTATGTCTATTTCTGTTGTTGCTACATCGCATATTTCCCCAAACCCATATCTATAATCACCCAGAAAGGCTCAAATTAACAGGGTCGATAACTCCTAATCAAACTAAAGAAGTTAGAAGAAAAAACAGAAAGAAAGATATCAAGCAAAGAAATCAATCCAGAGACCCAAACAAAAACTACACAAACAGAAGCGATAATAAGTTATTCATATGTCAAAATTCAAGAAACAAAACGAACAAAAAAAAAAAAAAAACGTAAAATTGATGGTGCAATTAATGTAAATTTAACAGAAACTGCTTAAAACTTAGATTACAAAAACAAAAACAAAAACAGAGTCAAAGAAAAACAGAGAGCTGACCTTTGGGTCGGTTAAGGAGGGAGGAGAGAAAGGAGTGAGGCTCATTGAAATTCGAACACTAAAGTGTTTAATATATGATTTTATAGCAGAAGGGGGTTTGGGTTGTGTTATGTTGGATTAACGTATACGATGAATAGAAGAATGACGAGGAGGAAGAGGGGTTTTTCTTGTTGTAGCTAGTACTTTTCAAGCGAGCAGCAGACGCCAAAATCTGTTCTAGAACCCCTTTACCCGTCAGCTACCCTATATACGTATGAGAAAATTCTGGGTTTTGGTGGGAAGGTGACAAAGAGACGGTGTCAATGGAGTAAGTTTGGAGGGTGAGGTTAGATTACCAAATGGTGTATATATAATAATAATAAATAAATAAATAAATAAAAGACTGGTAAACAATGTACAAGTCAAACCAACTACCATTAGTTTGGTTTTATTCAGCTCAGCTCACATTGGAAAACGTTAGGAGCGAGCCAACCTCGGGACGAATCTCAGATCCGGCCAAGCTTGGACCCGTTATAGTAGTTTAGACCGTCTAACCACCTTCAATCCAACGCTAAGGCCTCGTTTGGGAAGTGATTATTTTAGTTAAAAAGTCAAAAAGTCAACTAAAACTAGTCACATCACCTCTTTATTTTTTTGTACATCTTTTCGTAAAAAATCAAAAAGTTACTAAAATAGTCTATTCTCAAACGAGGCCAAAATCTTTCATTAAATTTAAATTTAATAAAAAAATTTACATTTTAATGCTCCAATTCAGTACCAAATATTTCATTAAATTTAAAAATTTTCAAATTTTTCATTAAATTGAAGATGAGTTTGCCTTTCATCAAATTACTATTCATGGCCGTTGGAACTACAAGCTATTTTCACCACTGGACGACCGGCTGGTTGTCCCCTCGAATGACTACTTCTTTGTAAAAAATTATGAAAAAATTACACTAGCCAATCTGCTGGCCGGTCGTCCTCTATGTCGATCGGTGATTTGATGAAATCTTAAATCACTCCATTGAAATGCGCGATATCAAATCAAATTTTTTTATCAAATTTAAGTGAAATTTGATAAAAATTTTGAGTGAAACGTTAGAAATGACCATCTCCAGTCTTGTCAAATTTAAATTTAATAAAAAAAAATAATAAAAATGATATTTTAATCGTTTCATCAGCTTGATATCAAATGGAATAAGCGATGCTTTTTTCATCAAATGAAATAAGTGTTTCTCCTTTCATCAAATTTGTAGGTGACTGTTAGGCCAAACATCTTACTGGACAATCGATTTTCAGATGAATTTGATGAAAATTTACTTTAGACAGACGATATTTGATAAAAGGGTTAGAGTGCATCATATTAAACTTTTACTCATATTTTTATTCAAATTTGATAAAATATTTAATGAATGATTGAAGATGCTCTAAGTCTAACTCTCTAAATATTTCAAATCACAAATCCTCTCATTTAAACCAATAAATATGAGTTTTTTTTTATATTTTATTTGTTTTTAATAGATATTAAATTATTCAGATTATTTTATTTATAATTTATTATTTGAATTTGAATTTGAAATGTTAATAAAATTCAATAGTAAAAATATAATTTTTAATAATTTTTTTCAATTTAAGTTCTAAAAAGAAGTGTATATATATATTTTTTGTCTTTTACATTTTTTTTACTTTAATTATAAATAAAATAATATAAAATTATAATTAGTATTTTATAAGTGGGTGAGCTAAGTTGAGTTAAAATTATTTATTCCAAGCCTAACTTGAATATTAAATGGAAATAAAATCTCAACCCAGTTTGACCGTGTCCTATGGACAAAATAAATTTTCCAAACTTTAAAAATATTGGGTTGGGCTTAGCGGGCCATCAGGCCAATAATGAGGTAATTAGGTTGTGTTTAGATTATAAATTTGGATAAAATTTTAAAACGGACATAAAAAATGTAGGAGAAATGTGAGTTATATTTCATTCGCCTTTCGTCTTTCCCTTTTTATATTCCTACCAAAATCCATAATTGAAATACATACATAAATAGTTTTTTTATATTGGGTAAATGACACTCACCTCTCCTAAAATTTAAAATATATATAATTCATCTCACGCTATTAACATAATCACATTGATTTTTATTGAGGTTTTAATTCATATAATAATTAATTCATTTTTTTATTAATAATTTGTTAGTTATATAAACAAAAATCATAATACTGTCATATATTTTCAATTAAAATATATATTTATCTTAATTTTTTCAAAGTCTCCCCATCATCTGTATAAGTTTTAGTTCATATTAAAAGGCAATCTAATGTAATTACGTCACGAGTATGAGGCTAACATAAATTGTTATATAGTATTCAATAATAATAATTATTAATAAAAATGGAAAAAAAAATGATGACTAGTATTGATTTTAGGCAGAATAAAAGAGTGAAAAAAGAGAGATTTGGAGAGGGCATTTATAAAAAAATAAAATATTTTCAATTAATATTTTATATATATTAATTTAAAAAAAAAAAAAACGTTCACATTCAATTCAAGTTTTTAATGAAATTCTTCAAAAGAGAGATTTGGAGAGGGCATTTATAGTCATTACAAATAATAAGAAGAAGAAAAAAAAGAGAAATTCTATTTCTGTGCATGTAGTTACCTCAACGCACACACATAATAAAATATTATTTTAATGACAATTATATCATAAATTAAAATGATCATAATAGACATTCACTCCATCCATAATGTTATATGAAAATATTCTGTATACACATCTTTTTTTTTTTTTTAAAAAAAAAAAAAAAGCTCAACATCTCAACACCTCGCTAGCTCTTCAAATATTTTCACAGCTTCATCTTCATAGATCAAACCCTAGAAACTCAAATCAATAAGCGGAGAGATATTTTTGGCAAAGTCATATAATACTTTTTATATATAAATAAAATGCTCCGCAAATCTGCATGTAGAGGTAGTTTTACTTTTCACACACATCCACACTCTATTGATCCATCCATCAATCCATTCCAAGAAAATCCAACAAAGCTCCGAACTTGCTCGATCTCAACTGCCATCTTCTACCCTGAGTTCATTCTTTAACTGTTTCTTATTTTTTACGCAAATTTTGTCAACGTTTTGTTGAAGCTTCATCATCACAGCTCTTCAACACCTCGCCAGCTTTTCATTTTGCTCAATAGAGTTTGTCTTCACTGTGGACCGAAATAGGAAAGACGTTACTCTTCAACTTTGAATAGGTGTGTAGAAAAAGGGTTAGTGTGTGAAAAGAGAGTTGAGGTGGTGTGTGTACAATATATGAATTAAGGGTATGATTGTATAATTTGTGTGTGAAATGAAAACAAAAATTAATAATCAAACTACTAAGTGTGTGCACTAAGAAAAGATATAAACTAAGATAACTATGTGTACATTGAGAAAAAATGTACACTGAGACCATAGTGCAATTTTACTTGATTTTGTGAGTAGGATCATCTTCTATTGTTTTTGGTGCCCTTGTCTATATCACCCAAGCAAAATGGCTAAATTTCAGTATTAAATTTTAGATATGAATCATGGCTGCCTTGTATGATTATAATACGAATAATGCTATATGTTTTAATTAATGTATTAATTAATATACTAACAGATGATATGGCATAATTTTAGGAACGCAGGGTCCTTGTTGTGGATCATTCCCTGTCGTGCCTGCTATGAATTGAAACGACACCATTTTATCCCCCTTTTTTTTTTTCTTCTTCTTTATATGTAACGGGTTTCATTAATACTTATTTTATTATAACAAAACAATCAACTTAGTTGCCGCTGTCTTCTGGTCCCTGCAGTCCTGTAAGGTGAAGAGGTGAGTTTGTGCTGAAATTTTTTTATTTTATAAATAGAAAATATAACAAAATAAAAACAACTCATCAAACAAATCAATTTATCAAAATAAATTGTATTTTTTTTAAAAGATTAATTTTAAAATTAAAATCAAACAAACCATACATGTTTTGACTTTTTCAAAACTGGCTTAAATGCATCAAAAGTAAAATTGAAAGGGAAAAAAATTGTAATTGAACAAATCAATTTATCAAACCATAAGCAAAAACAATGTAACTTCAAAAAAATAAAAAATAGTTGTATAAAAAAATAAAAAATAAATAAAAAACCAACTTAAGGCCAAAATATATTCAATTCACATCCAACATCTGTATTAAAAAAAAAACAAAACAAAACAAAATTCTGAGGCATTCAAACTTCAAAATCTCTTGCCAAATATCCCAAAATTTGTTTCAACCATTCTAAATCATCCAAACAAAATTCTAAAAACCTTCCATTTCAATTCTCAAAACAAAAACTACAAATGGATCCCTATGTCAATTTTGTGGAGGCGGTTGGGAATAAATAGAAAAATCAAAAGAACTCTCATTTCTAAATTCAGTCTCCACTGGATTGTGCCCCGCTAGATTAAGTGATATTCCCTATAAAAATAAAAATAAAATAAAAAGAAAAGAAAAAAGAATTCATTAGAATAAATTTTATGGACTAAATTACATTACAAACATATATACGTTACTTACTTGAGAACTTTGCGGACTATGTGATGCTTGGAAAGACAGAGGTTGCGATTGTGGATACCTTAGTGAGTATGAATTAGTATCACGTGTGAGAAGATTATACCCATAATTTATCAATTGTGGCTAATAGAGACTACCAACATCATACTCCATACAACACCATGAAAAAGTAAATACACTAGTACAACATTGTCTAAAACATAAACAAACACTACAACATTTTCTTAGTTTAGTGACATTTGAAAGTGCCACAAAACTATTCTTCTAATGACATTTTTTGGTCTTGTGGCATTTTGAACAAGTGTCATTTCTATCGGTGCCACGGTAGATACAAGTGTCACGGTAGATACTTGCAAGTGCCACTGCACCATCATGGCTGAAAACTTTCAATGACTTTTTAATGTCATGGTAGATATTATTTGTGGCACTATCAAGCGCCATTAAAAAAAGAGTTAGTGACACTTGTAAGTGTCATTACACCATCAAGACTAATACCTTTCAGTGACACTTTAATGTCATGGAAGGCACTATTCGTGACGCTATCAAGTGCCATTCATGACAATAATTCGTTGTAGAACAATTTGATCCGCTCTTGCGGAGACTCGAACCGCCAACCTTCCGCACTATAAACCTTATACACCACACTCTTTCCACTACACCTCTATAGCACCACATGATTATATATGCAACATATATTATTTAGATAGTACATACATCCATACTAATATAAAAGTATATGTATAAACATAATTATTTTATTGAACATAATTTATGTAAAATAAGCTATTTACTACCAAAATAAAAAAAAAACTTAACTTTTGTCGACCAAAATCGGATTTACCCCAGGAAGTCATCATATCTGCCCTGTCGACCTGACTAACACAACCGAACTATAAAAGTATATGTATAAACATAATACTTTTGGCTACTAATTATTTTTTAGTTGGTAAAAAACTTAACTTTTGTCGACCAAAATCGGATTTGGTCGCCGAAGATGCACTTTCAGCTACCAAAATTTTGGTCACCAAAAAATTTTATTCCCGCCTTAGGATTTTAGTTCTCTCGCATTAAAAATGACCACTTTTAGCGACTAAACTTATTTTTTAGTCGCCAATTGTAGACTTTTGGCTACTAAATTTTTTTTGGCACCAAAAAGCTTTACTTTTGGCTACTAAAATTTTTTTAGTTGGTAAAACCCATATAATCAGCGACCAAACTTATTTTTAGTCGCCAATTGTAGACTTTTGGCTACTAAATTTTTTTAGTCGCCAAAAAGCTTTACTTTGGGCTACTAAAAATTTTTTAGTCACTAAAACCCATATAATCAGCGACCAAACTTAGTTTTAGTCGCCAATTGTAGACTTTTGGCTACTAAAATTGTTTAGTGGCCAAAAAGCTTTTCTTTTGGCAACTAATGCTTTTTTGGTCGCTGAAAGCTATACTTTCAGCGACAAAATTTTTTTGGTCAAGAAATTTAGTCGCCGAATATGCTTTTTTCTGTAGTGTATATTGAGTTTAATTCATTTATTTTTAATCATTTACTGCATTTTAAAAATTTAGAAAATATATTGACATTTTTTGTTTTTTCAAAAATGTCATTATAAGCTTAGAAAGTTTTTGGCTTAGTGGCATTTCTCAAAATGCTATAAAATATTTGTTTATGGCACTTTTCACCTAAGTGCCATAAAAAGTAATTTGTACCTACCTAGTGTCCTGACATTTTTTTAAAAATGTCATTGCAAATATTCATAAAAAGTTTTTGTAGTGACATTTTTGTTGTAGTGAAGTGACACTTTTTTTAATTGAAATGCCACTAGAGCCTTGTATGTTTGTGGCTCTATGACATTTTTCTAAAAAAGGCCACCAAATATTCTTTTTGTGACAGTTTTTAAGAACATGCCACTAGTATGGTGTCACTAAAATATGTTTTTGTTGTAGTGTTGTGACACTTGTTCATTGAAATGTCACTAGAGCCTTTTATGTTTGTCGTTTTGTGGCATTTTTCAAAAACGTGCCACTAAATATCATTTTTGTGGCATTTTCTAAAAATATGTCACTAGTGTAGTGCCACTAAAGTATGTTTTTGTTGTAATTTTGTGACACTTGTTCATTGAAATGTCACTAGAACCTGTTATGTTTGTCGTTTTGTGGCATTTTTAAAAAATGTGCCACTAAATATCATTTTTTATGGCATTTTCTAAAAATATGCCACTAGTGTAGTGCCACTAAAGTATGTTTTTGTTGTAGTGAAATAACATAAAACAAGAGCTAACATGCGGTTGGCTTAAAGATTGAACATTTGTGATATTGCTTGATTGACTAATAGTCTAAATAAGTTGTCAAATTTATCAATACATTACACAATTTGTGAAAAATAAATAAATAAATAACATAAAACAATAGCTAACCTGTGGTTGGCTTGAAGATAAATTTTGAACATTTGTAGTGTTTCTTGATTGACCAATAGTCTAAAGAAGTTCAAAAAGTTATCAATACTTTACACAATTTATAGAAATAAATGCATGTCATTTGAAATTTCAAAAGTACGTAAGTAATACCTTACTAAGGCGGGTAGGTTATGAAATAACTTTTGTCTTCTTATTCATCATCTCATGCCAAAGTTTTAATCTACCCCTCACTTTGTGTCCAATATCTTTCTTCTTTATGCCCTTAACTTGTGCAAAGTTGGGGTCATCCACATCTAATTCTTTGGTACCAAAATTTTCAACTCCCTTCATCATATTATTTACTTTTACACAAAATTCCTTAATCCCTTCATTTACTAATTGATAGCACTACAACAAAAAAAGCCATTGGTGACAGACTGATTTTGTCTCCAAACATCAAAATTTCGTCACTAAAGTGATCTGTGACGAAAAAAATTTGTCACCACGTTCGTGGCCTATACGTCGTCACAAAAAGTACCTGGTGACGAAAATAGTTTCGTCGCCTATTTTTCATTTTTGGTGACGAAATGTTTCGTCTTCAATGTTGAATTTTTTGTCCTCTAAAACACCAATTTCGTCACCAAAACTAAATAATATTTTATTTTAATTATTTTTTGCGACGAAATATTTCGTCACCAAATATGTTTTAGTGACGAAAGTTTTCCTCACCAATGATATGGATTAATGTGACAAAAAAATTCGTCACTAAAATGAGCGAAAAAGAAAATTATTCAATGACAAAAAACATTTTGTCACCAAATATTTCAATTTAGCGACAAAATATTCAGCAAATGTAACGAAATTATTTGTTTCGTACTATATCATTAGTGACAAAATTATTCGTCATGTTTTTTGAGAACTAATAGCGACATTTTTTATTTTGTCACTAATAAAAATTTAAAATTTTGAAAATGAGGGTACTATTTTCTTCCAAATTTTTTTCTTTTCAGTAACAATTCCCTGCGCATTTTAATAACCTGTTCAATAAAATATCTATTACAAATCAATACAAAAATCTATTCATTTTCATAAACATCACAATCGAATTTTAGCACTATCCACAAAAATACAATATGAACTGTATGCGGATAATAAACATGTCTCCTAATATCCACAAAAAATGTCTACTAATATCCACAAAAATATAATATCAACCGTATGCAAATTACCAAACACATCTCCTAATATCAAAAAAAAAAACATGTCTACTAATATCAACAAAAATAAAATATCAAGGGCGGATTACCAAACATGCCCCGTAATACCAACAAAAATATAAAATTTACAACACAACCAAAATACATGAAAGATAATATGAGCAAAAACACAAAATGAGCTACCATCTGCCCTCCAAATTACCAAACACGTCCATATCAAATCTCGAATCTGCAAAAAAATGAAACACAAAAAAAAGAAAAATGTTAATTAGACAATTATTATCTTATCCATAACATATACAATTTAACATGCATTTTTGGACATAGTTTTCAAACCGGGAGTCCCGTGCTAGTTCCGTAAATTTCCGTAACTTACATTGGTCCATCCCGAGGTGTTTGAGGTGTTTCCCGGGCCGTCTCATGGCTGTTGCATGATTTTGGCCCCTGAAGGCCTATTTTCAAGCTTAAGTGTGAAAAAGTGCATTTTTGGACTTAGTTTTCAAACTGGGAGTCCCGTGCTAGTTTCGTAAGTTTTCACAACTCACATTTGTTTATCCCGAGGTGTTTGAGGGGTTTCCCGGGCCGTCTCGTGGCTGTTGCACGATTTTGGCCCCCGAAGGCCTATTTTTGAAGCTTAAGTGTGGAAAAGTGCATTTTTAGACTTAGTTTTCAAACCGGGAGTCACGTGCTAGTTCCGTAAATTTTCACAACTCACATTGGTCCATCCCGAGGTGTTTGAGGTGTTTCCCCGGCCGTCTCGTGGCTGTTGCACGATTTTGGCCCCCGAAGGCCTATTTTCAAGCTTTAGTGTAAAAAATTACATTTTGGGACTTAGTTTTCAAACCGGGAGTCTCATGCTAGTTCCGTTAGTTTCCACAACTCACATTGGTCTCTGCCGAGGTGTTTGAGGTGTTCCCCGGGCCGTCACGTGACTGTTACATGATTTTAGCCTCCGGTGGCCTATTTTGAAGCTTAAGTGTGAATAAGTGCATTTTTGAACTTAGTTTTCAAACGGGGAATCTCGTGCTACTTCCGTAAGTTTGCACAACTCACATTGGTCCCTCCCGAGGTGTTTGAGGTGTTTCCCAGGCCATCTCGTGCCTGTTGCACGATTTTGGCCCCCCGAAGGCCTATCTTTAAGCTTAAGTGTGAAAAAGTACATTTTTGGACATAGTTTTCAAACCGGGAGTCCCGTGCTAGTTCTGTAAGTTTCCACAACTCACATTGGTCCATCCCGAGGTGTTTGAGGTGTTTCCCGGGCCGTCTCATGGCTGTTGCATGATTTTGGCCACCGAAGGCCTATTTTCAAGCTTAAGTGTGAAAAAATGCATTTTTGGACTTAGTTTTCAAACCGGGAGTCCCGTGCTAGTTCCGTAAATTTGCACAACTCACATTTGTTTATCCCAAGGTGTTTGAGGTGTTTCCCGAGCCGTCTCGTGGCTGTTGCACGATTTTGGCCCCCGAAGGCCTATTTTTGAAGCTTAAGTGTGGAAAAGTGCATTTTTGGACTTAGTTTTCAAACCGGGAGTCACGTGCTAGTTCCGTAAATTTCCACAACTCACATTGGTCCATCCCGAGGTGTTTGAGGTGTTTCCCGAGCCGTCTCGTGGCTGTTGCACGATTTTGGCCCCCGAAGGCCTATTTTCAAGCTTTAGTGTAAAAAATTACATTTTGGGACTTAGTTTTCAAACCGGGAGTCTCGTGCTAGTTCCGTTAGTTTCCACAACTCACATTGGTCTCTGCCGAGGTGTTTGAGGTGTTCCCCGGGCCGTCACGTGACTGTTGCATGATTTTAGCCTCCGGTGGCCTATTTTGAAGCTTAAGTGTGAATAAGTGCAATTTTGGACTTAGTTTTCAAACCGGGAGTCCCGTGCTAGTTCCGTAAGTTTCCGTAACTCACATTGGTCCATCCCGAGGTATTTGAGGTGTTTCCCGGGCCATCTCATGGCTGTTGCATGATTTTGGCCCCCAAAGGCCTATTTCAAACTTAAGTGTGAAAAAGTGCATTTTTGGACTTAGTTTTCAAACCGGGAGGCCCATGCTAGTTCCGTAAATTTCCACAACTCACATTGGTCCATCTCGAGGTGTTTGAGCTGTTTCCCGGGCCGTCTCGTGGCTGTTGCACGATTTTGGCCCCCGAAGGCCTATTTTTGAAGCTTAAGTGTGGAAAAGTGCATTTTTGGACTTAGTTTTCAAACCGGGAGTCACGTGCTAGTTCCGTAAATTTTCACAACTCACATTGGTCTATCCCGAGGTGTTTGAGGTGTTTCCCGGGCCGTCTCTTGCCTGTTGCACGATTTTGGCCCCCGAAGGCCTATTTTCAAGCTTAAGTGTAAAAAAATACATTTTTGGACTTAGTTTTCAAACCGGGAGTCCCGTGCTAGTTCCGTTAGTTTCCACAACTCACATTGGTCCCTCCTGAGGTGTTTGAGGTGTTCCCCAGGCCGTCATGTGACTGTTGCATAATTTTAGCCTCCGGTGGCCTATTTTGAAACTTAAGTGTGAATAAGTGCAATTTTGGACTTAGTTTTTAAACCGGGAGTCTCGTGCTAGTTCCGTAAGTTTTCACAACTTACATTGGTCCATCCTGAGGTGTTTGAAGTGTTCCCCAAGCCGTCTCCTGGCTGTTGCACGATTTTGGCCTCCAATGGCCTATTTTTGAAGTTTAAGTGTGAAAAAGTGCATTTTTGGACTTAATTTTCAAACCGGGAATCTCGTGCTACTTCCGTAAGTTTCCACAACTCACATTGGTCCCTCCCAAGGTGTTTGAGGTGTTTCCCAGGCCGTCTCGTGCCTATTTCACGATTTTGGGCCCTCGAAGGCCTTTATCTTTAAGCTTAAGTGTGGAAAAAGTGCATTTTTGGACTTAGATTTCAAACCGGGAGTCCCGTGCTAGTTCCGCAAGTTTCTACAACTCACATTGGTCCGTCCCGAGGTGTTTGAGGTGTTTCCCGGGCCGTCTCGTGGCTGTTGCACGATTTTGGCCCCCGAAGGCCTATTTTTGAAGCTTAAGTGTGGAAAAGTGCATTTTTGGACTTAGTTTTCAAATCGGGAGTCCCGTGCTAGTTCCGTAAGTTTCCACAACTCACATTGGTCTATCCCGAGGTGTTTGAGGTGTTTCCCAGGCTGTCTCGTGACTGTTGCACGATTTTGGCCCCCGAGGCTTATTTTCAAGCTTAAGTGTGAAAAAGTGCATTGTTGGACTTAGTTTTCAAACCGAGAGTCTCGTGCTAGTTCCGTAAGTTTCCACAACTCACATTGGTCAGTCCTGAGGTGTTTGAGGTGTTTCCCTGGCCGTCTCATAGCTGTTGCACAATTTTGGCCCCCGAAAGCCTATTTTCAAGCTTTAGTGTGGAAAAGTGCATTTTTGGACTTAGTTTTTAAACCGTGAGTCCCGTACTAGTTCCGTAAGTTTCTACAACTCACATTGGTCTATCCCGAGGTGTTTGAGATGTTTCCCAGGCTGTCTCGTAGCTGTTGCACGATTTTGGTCCCCGAGGCCTATTTTCAAGCTTAAGTGTGAAAAAGTGCATTTTTGGACTTAGTTTTCAAACCGAGAGTCCCGTGCTAGTTCCGTAAGTTTCCACGACTCACATTGGTCCGTCCCGAGTTGTTTGAGGTGTTTCCCGGGCCGTCTCGTGGCTGTTGCACGATTTTGGCCCCCGAAAGCCTATTTTCAAGCTTAAGTGTGGAAAAAGTGCATTTTTAGACTTAGTTTTCAAACCGGGAGTCCCGTGTTAGTTCCGTAAGTTTCTACAACTCACATTGGTCCGTCCCGAGGTGGTTGATGTGTTTCCCGAGTCGTCTTGTGGCTGTTGCACATTTTTTCGACTAGTTTCATGCCTACATGTTGGAATAGTTTTCGACTTAGTTTCATGCCTACATGTTGGAATAGTGCAAATGTCAAAGTAGTTTCCTAATTGGGAGCCACGTGCATATTTCAGTGTTTGTGATATTTCTCAAGCTTTTACGTGCATAGTTCACTATCTTAGTTGAAGAAGAAATTTCTACTAAATTAGCATAGAAACATAATATATTGAGTTAAGTTACGATCCTTACAGTATTGAGTTATGTTATTTCTTATAATCAAATTTACAAATGACATAATTTCCATATGATTTATAAGTAATGATTAAGAGTACATAGATCATATGGAAATTATGTCATGAACCCAGATGCAAATCTATATTAAGTTTCTAATAAACCCAGATTCAAATGTTTTGTTAAATTAAGAACAACCAATCTCAATCTCTATATTTGAGTGCTCTATCATCTCTCTATTTCAGATATTGGTTAAATGACATGTTGGGTATGGACAACTAACCTTAACTTCAAATTTCTTCACAGTTTTGATCATAAATCAATCATCTTGTGTTAGGTAGAACAAACATCCACTCTTGCCAGGGGAGGACAGTTCCCTAAGGGCATCGCTTCCGCAAATAGCCAGCATGTAATTCACAGGATCTATTCCTAACATTTCCCTAAGATGTCTAAATATCCAACAATGCAATTATCACAATGATGTTGATGAAATAATGAGAGTTCAATCTTCCAAAATTTGGCAATCCAAAAAATAGCTAAACCAAATCAATTTCAAATCAAAATCCGGGAAAAAAAACCTACAACATGCTTAGTTGAATTTCTTATAGAGTATATACCTAAACACCATGGGACAGTAGTCCTTCCATCTGAAGTCCACTGACTGGTGTGGCGGCGTGCATTTCGATCCTTCAGTTGGAAACCTAGTCCAGAACTTCTCCTTGGGATCAAAATCCGCTGGCTTAAGCGCCCGTGTAATGGACGCATTCTTCCCAACAGAGTATCTACAAATCAATAAGAATTTCACAAAACACAAAACCAACCAACAAAAACCCAATACCCAAATAACGTCAACAGATGCAACAGATGAAAAAGCAAAAGCAAAAGAATCCAATCCAATAATCAACCTGATACCCAGTTGGAGATTAAGCATCAATTCATAATTCTTATGTCCCTCGGATATCATCTGCCCTTGTTTCTTGACATCAAAGCCTCCATACCAACAAGGACTCTTCCTCTACTGCCCAGCAGGAGCTCCTCCACAAGAAGACTCACTCCCAACCCCAACCCCAACCCCATCTCTATAAAAAATTGAAGCCTCCACATTGTCTACAATATCACAAGTAATATCCCCAGCTTCACCATCAGATTCCCAGATACAAATTCTGGGAAAATTGGCATTCCTCTCAGCCAAACTACCCCTCCCACCGTCCACCGACGATCTCTTCCTGGACGGCAGCAACACGAAACACGGCTGCTCAGGCTGCCGATTATGCAAATTATCACTCCAAATCCCAGTATAAGAACTCCCATCAGGCCAAGCAAAAACCCCATTTCCTTTAGGAACACCATCTTCCCAATTCCCTTCATATCGATTCCCATTAGCCCAAATCAAAACCCCCTTACCCAGATTCAAACTTATAGTATTGAGTATATATAAACTTAATATGATAATCTGCTCCTTTTAAATAGATTTCTAATTACTCTTCTATATTGATAATCTACTCCTAATAGATTTCTAATTTCTTTAAAAACTATATTAAACTTAATATATAAAAAATTAAAGCATCAATTGCCTATCTATTGATAATCCAGCAGGCACATCATTGTTTGTACCTAGGAGAAATCCAATTCAAAACAGATTTCCATTAGGTTTTTTTTTTTTTATTTTGGGTTTCCAATTGGAACATCGAATTTGTATACAGAGCATTAACAGAGCATATTTTATATGTATATGGAGCATTTTTCATATGTATACAGAGCATATACATTAGAAAAATACATCAGAGGGAGCATCGAGAGAGAGAGAGAGAGAGAGAGAGAGAGAGAGACTAACAGCGATGGTGTTCTCCGATCGGCACAGCAGCGGCGGTAAGGAAAGGAGGGGCTAACGATCGGCAGCAAGGGTAGGAGAAACCAACGGCGCTGTCGGCGGTGGGTTGATGCAGTGGTAGCAGCGGCGGTGAGGGAAATAGGTTTGAACCGAGTATAACGTGTGTGTGTGTGTGTGTGTGTGTGAGAAATAGGTTTGAACCGAGAAACTATTGTGTGTGTTTGAGGCGCCAAAACTTTTTATTTCCCTCCTAAAATATTTAGTGACTAAATTATTTATTGGTGACAAAATTATTTCTTCACCAAAGATAGAAATATTGGCCACAAAAATCGTTTTGTCACTAAATGATATTAAAATATTAAAAATTATTGGTGACAAAAATATATTCGTCATTAATAATTTTATAATTGGTGACCAATTTTTTCGTCACTAAAAGTCTCAAAATTTTGGCACCCTCCGAAAATATTAGCGGGAAGATATTTGGTGACAAAAAAAATATAAATAATGACGAAAAATAATTTCGTCACCTATTTTTTTTATTGTGATTTATATTGGTGACGAAATTTTATTTTTGTCTCCAAAAATGGTACATTTGGAGACGAAATATGATTTTCGTCATTAAAAGATACGTATTTCGTGACAAAATTTTTTTTCGTCATTAGTTTTCGTCTCTAAAGACTATTTTTGTTGTAGTGTAGGCAGGTTTGTGCATAGATGCTTGAGTTGCTAGTTTCACAATTCTTGGACAAAGATATCTATAACGTGCTAATATTAACAACTTCGAATCATCCTTATCTATTATAACATTTTTCTCTTCAACTTCACAATCTTTTGCATCTAATCTCCATCGGCCTAATATATACCTTTCAGGAATTTCTGTAACAACTCCAAAAACTTAAGTTGCCCCTTAAATTTTATATTTGTATTATTTAATTATAAATGAGATTATCGAAATATATATATATATATAGTTTAAAATATGAGCCACAGTAAAATTATTCTAAAGTTAAATATTTTGGATAAGTATAAATCAATGGCAAGCGAATGCCACTTAGACACGTGGGCAACTTGGGGCTTGTTGTCCACGGTGGCCTCTCCATAAATTGGAGGATTGCTCGGGATTGCCAAGAAGAAAAGAAAGAAAATGAGAGAAAGAAAGGAAAACTGAAGGAAGAAAGGAAAAGAAAGGGCAATTGAAGGAATGAAAGGGAAAAAAAATAATGGAAGTTGAGAGGGTTTTTGATAGTAGAAAGAAATTGTGAGGTATTAAAATTAAGATGAGTTATATTATACCTTGAGTTACCATAATATATTTTATGTCTGTTTTGACTTACCATATTTATTTTATACAAGTTATGTTTTATAAACTATTGTAAATTATATAAAAATTTCAATTACGTAGATTATTTTCTGAATCCTATTTATTAAAATGAAACCCATGAATATGTTGGTTTATATTTTAAACAATATTTAACTATAACTTTATAAACAATTATGTTTTGTAAGCACTACCACAGGAGTCCCACGCCTTGGGGGACTTAAATAACCATTGGCCTCTGTTTGGTCACTTTGTGACCCTCTATTGTCATGGATCTACTGACCTCTGTTCTATACGGAGTAAAGTGCTATGCGGAGATAAGTGCTACACTATTGTGGGAGCCACCTCTATAATCCGTACGAGCCACCTCTTGAATCCGAATCTCTGTTTTAACTGTCACTCATGTGACTTCTGTTATGTTCTGTTCGGTACCGTGGTTATGGTTATTTATTTACATAATCTCAGTTTTGCTACTTAAATGATTATTTGTTCAGATTAAGTTATTTTAAATATTTTAGTTACATAACTATCCATGGTTATTTTATGTCCCTTATACTCTTGGTATAATATTCCTCACTCTGCTATCTGCTTATAGCTGTTTAACAATTTTCATGAACCAATGCAATTCAGAAATAACTTTTGAAAAGTCTTAGATGCGGGCTGCGGAATAGAGACACATAACAATTTTATAATATTTTTATATGTAAATATCGACTTTTTTTGTCAATAAATTTTGTAATAAAAATAGAAACTCCGATAATTATTTTGGTACTCTCACTTAAATATTACTTCCGCTCGAGTTTATTAATTTGTTTAAGAATTGGCCGGAGGTAACTTCAGTTACTAGCCATCACGATACTTAACCCTTAGGTACGAGGAGCGGGCCATGATAAGTGGTATCAAAGCAATGGCTTATAAAATAAAAAATAAATAAATAAATAAATAAATAAAATCATCATTGGAGTATAGGATACACACACATTTAAGAAGTAGGATATCGGGTAATTAGTACCTAAATATTATATTTTTTTAGTCGATTTAATTATATTATAATTTTATATGATTTTATATATATATATATATATTAACTTTTTTTTCCGTGCAAAATCTGTAAAGGATATTAGATATAATTTATATATGTTATAGCAAAAGAAGGAAAAGAAACAAAGGATTGAGCACCCACCAAAATTATAATATAATTAAATACATAGAATTTCCAATTCAGTGTAAAAAAAAGAAAAAAGAAAAATTCATTTCAACTTTTTTAAAAGCGAGTTCAAATTTTAAAAATACTAATTTTGAAACTAATTTTCGTCAGTGGAAAGTTCACGGATAAAAGAATGGAAATTCATCTCAAATTCTTTTAACTCTTGCATATGATTCTGTCATTCCATTTCCAGATGCTTGTTTAATTGTGTTCTTATTTTATTACCAAACTAATGAAAAGATTTTAAAATCACCGATTGTTTCTCATTTTGGTCCAAAACAATTTTTGGCAACTAGACGGTGAGTTGTTTTTGATAAAGTTTTTTTTTTTTTAGGTAATATTTTCTATCAGATTAATCATCTAATATATATATTTAACAGCGTGCGCAGCGGATGGCCTACACATATGACAAATTTCGAGAATAATTTTTAAAAGGAGAGAAGCTTGTAACAATCTGAAAAATTTAAGTTGACCCTTAAATTTTATATTTGTATTATTTAATTATGAATGAGATTATCGAAAAAAAAAATATATATATATATATATACATATATAATTAGTTTAAAATTTGGGTTACAGTTAAATTATTCTAAAGCTAAATATTTAGGGTAAGTATGAATTAATGACAAGCGAATGCGACGTAGACACGTGGGCAGCTCGTGGCTTGCTGCCCACGGTGGCCTCTCCATAAATTGGAGGAGTGCTCACGATTGCTAAGAAGGAGAGAAAGAAAACGAAAGAATGAAAAAGACAGAAAGAAAGGAAAACTGAAGGAACAAAGGGAAAGAAATGGAAATTGAAGGAAGGAAAGGGGAAAAAATTAATGGAAGTCGAGAGAATTTTTGATAGTGAAAAGAAAGAGTGAGGTATTAAAGTTAAGGTGAATTATATTATAACTTGAGTTACCATAATATATTTTACGCATGGTTTGGCTTATCATATTTATTTTATACAAGTTATGTTTTATAAACTATTATAAATTATATAAATATTTCAATTACGTGGATTATTTTCTGAATTCTATTTGTTAAAATAAAACTTATTGATATATTTGTTTATATTTTAAAGAATATTTGACAATAACCTTATAAACAATTATGTTTTGTAAGTACCACCACGGTAGTTCCACGCATTGAGGGACTTGAATAACCATTGGCCTCTGTTTGGTCACTTTGTGACCCTCTATTGTCAGGGATCTATTGACCTCTGTTTTGTGCGGAGCAAACTGCTATGCGGAGATAAGTGATACACTATTGTGGAAGCCATCTCTGTAATTCATATAAGCCACCTCTTGAATTCGTATTTCTGTTCTGACTGTCACTCCTGTGACCTCTGTTCTGTTCTGTTCGGTACCGTGGTTATGGTTATTTATTTATATAATCTCAGTATTGCTACTTAAATGATTATTTTGTTCAGACTAAATTATTTTCAATATTTTAGTTACATAACTATCCATGGTTATTTTGTATCCTTTATACTCTTGATATAATATTCCTCACTCTGCCATGTGCTTCTAGCTGTTTACCAATTTTCAAGAACTAATGCAATTCAGAAATAACTTTTGGAAAGTCTTAGATACGGGATTGCGGAATAGACACACACAACAGTTTTATGATATTTTTATATGTAAATATCGGCATTTTTGGTCAATAAATTTTGTAATAAAAATAGAAGCTCCGATGATTATTTTGGTACCCTCACTTAAATATTACTTCCGCTCGCGTTTATTAATTTGTTTAAGAATTGGCTGGAGGTACCTTCAGTTACTGGCCATCACAATGCTTAACCCTTGGGTATTGGGAGCGGGTCGTGACAATTTCCATAACATTCATTCTATCAAATGTTTTGATTGTTTGACTACATAAAATTCCAAAATTCTCAAATTTTTTACAAGTACTATGTATTTCTCGACAGCTTTTTTCTCCTCTTAGCCCAGTAACTTCCATCCTACCCTCCACAATATATTATTCCTCATTACCATACAAGCCAATCACGCACTTAACTTCTCCTTCTAACTCATGGAATTGCTTGATGTATCCAACTCATAATGAAATAAATCAAAGATAGGAGGGTGTACAAACTCGCAACATGGATTGAAATGGGAGACTTTTTCAATTTCATTCTTGGCAACTTTTGTCTAGAATCATGTATTGCAAAAATTTCCTTATACCGCTTATCTATAACAATCCGATTGAAGTGAGTAAAGAATTGAACAATGTTATAATCACCTTTCAAATATCCCCTTAACATTCTATTTAGACTTTCACTAAGTCGTGTGCTTCGCATTCCTCCAGTAAATTCCCACTACATATACACATGCGCCCACTGCTCTCTTTTTCTCCAAGTTCATTTCATTTACTCATTCTCTTGCAAGTTTTATTTATCAATCAAAGAATTCCAAGCTTCAATTAATTCATGCTCATTCTTGTAGTCATAAATGCAAGCTTTTAAATCACTACTAAATTTTGAACCATTTTTGAACAAGTAACCTAAATGCTTCAAAGCATTTTACATTAGGTGAAAAGTGTACAACCCATGAAAAACCTCAGGCATGATTTGTGAAATTGCCTTAGCCATTGCTTGATCTTCGTCTGTGAAAAAACTAATAAGCTTTTTTTTCGACATTACATCCAAAAAAGTTTCAAATAACCATTCCAATGACTTTGCAGTTTCATCATATAATAATGCTACACCAAAAATCATTGTCATTCTAAAGTGGTTAAAGTTAGAAAATAAAGCAAGTAGACGGTACTCCTTATTTGTTCAAAAAGTTGTGTCAAATGACACCGCATCACCGAAAAGCCTATACTCTATTATCATCTGATGATCAGCCCAAAAAATATTAGTGATCATCTCATCTACATCCAACTGAATGGCATAGTAAAAATATGGATATTCTGCCACTTGCTACTGGAAATGTCTTAACAAACTCCTTACTTCACCATACTGCAAGTTTTGCTGTCTTTTTGCACGTAAGTAGGTTTCTAATCCTCCCAGATGAACCCTACAAATTCATTTCTTTCTGCTATAGCATTAATAAGATCATGTGAAGCCTTAAGAGATATTCTAGTCTTATCAGCCATATCAATAGTTATACCCTGAGCATTATATACCTTTCTCTGAGATAGTATCAAATGAGTACATTGAGGAAGATGCCAAAGGTAGTTGTGGTTGTGGTTGTTATCAAACTTTGTATAGCGACCCTGGGTTTGACCCCGACCTTTGTTATATTCCAGACTCAGGTTTCGTGGTTTAATATTATTATCTATGTCTTGTTTTCCCTTATTTGTCTTTGAGATTGAGTATTGGAATGTCTTTGGCATGTTTAGAGCAGGTTAGTTACTAGTTGTTCAAGTTGTTGTTGTCTAGAGATTTGCTTTTTCGCTCGAGCGAGGTTTCTTACACTCGAGCGAGCGTTAAACGTTCCTAGTATTTTTCCCTAGACCTGCAAAATTTCTAGGAAGATAACGTTCTTCACTCGAGCGAGGCTTTTTGCGCTTAAGCGATGGTGTGCGTCTATAAAACTTCTGAGATGATGTATTCTGCGCTCGAATGACGCTTCTTGCGTTCGAGCGAGGTCACTTTTGTGTATGGTCGCTCGAGCGAGAACTCCTTCGTTCGAGCAAGCCTCGCGCATATCAGTTCGTAGCAGCTCATTTTTACACAGAAATTTTATATCTTTTCACCCCAAAACCCTAAGTCGGCTCATTTTCTCTCTAAAACTTGACTTCTCTCTACAAATACTCCAAGATCTAAGCACCTCTACCCTACTTCCTTTGAGAAAAATGTAGAGTATCTCGTGGGCTTCCATTTGATCCGAGTAAAAAAGTGAGTTTGGGCAATTTTTGAAGTTCTTCCTCTTCTTCTCTAAGCTTCTACTCTTGAGGTAGGAATATTCTGCACCTTAATATGATTTTTAAGCTAGATATTTGTTGTTATGTATAAATGGTGAAATTTTGGGAGGATTTGGGTAAAATTAGGGTTTGGATTCAAATTGAAAGAGGGGTTTCTATGTTGGGTTCTATAAATGGATTTGGGACTTTGAATATGAGGTTACCTTGGGTTAAAATGGTAAAATTTGGCCTTGGCGTTAATATTTTAGAAGTTAGAGATTTGCCCTAATTTGTGTTGAATGATTATTTCGTATAAATAATGGAATTGTTATGGAAAATGTGAAATTGAGAGGATGTATGAATGAATGGTGTAATTAGATTTGTTAAATCACTCACCTATGAGAATTTGATAAAATATCTGTTATATAAATTGTATATCTGTTTTGGGCTATCAGTGGAGGATAGCTATGTTTGTTAAAGAAATTGCATGAGAATTAGGTGAATTGAAACTAATCATTTAAATTATGTCATTGAATATGACAGTATGATTAAATCATTGAATACATTGAATATGTTGTGGATAGTCATTATATATGGCGATGTTTTGGATACATTGTATATGTATAATTGTTTGAGAGGAGAAAGGGGATTTACTCTATTATTTGGGAGGAGATAAAGGATGGACTCCATTTAAAATTAAGTTGGCCGGAGTGTCCAGGGTGAAAGTCCTGAAATCTTGTATACATATATATATATGGGTGCCGATTCTCTCGAATGAAAATTTCGTAAAATGGCATGTTGAAGTGTTTTGAATAATAGATGTTATTGAGTGGTGAACCAATGAGTTGTAGTCACATTTGGGTTGTTTATATAACAATGAACTAGACTCATGAATTGACTTAAAATGAATGAATGGAAATGGATTGAGATGTGAATATCAATATTGAATGGTCATGGAAAGATATAAGTTGGTTAAGTATGTTGAGTATTTATCTGACACTTATATCTTAGTTAAACCTCATATAGTGTGTTAGTCTCTCTCTACTGGGTTTTGGCTTACCCTAATTGGGAAACCATTTTCAGGTACAGGTGGTATGCTTCCTTCAAGAACGTAGCTTGGGAGGACTTAGGAGCTGGAGGCTCTATTTTTGTTATTTCTGTGTTTAACTGCTTATTCAAGCCTAGAGCTTTAAATATATAGAGCTTATGACTCTCTTTTGTGTAACCAAGCTATGTCTTGGAAAGATGTAAGCCCGTAGGGCGTTTATTTTGTTGTTATTAATTAGTGTTACATGTTGTAGTTTCAGAATGAACATTTATGAAAGTATAATGTATGTAATTTCTTTTGTAATATAAACTCTGATATATGCAAGTATATTAATTCCGTTTATATTCTCATCGCTTATGAGTTGGATTATTGGTTTCTTTTTGAGGGCGTGACACTTTGACACAATCCACTTCGACAAGTCCCGCTTAAAAGATATATGCATGAATGCATTACAATTTATTCTTGTCTCACTTCGATGATTTTTTATCATCGTGTATCGTTTATCATTTACCCTCTCTCTCTCTCTCCTTACAACAAACAAATTTTCTAATAGTCATAACACCATCTTTATTGCTTTTATTACAATAATCTTTTCTAATATTAAACCCCACAATTCTTCCGTATTCATTATAAAACTCATATGCAGTTTCTTTTGATGGAAACTCCATACCAAGATATGGTGATTTATCCTTGGCCAACTCTCCTATTTCTTCGATGCATCCCTCAAGTCCACCATCATCCATTATACCATCCTCCATTTCAACACTAACAAATATGAAGAAAAAAAATTAAACGAAACAAGAATCTAAGCAAAAAAGTTATTAATTAATTTTAAATGCTGAGTAATTAAATAATTCAATGAAATCTAATAAATCAATTAATAATGTAAATTAATCAAGAGAATAGGGGAGAGAAAAAAAAGAGATGTGTAATTTGTACAGTAGCATTGGAAATTTATTGTGTCTAAGTAGATTATAATATATAATTGCAAAATTATATTAGAATTAGTATATTATTTAATATAGGGAATCTTTTGGCAGACACGCTTAATGACGTGAATCATATGTGTCACGACCCGCTCCCCGTACCCAAGGGTTAAGTATCGTGATGGCCAGTAACTGAAGTTACCTACGGCCAATTCATAAACAAATTAATAAACGCAAGCGGAAGAAATATTTGAGTAAGGGTACCAAAATAATCATTGGAGTTTCTATTTTTATTACAAAATATATTGACCAAAAAGGCCGATATTTACATATAAATAAATCATAAAAGTGTTGTGTGTGTTTATTCCGCAGCCCCGCGTCTAAGACTTTCCAGAAGCTATTTCTGAATTGCATGTTTCCTGAAAATTGGTAAAAAACTATAAGCACGTGGCAGAGTGAGAAATATTATACCAAGAGTATAAGGGACACGAAATAGCCATTGATAGTTATTGAGGCCAAAACATTTACAGATAACTTAGTTGGAACAAATAATCCTTTAATAGCAAAACTGAGATTATTTTCATAAATCATTTAAATGACAGAAACTGAAATACAGAAGCTATGTAAATATATCACCATAACCACAGTACTGAACAGAACAGAACAGAGCAGAGGTCACAGAAGTGATAGTCAGAACAGAGGTACGGATTCAAGAGGTGGTTCGTACGGATTCTAGAGGTGGCTCCCACAATAGTGTAGCACTTAATTCCGCAGAGCACTTTGGTCCGCACAGAACAGAGGTACGGATTCAAGAGGTGGCTCGTACGGATTCTAGAGGTGGCTCCCACAACAGTGTAGCACTTAGCTCCGCACAGCACTTTGGTCCGCACAGAACAGAGGTTAATGGATCCATGACAAACAGAGGACCACAAAGTGGTCAAACAGAGGTCAATGGTTATTTAAGTCCCCCAAGGCGTAGGACTCCCGTGGTGGTACTTACAAAACATAATTGTTTATAAGGTCATAGCCAAATATTCTTTAAAATATAAACAAACATATCCATGAGTTTTCTTTTAAGCAAATAGGGTTCAGAAAATAATCCACCTAACTGAAACCTTTAGAAAACATAACTTTTATTAAAAACATAACTTGTATAAAACAGATTTTGGTAAGTTGAAATATACGTAAAATATATTTTAATGACTCAAGGTATAATATAATTCACCTTAACTTTAATACCTTATACTTCCCTTCCACTGTTAAAAACCTTCTCAACTTTCATTATTTTTTTCTTCTTTCTCTCTTTCCTTTCTTTCCTTTCTCTCTTTCTTTTCTTCTTTCTTTTCTTTCCTTTCTTCTTTCTTTTTTTTCCTTTCTTCTTTCTTTTTCTTTCTTCACGCAGGTTCATCAACTCCTCCCTTAAATGGGGAGGAGGACGCCACAGGCGCTCAACACGTGGCAAACGTCGCTTTCGCTCAGATTTAATTCATAATTATATAGATTTATTTTTATTTTTAATAAATATTTAAGATGATTATCTTTTGACCCAATATTTTAATATAAGTATATAAATAATTTAATTTCTAATTAAATTACACTCTATCGTATACCAACATAAAACTAATTATTTATTTTACTACTACACCCATTATTATTATTATTTATATTATCTATATTATTATTATTTATATTTTGACCCCTAAATTTTTAATAATTATATTATTTTACAAAATTACACATAATAATATATAATAAATTATATGTTTTCCGAACTGAGTTTAAATAATATTAGTATAAATTCTATAGAATAATTAAAAATCTAGGTTATTATATAAATTTTTGATATATGTTTTGTATTTTTGTCACAAATGTTATGTCATTTTTTATTTAGTTATGAAAATTTATGATTAAAAAATTAAATTCGTATTTTGTAGTAAAGTTATAGATTTTTTTATTGAAACTTTTTTTGGACCATAAAATGCATAACATTATTACAAAAATACATAACATTGTTATAAAAATGTGTAATATTTTCACAAAAATACATAACATTTCTATAAAAAAAAAAATTATGAATTACAAATTATCGTAACTCCTTAAAAAAATTATATAATATTTATACAAAAATACATAGCATGTACAAAACAAATTACATAACAAATTTTTTTTTTCTTATAATATACAATTATGTTTCTCAATCCATTCATAGAAAACAAACCAAACCATTATACTTGTCGAACCCACTAACACCCTGTACAAAATAAAATACAAAACATATATACATATATATAATATATATATACACATACCAGTTTGTTGAACAATAAGGATCTGTAAATTCGGCAGAAGGATAGTGAAGCAAAGACAGAGAACACTGTTCAATCTATTTGAGAGAAAACAAAAATGTATTTAAAAAAAAAGATTAACTTTTTTACTCCATGTAAAGCAGAGACTTTTTGCTTGAGGGGGGTAGAGAAGACGACAACAGCTAGGTTGATTGTTTTGTTATAATAAAATAAGAATTAATGAAACCCTTACATATATATATATATATATATATAAAGGAACAAAAAAAAGGATAAAACGGTGTCGTTTCAATTCACGACAGGCACGATCAGGAGTTACCCACAACAGGGATCTCGTGTCCTAATTTTAGAGGTTTTGACTATTTGTAATTTGTTTATAACTGGGCTCAGTAATAATGGCATAACACTAGTTGATACACTAGTGTGTACATTAATTGGTGCTGGTAGTACTACCGTTATAATACATTTTTAATGTGAGATTCATTAAATTCATATATTCAAGACATATTAAATAAGGTAAATTACACGGATCAATCTTCAAATTAAAAACAAAAAAATCAAATTTCTTTTTATAATTTTGATATAATTATATTGAATTAGAACCTTTGGCTTAATGGTGGTGTGTCTGAGGCTACAACATTATTTTCTATCTATATGACTAATTAATTATTAATGACAATGGAATTAATTGTTATGTGAATTTAAAAAAATTAAAAACTCAATATAATTAAGCTAAACTAACAGAATTTAACATATTCCATAGTGTAATTTACTCTATCAAATAATATTTAAAATTTAATATTTTCAAAGGTTATAAAATATATATAAATAAATAGACACCTGGACAGTTGGAATGCCGCTGATAGCAACCTTAACCGTTTTAGCATATAAGAAATCGATATTGTGTGTGTCAATTTCCGACCACACTGCCAAACAGGTACGTAGTTGGAGAGTATCGGCAGAATAGATTAAGTCCAAACAACCTGTCACAAAAAGATAAGAATCCCGCAATGGTTCATCCACCCGGAGACACTCCGACGATCAAGTCAATAAAATATCTCTCAAAGATAACCAATAGTGCTTAACTCACTAGACAGAGCATAAAAGACATACCTTAGACCCATGGGGGTGCCTCTCTTTTATAGTCAACACAATCCTAGTCCCAATAGAAGCCTAGCTCTAATGAACTTAGGATTACTGCTAATCTTAGACTCCCAGTAGGATTGGGATAAATTCTCTAAGAGTTTTATCTTTATCCAAACTGAATTCTTCTCTCACTCTAGGACTCTTGTCCCTTATCCACTTATCCTGGATTCCGGTATTTTCGCAGATAACCTCGGCTTAGCCGTGATTACCTCGGCATCATGACCAGGATACGTGGCACCTCGGCTGGCACTTTGGTGCCACCTTGGCCACGTGCTTTCATTTAAAAAATATGTCCCTACAACTGCCCCCTAGGTTCTATTACCTCGACATCCTGAGGTAATGGAACATATATCATTCCTTTTAGCACGTCGGCTAAACTTGCTCTAACCTTTGCTACCGAGGTCGCTTAATATGACCAAGACTTATAGTCTGCTTTCATCAATGCTTTAGAATAATTTGCATGTCTTCAACGTAAACCTTAACTGTGTAATCTCGGCAAGTATGTAGATACTTCTTTCAACATAACCTTGGCTTAACTTGTAAATTTTTCTCAAAAATTTTAACAGTGTTTAAACCAATCTTCCTTTAATATAACCTCGGTTTAACTTCAACTTGTAAATTTAAAATTTCAACAAGTGTTAAACATGACCTCGGTTTAACTTTAAATTGTAAATTTTTCTCAAATTTCAACAAGTGTTAAACACATGACCTCGGTTTAATTTCAACTTGTAAACTTAAATTTCAACAAGTGTTAAACATGACCTCGGTTTAACTTCAAATTGTAAATTTAAATTTTCAAAAAGTGTTAAACATGACCTCGGTTTAACTTCAACTTGTAAACTTAAAATTTCAACAAGTGTTAAACATGACCTCGGTTTAACTTCAACTTGTAAATTTAAAATTTCAATAAGTGTTAAACATGACCTTGGTTTAACTTCAACTTGTAAATTTTTCTCAAAAATTTCAACAAGTGTTAAACTAATCTCAGCTTGTAAATTCAAACTCCCAAACATCATTCTCCAGCTCTCTACCACCGTGTGTCTTCTTCGGCTCTAGCATATTTCTCAATTCTGGCCATGAGTTCCTCCATACTTTTTGGCAATGTCTTTGCCAATGACTTTCGAAGCAGACAGTCATCTTTCAGGCTGTTCTTAAAGGACACGACTGCCACCTCTTGATTGCACGCGGGTATTCGGTTAAACACCTCGTAATACGTTTTGGCATAGGCCCTAAGGCTTTCACCCTCACTGATTCTCAGAGCCATCAGGGAGTCCACCCTCAACGGCTGTAGTTTGTTCGTCATAAACCTGGCCACAAACATCTCAGCCAGGCCCTCCCAGGTTTTCACAGTTTCTTTCGACAACTTGTGAAACCAATCTGATGCAATTTTCCCAAAGGACGAGGGGAACACCTTGCAGAGCAACGGCTCGTTCCCGATGTATAATGCCATCGAGTTCAGGTACAAGCCAACGTGAAAGTTCAGGTCTGACTCACCGTCATATATCCAAAATCTCGGCATGTGGAACCTTTTCGGGGACTCAAATTTGTCCAACTTTACTAAGAACGGTGTCCTCGACTTGATCGGAGAGGTAACCTCGGCATCTTGTCACCTCCTCTGGAGGTAATCCCTCAGATCCTCCTTGGTTCGTCCAGGAGCTGGCTATCTCCTGATTTTAACCTTTTCGGTGCACTACTTCCAGTGTCATTGTGAGTCCTTTTAAACTTTCCTCCATTGGTCGTATCGAAGCAAAGTTCCTTCCCTTGAACATCCCGATGTTCCTTGGTGCAGGTTTCTTTGGTTCAATGTGTTTTCTGGGATTCTCCCTTCCTTGATCCTCCATGTCCAGCCTCCTGTGAAGGCCGGTGAGAATGTCCTTTGGTCCCGTCGTGTTGAAGGACTGTAAGAACCGTTTTTTGCCCCATTTTCTAGGCACCCTTCTTGGCCGCTGGAATCTGCGTCTCTTGCAACGGGTATGGTGGTTGCATGACGTTGTTCTGTATCATGAAGTTGACGACCGTTTGTAGGTCCGCCAACTTGTTCGTCATTCCCTTCATCTCGTCGTCCCTCCGTAGGCATCTATCCTTCCATACCTAGAGATCGTCCTCGTTATAATATCCGCATCGGTCTGATTTCTTTGGCACGTCGCCCTCCTGGCCGGCGTCCTTTTCTCCGTGATTCTTCTCACGGGTCTCTTCATTGCAGTTGTCTTCTTCCATGTTAAGGTCAACGTGTTTACCGTTCCCAGTAGGGATTTCGTCCCCAACCTTATCCTTCTATCTGTCGCTGGCCATCTATTCTTCTTTCTTTACCACAGACGGCGCCAAATTGTGTGTGTCAATTTCCGACCACACTGTCAAACAGGTACTCAGCTGGAGAGCACCGGCAGAATAGATTAAGCCCAAACAACCTGTCACAGAAAGATAAGAATCCTGCGGTGGTTCGTCCACCCGGGGGTACTCCGACGATCAAGTTAGTAAAATATCTCTCAAAGATAACCAATAGTGTTTAACTCACTAGACAGAGCATAAAAGACATGCCTTAGACCCATGGGGGTGCCTCCCTTTTATAGCCAGCACAATCATAATCCCAATAGAAGTCTAGCTCTAATGGACTTAGGATTACTGTTAATCTTAGACTCCCAGTAGGATTGAGATAAACTCTCTAAAAGTCTTATCTTTATCCAAACGGAAGTTTTCTCACTCTAGGACTCTTGTCCCTTATTCACTTATCCCGGATTCCGGTATCTTCGCAGATAACCTCGGCTTAGCCATGATTACCTCGACATCATGACCAGGATACGTGGCACCTCGGCTGGCACTTCGGTGACACATCGGCCATGTGTTTTCCTTTAAAAAATATGTCCCCACAGGTATCATCGATGGCAAATGGTTGAGTGAAGTTTTTGCAAGTTAAATAAGAGAACAATTATTTGGTGCACATTGCTCTACCTCCAAAAACTAAAATTAAAAATAGAGAGACAAATATTAATGATTGTCTAATTAAATAGCTATTAATCTTGATAAAATGTATATAAAAATATGTAGAAAGAAATATATTAAATCATAATTATTTTGCCATTAACACTACTTTAAAAAAAGTCATGAGATTAATGATCCTAAAGGGAAAGGTAGAATTGGCTTGTCTGTCATGAATCATGAAGTAACATGTCATTATTATTGAAGCATAACTCAATTAGATGATCCACCATGATTGGATATTCTACTTTCAAAAAAATAAATGATATATAAATTACTATTTTCTATAATTACTTTCTAAACTCAGTGACATATAAAAGATGTGATTAGTTAATTATTAGAGAAGATATGAGGGAGAGAGCTGTATTAAATATTTTAAAAAATCATTACGTCATTAGATTTGAAAAATATGTCTAATTTTTTAACCTAAATACAAGTGCTCTTAAAAAAAAAGGAGGGGAATTCTAAAGTATGAATTTGTCCATTCACAGTTTGAGAGCATTAATTAAAACACTCAACATATAGTTAGGCATTTTGTATAAGCTCAAATGTACTAATTAAATATAGTTACTCTTCAAATTTTAGATAAAATATATTTAATTTTTATGATAAATAACTAAAATAAATAACAAAAAGTAACTACTTTTCTTTTGTCAAACTCCACGTAAACTAAAAAGTAGTACTTGGTTATACTCAAATCAATGTTAGTTATCATAATTGACTCAAATTTAATATTTTTTAATTCAATAACTAAAAATAAAATTATATATGGCATGCGGAATTTCTTGAGTATGTATAAGTAAAATAGAAGTTTTCTAAAAAAAAAATACTCTCTCCTTTAAATAAGAAAAAATAAACAGAAAGTTATAACTATCAACATATTAGTACATGTAAATGTTAAAGGGACAATTACATTCCAATGTAATTTTAAAAAAATAATTACATATACATAATAAATTTTATAATTATTTATAAAATTTATCACTAATTTATAATTATATTTTTAAAATGTCATTAATTTAATATTTTTCAATTATAAACAAGATTTAGGTCATTTTTGATGAGAGATTAAATTAAAATCCAAATGATGACTATATATAAATGTGAATATGACTCGTCCACTTAATAAGAGGCTAATAAAGCAAAAAGTAGTCGCCAAAAAGGACTGAACAAAAGATTTGGACTTTGGCTTGAACGAAAAATGAAATCAATCCCTCTCGGCCCTGCGATTGCACCACCAATGACTCGGGCTGAAACTTGGACTTTTGACTCCCTGATTTAATTCATAATTTAAACTGATAAATGTTGTCATTTTCATTTTATCTAATCACCTCGGTTAATTCAGATATTTTGTATACTTCATGTTTGTTTGGGTGAACATGAACTTGGGATTGGACTAATAATCCAATAAAATTATTAATCCGATATTTGGTTAAACAATTGAAGTACGGACTAATTATTTTAAACTTGACTATTAGTTAAGATAGGATATATAATCCAACGGATTCGTAGTCCTAGGACTATTAGTCATGGGAATGCTAATCCAGTCCGCCCAAACAAACATAGATAGGTCACGAGTTCAACTTTTTAGTATTTCTCTTTTATTATGAGACCTTTGTTGTTTATTTATTATTTTTTGAGTTTGTTGTTGTTTGATGTAATTCTCGTTATATCGGTTAACAAAATAAAGTAATGTTAAGGATCAAAAATTCAAACATAAAAAAATAATATATGGCTATCAAATTCATTCAAAGTGTGTGTCCCACCATACAAGTGTTGAATTTAAACCACATTATTTTATTTTAGGTAATTTTTTGTGTCTGAATTATTGGTTATTGAACAAAAAAAGTCATTTTACTTAAATTATAAACGTTATATATTTTGAATAATATATATAGAAAAAATAAATTTTAAATGTATGATATAAATTTAAATTTAGTTTCATGTAAGTAAACTCAAAATGAATTTTATTTACACATTTTAAAATTTTTAATATTATTTGATTAGTTGCTTTTTAGAATGTTGTGGTAAACCTAATTTTAAATATCATTTGAAAGTGTTACTAATTCATTGGTATAATATGTAAGGAAAAGGTCACTAAACCAATTAGGTCATGTTTGATTCACAAGATTAATAGTGAACTATTAATAATCCTATTAAATTAGTGTGGTATTCACTATCAATATTCATTGGATTAATAATTTCACCCCTATCCCATTACTAATAATCCTACAAATTTGTTGGATTAATTATCCATTGGATTAATAATCCTAAACCAAAGTGTTAAAACAAACATGGAATAATTGGGTTCACGGATTAATAATCTCAATCCCATACTCTGACTCAACTAATGATATTTTTAAATTTTGATAATTTGCATTTAATGAGAGCGGCCTTAATGATAATTTTATTAGTCTAAGATTTCATATACCGAATCAAATGGGTTTAAAGTTTGACAAAATCTTAAGGAGACCAAGTTCATTCCGGAAGTGTCAAAAAAAAAATTGTGAAATAGTTTGACTCCGAGAGAGGTTTTGTATGGTGGAACACAATCTAATTATTTGACATTTTAGGACATCCCATACATTAATTAAATATAATTTAGCTCTTCTTTGGACATTCCTTGCTTTCTAAATTGCCTCATTTTTATAAATTTTAGCAACAGAAAAAGTGAAAATTATTGGACCAAAAATGTTATCGAGAAGTCAACGAGTCAAAGAGTATTGTTGACAGGTAATTGGATTTATACTGTCGATTACCTATTGTTATTGTGTAACCTATCACTATTGGATCAATAAATAAATAAATAAATTCATTCTTTTTGTATATTTAAAAAAAAATAACTTATGAGTATAGTCTCGTTTAATAATATTTTTATTTTATTTTATTTAAATAAAAAATAAAAATATTTTTTTTTTAATTATGAAAAAGTATATATAAGGCTTAATATATTGCACATCTGATAATAAATTGTTCAATAAAGTACATCAGACACTACAGGAAAAACGAGTTTTAAAACGCCGCTAAAAGCTTGAAAAACGCCACAAAAACGTTACAGTGACGTTTAAATTTTTTGTCATTGATACAACCGCCGCAATAGCTTTGCAACGTTTACAAAACGTCGCTAAAACTATTAGACGGCATTTTTGAAAATGCCGCAAAAGCTTTGACATCCGTCTTAACTTCCGTCCCAAATTAACGGATGACGTCACAATGACGTCATTTAAACGCCACTTTTTTTTCCCTTATATATATATATATATATATTATTTATTATATGAAATGAAATATCAATTCCCCTCTCTGTGTGTTGCTGCTGCTGCTATACGAATATGAAAAAAAAATACCAAAGTTGGCATTCTCTGTATAGTTGCTGTAAAATACAATCCAGGTTTTCAAAAACAGAATTCCAAAACATTAAAAACAAAATTCACTAGAACAATTACAACAAAAAATACTCAAAACAATCATCAAACAGGCCTTTATCCCATGAAAATTATGGAACTAAAAAGAATTATAGAACAAAAACAATCAATTAAATATTAGAACTTGCATGAACGATGGTCTGGATCAGCAAATTTTGATATGCCAATGACTGGTCTGCTCTCTCATTTCTGTCGATCCATCCTCATCTTCCTTATTCTCTTAAGACATTTCCTCCAATGATTTTCCTTTCGATTCAGGCACCAAGAACGTAAACACCATAACCAAGAAATTGACTCTGCCAAGAACCATGAGCGCATTCCTCACACCAATACTCGGTGGATACCCTTTATCTGTCTTAGTTGGGTCCTGATTCTGAGCTACATATAAGAACCCGAATGCCCCAACAATTGCCCCAGCTTTCCCAGATGCTGCTGATATGCCATGACACGTAGATCGTAGCCTTGCAAGGAAAATCTCAGTGGGGACAACAAAAGTTGTTGTGTTTGGATCAAAATTGGCAAAAAAGAAGGTTAGCGAGTACATGACAATGAACCCAATTTGGTTCTCCTTATAAGTCCATTGATTGTAAGGAATAGCTAAGGAATTCATTTTCTTGGCATCGGGAATCCACCCGATTGCACTGAAAATGTCCTTTTGGAAAAGGTTTTGACTGTAGAAGGCGATGTCGGAATATAACACATTTTGAAAGCAACAAGATTTGAATTTGGTGAGTTAGCAAAACTGACAATTTCAAAACTCCAATAGAAAGGTAAGAGGTCCACCAGCTCCAACAGATCCTCCAAAGATTTGGTTGTATCAAATTCATAAATAGCCATAGCAAAGCATAGAGCTTCATCTCCTCAAACATTCTAAATTGATTTTTTTTTCCCCCTTCTAACCAATTCAAACCTGCCTTCAATAGTTTTGAAGACACTTTGAAACATGTAGACTCTTCAATAGCTTGAATAAATGCAGCAGACATCACTGAATTTTGACCGGAAATATAACAAGAAAATGTAGATATGCATCATCTATCTGCAGTGATCACTCTACAGTAGTTGTTCTATTTTCTAACAACGACTCCAAAAATGATGAACATAATTTGGTCAGAGGAGGAAGGCTATGAGATGATCCACTAAATATGGTCTCCCATGGCTTTTCTGATGCTACAAATGGGGCTGGCAGAGTCTGCTTTCCTGCCTTCAAGTTGAACTTTGGTAACTCTCCGTAAATAGATGCATAACCGAACTGGCCTGTAAAAAGGAAAGGCGAAGAATCACCCATAAATCTTAGGGAAACAAAAACTATGTAGAAAAAAATTCTTGTCACTTGACAGATCCAATACAACTACAACTGCAATGTTAGTTATGAAACCAAAAGGGAATTTTAACAGAATAATTTCAGTTGTCAATTAACAGATTCAATGCAACTACAATTGCAAGGTTAATTAAGATGCCAAAAAGGAATTCAAAGAAGAAAAAATTCAACCTCCCTGAAAGAGTTCAACTACTTCTGTCAATTTTTTAATTCCCTGGATAAATGAAGCAGCCCCAAAAGCAACCATTTCTAACATTGATTACGGACATACTTAGCAAAATGTAAGTCGTATTTATATTTCCAATTTGATAAATCAGATGAACCAAAGGTTCCAAATTTTCCAATGTAACAGCACAATAGCATATTCGTGCACACACCCCACAAAAAAAAAAAAAAAAAAAAAAAACATTATAGTTACACAGAATCTGATTTTCTATAATATAATGTATGAATATGGATATGAAAGAAAAAAGTTGTAGAAGTCTTGACCATTGCCAGTCTCCTGAAAACCAGATAGACTCTGCCGACGAGCAATGCCTTGCTCACATGCTTGTTGTTCACCATATGGGTCAAAGAGGATGTATTCATGATCACCATTAATATATGCAAGCAACACCGAGGCTGGATTTTCATCTAAAATCTTCTCTTCCAAGGCACTTGGATTTGTATGAAGAAAAGCAAGCCCCCCCTCCCAGTGTCTACAGTGAGAATGTTAAAATTTGATGAACGATAATGCAAACAACAAGATGTGGGAATATAACACATGAAAGTGAAATAACACATGAAAGTGAAATGCAATTGAAATTATCTTGTGACCACAACATTACTAACAGTGTCATTGAAAAAAAAAATTTGCATAGAAAAGTATACAGAATGATATGATGTGGCAAGTCGGAGCTATCACTATCAAACACAACTCCTATCAGAATACTTGTTAATACACATTATTCTGATGAATGAGTCTATATAAATTTTTTTGGGAGAATCACATAATTTGATTAATAATATGATAATATAACACATCACTTTATATCCAAATTTGATGCCCATAAAATTGTTGAGTTTCAAATACCATAATATGACCAAATTCAAATCTCGTTGCTTCCAAACAGAGGATTATCAATTGGCTCTATGCAACTAATAAGAAAAAGTAAATCTAAACAATACATTTGGGTGACTAAACATGGAACCCTCTAGTGTGTGCCTAGTGACTAGTAAGAAAATGAGAGAGAAATGTTGTGTACCATTTTTCTATAATAATAACTAGTAGTACTTAAACTCAGCAAAACATGGAACCCTTTACCTTGTGTTATGCTATTTTTGTTGAGTCTTTCATTGAGTTTGTCATATCTACGTCTTCTTCTTTTATTTCTTTGATATGTAAACCTGCATTTGATAAGAACAAACAATATGAATAAAATGCCATATTAAAAATTTCATAATTAACTATTTACTCACTTCCTCGAACGAACGATGGCAATTAAACGATGAGGTGTATGCATGGGATTGTTGTTATGAATGCACATGTGTAGCAGTTGGTGCAACAGGCCCACCCATGGCCTGATGAGACTCCAATTGCTCTATTTGTGCTTGTTGAGCTTGGATTGTGCTTTGCATCTCCATTTGTACTTTATGTTGATTAAGCATACCATTCATCATCTCCTTCATTTGCATCTCCATTTGTGCTTTATATTGGTTAAGTTGCTCTTCGACTTGCGTTTGGATGATACGAGTTTGTTCTTGTGATTGCCTATATCCGCCTCCAAAGACATCTGTTGGAGAAGGACCCAATCCATCTGTTCGAACACGACCAGGTTGCTCAGGCCCTAGAACCTGTGTGATAATTTCTTCATCTGCAGCATTGGATTGCGCCCCAAGCTCCTTCATTTGTGTCTACAATTGTTAATTAGTTAATTAGCCTCCAATAAAATTCAACTTACAAGTAAGACATAATAACGACCACTTAACTGCCATGACAACATCTAAGACTAAAATGGAGCAGCACAGAAATGAAAACCATAAAATCATTGCCAAAAATACAAACAACAGCAGCCACACGTCTTTCCAGTAATATGCAGCCACACATCAAGAGTACAAGACAAAAACTAGCATCAGTAGCCACACATATTTCCAATTTATGCAGCCATTTAAACAAACAATCTATCATTACCAAACAATCTATCATATGACTAAGCGATCTCACTTCTAGGTACACAACTAAAACCAGCAGAGCAAGTTCATCCAACAACAGACACAACAACATATATAGTCAGACACAACGGCATAACTATCTACTTTATCTCTCTTCAAGTTTAGATTTCTACTTTATTCATCAGGTCGTTTCTACATCAAATCTGTTCATAGTCTCTATGATTCAACTCACACTTGTGTGCCTGTGTATATTTGCCTGATTGGTTTGGAGTAAGTGGATTGTTACTTGTGATTTACTGATTAAAATGAATGCTTTTAATAAAGAAGCCACAACAGCCTTTGCATACACTCAATCATTTTTATTTTCAGATTTTTCCTTGATCCTGTTTCAGACCGTTTTCAAACCACACAATGACTCAACAAAACAGTTCTGGCAAACGACTGCTAAAATGCATACAAAAACACCACCCATGACCTATTTCAGAAAATAAATGATAACCACCTGGGAAAGTGTTGCGTGGATTGCAAAAGACATTTCAGATAAGGAAAATAATTTTATTGCTCTGAAAAAACCTACACTCAATATAACACCCCCATCAAATGAATGTTTGAATAACAATTAAAAGTGTTACCAAAATATGGAGAAAGCAATTTACAATCTGTGACCACATCTGGTTCCACTCCTCTTGAGACACTATTTGTCAAATGGTATATGTATAGAGCAGTGTTATCAATGGCATTACATTATGATGACTTCATATATCTAGTCAGTAGTTATAATGCAACACAAATATGATGTTGCCCTTCTTCCATCTCCGTATGTGTATGTGTGTACAATTATTGCCCTCACATCACATTCTAACAATGTTTTTGGAGCTCAAAGCAGAAATAGTTGTCTTGATGTTGTACTAGCCTATAACTCAAGCCCAAAGCATTTCTCAAAAGTAAAAAACAAAACTTAATTCCATACATGCAAGGTATATACAAATGGTGCTATATACCATGACCTCAGCAACTTTATCAGTACTTGGCTTGTTATCCTTCGAGTACCTAGCCATCCACACCTCTAAGCGAGTTGTAGGAACTCCATTCTTCTTATTAGTTTCCTACAATTACACTCAAAATTAAGTAACAAAATCAAAACATACAATTTCAATTTGAAATATAAAGAAACTATAAACCTCTACTCGAACAACTGAGAATGGTTTTTTGCTGGTTATGTGATTTAATGTCTTATTCTTCCGAATTTCTTTGTTTTTTGTACTTTTTTTCTATTACATATGAACACAAACACAAGAAAATTTATTAATTAACAAACTCATCTTATGAGATTACAATAGAGTTCAATAAACAATCTAACACTAATCCCATGTAAAAGTACAATTTAAAATTAAATGATACATGTGCCTTCTGAGTGCCCCAATAATAGACTAAGTTCCGTCATTGATGCTCATATACTCTTTCGGGTCGATGAGTTAACCTATCAGTATTGTTGTTGAATGGCGTATACCCCATTTGTTTAACTTTAGCCTTCCACTCTCTCCATTTTTTTTTCCAACAGATGCCAAAACAAATTTTTTCATTGACTCGTCAGCATCTGTATTGACCTGCAAATAATTGGCAATTTTGTGACTATTACATACACACAGCAGCAACAACATACACGCAGCAGCACATGCACAGCAGCAAGCCCACAGCAGTAGCTAACATACTAGTATTTTTTTACTTTGTGACTACTGCATGATGTTAAAGTGAAAATTTTATACCATAATATAAAGAAGATCATAATCATAAATAAAGTGTTCTAACAAATAAATTCGTCATCAAGGTGTAACAGAAAAGTTCATCAATCATATCAACAACTACAATAATAAAGAGAATTTCATCAATATTCCATTCAAAACAAGTCCATATTTTCATGGCGAACAATGAAGAAAAGACATTCCCAAAATAAGAAATGAAATAATTCTTTTTTGGGAATGTCTTTTCCTAAAATAAAGTGTTCTAACAAAATAATTCTTTTTAGCTCCAAGTTCTATAAGTGAGGGGCATAAGGTTCCCATCTTGAGCTAAAACACCTAAACGAAAAGCCAATGATGTATACCCGTCAACCACTTGGTTCAACTCATTAGGCACAATATGTAAAATGCCACCACTTGGGTTCCAATCACTACCATGCATAAGTGTTGGGCCTCTCGAACTATGACCTACTTATCCAAATATCAATATCAAGTTAGAAGATACTAGAGAGAATGATAAAAATTGATAAGATACTAACAAGTACAAACCCTACACTAGCAACTCCAAGTAAAAAGGTGAGACAAATTATGAGTTCTCTAAAGTAGTGCAGCAGAGCACACATTCATAGAAGTATCAAAGGAAACACTTGGCAAAGTGAAAGGATTGGATGAAGCAACAAAAGCTATGACCTCAAGAAAATACTAACTGCCATCATAAGAATCACGAGATTGTGAAATTAGATCAGAAGTTTGGGGTAATCAGAGTCAGTAAAATATTTGTGTTTAAAGGCACATCTTATAAATTATAACCAAGATATTAACTGTAAAATGATGGAGGAAAATAATAAGATTAGGTTATTGAAAACATAAAAACTGTTCAGATAACGGAGGAATTTAATCATATATTTTACTTTCCCTATTGCTAGAAGAAAAGTCATAAGAAAAGTAAGGAGTGTGATACCCAAAAATAGAGGCATAGAAACAACTGAGGATCAGATGTTGCATGAGAGTAATAGAAGATAAAATGGTAACTGAAAAAAAATCAATACTGAAAGACATGGCATATGCTGAACACATTTTTTTTTCTTCTTAGCGTTAGTTCAACATCTAAACACTATTAGCATCAAAATTGGTCAAAAGAACAATTGAATTAAAGAACATAAACAAAAAAAATCTAATGAAATTAATGCAATTGAATAAAATAATTCATACCAGCTGTAGTGTCATGTGTTGAACCAGTGCTTGATAATGTACTAGGCAAGCTACCTGGAGGATACCATGACATGGGTGGATCAAGTATGATACATGTACTCTCTTTTGAACTCTCATCTGCACTCCCATTATAAGAACTCTCAGAATTTACAGAGGCTGAATGCTGCCTCTGCCTAGAGCATCGTCGATCTGTCATACTAGTTTATAGAAGACCACAAGCATACTTGTAGAATTTTATGGGTTAGCAATGAATATAAAGTACAATAGATACGATAGTGAATACAAAAACAAAGATTTTATTAACAAAGCAAACAAATGACGCATTATAAAAAGCAAAGGTTTCATTAACATGAATATCCATATTGAAAGCACAATGTAACAATGAATATGACACAAAATTACAATATCATATAATTTCTTCATCATCTTCAGATTGTGTCTATGTTAATACCCCAAGAGGTCCAATAGTTTCATCAATAGTTGTTCCAAATTCACCTTACCTAACCCAATTTATGTCCTCTTCACAAGCAAACGAAGTTGCATATAACTCTTGATCGCCAAATCCTTTCACTTCACTGTGATGTACTCCATCATTAATTGGCTATTCTCCACGCGCCTCATACAAGTCTCTAGGTTTCATCTTGACTACAACATCCCAATCAGCTCCAATGGGATCATTAACATAGAAAACTTGTTATGCCTGAGATGCTAGGATGAATGACTCATCGCTATTTTGTTTATTTGTATATAACAAATGATTGAAATTTACAAGTGTGAAACCAAACCCATCCTGTTTCAGTCCTTTGTTGTTGTCAATCCAGTCGCACATGAATAACACATATCTACGGTCGTATGTGTAACACAATTCAATAATATATGTCACATATCCATAGTATGCTACTTCACCTTCCATAGGATTTATGTCTCTGGTACTTGCATAGCTACAAGTCTTCGCTTTCACCATAACCCCACTATTTTGAGTTTTTCTTCTCCACTCATGACTCCTCGTATGATACCTAGTACCATTAATTATATACCCACTAAATCTCGTGGCCTTGTTACTAGGTCCCAATGCCAAAGTTTTAATCTCATCTGACAGCACAACATTTTCAATAGCTAGAAGCTCTTCAACCTATTTTTAAAAAGTTACCAAATTAAACATCAACTAACTGAGAAACATGTAAGTTATTAGTACTTACATGAGAATTGAAAATTAGAAACATGTAAGTTATTAGTACTTACATGAGAATTAAACCATCTGGGAAACTCATCATTGTGACGGTGATCTACATCAAATCTTTGAGACGACGATGTAACCGCTTAATAAAATCACGATGCTCCCTATACATTTAAAGTACTTATAAAATGGAAGATACTTATTAATGGTATCAATAAAATTTTGGAACAAAGATGTGCATCTTACTCTCGATATGGGACAACCGCAGTAGTGTTAAATAACACATACCGATGAGCTTGTTCCCATGATGTGTTATCAAGCGCAAACCCTTTTCCTTTTCCTAAAGCATGACCCAGTAATATCCCAGGATTGTCACTAACATCGTAATTCCTTATTGGTCAATTCAATTTTGACTCGACATCATCCATGTACCTTGAGCAAAAGGGCATACACTCTTCAATTAGGTATCCTTCTGCAATTGAACCTTCTAAATGACTTCGATTACGCATATATGACTTAAGTGTCATAAGATACTTATAAACAAACAAATGCACACATGACTTTCAATTACAAACAAACAAATGAATACAAATGTAAATTGGAGTAGAGTTGCACACCTTTCTATAAAGTACATCCAGCGATATTGCGCTGGACCGGCAATCTTGGCCTTCTTTGCTAGATGAATGGGCAAGTGCTCCATTATATTGAAAAAAGGATGGAGGAAAAATTCTCTCAAGATGGCAAAGTGTAAGAGCAATTTGGGATTGAAGACGATCTAACCCATCTAGCTCTAGAGTTTTGGAACACAACTGCCTGAAGAAATTGCTTAACTCAATCAATGGTTCAATCACTTTTTTCGGTAACAAATTTCTCACTGCTATTGGAAGTATTTGTTGCATCAATATATGGTTGTCATGACTTTTCAGTTTAGATATGCTATGTTGTTTGAAGTTAACACTAGGGGTGAGTAGCGGATATACCAATCCGCCAAAACCGACCGAACCGAACCGAACCGATCTGCTACATTTTGGACGGATGCGTGATGACGAGCGGATTGTTGCGGATTGATTTTCTCCAATCCGCCAATTTGGCGGACGGATGGCGGATTTGAGGTTCCTTTGGCCGCAACTGAACCACCAAACCGCGAGCATCCTTAATAATTTATAAGACTTTGTGTTTTCAATTTGTTTAAATATTTTGTTTGTGTTTTTAATTGAAAAAGAGCTTAAATATTCTGTTGAAAAAAAGTTTTCAACTTGAATATATTTTTTGAATTGAAAAAAATAAAAGTATTATTTATTTATATTTTTTTGGTTTTTAAATCTAACTCTAAAAGTAATAAATAGAAAATATGAAATGTGTTGGTTGGTTTTTGTTTTCAAAAACATATATAAATGTAACAATACAGAGACATACAATCTCTACTACTGCTATGTTCATAGTTTTGGTGGTTTGAATTGTTTTTATATTTTAAGAACCACATATTGTAATACTTTATGTGGATAATGCATGCTGTGATTGTAATATGTGGATGAGGCATGTAGTGATTGTGATATTCTAAAGTTTCAAACTTTCTTTCTTTGGATGAGGCATGCAGTAATTGTAATACTTTTTTAAGTCATTGACTGTAATACCTTTTTTTTTTTTTTTTGAGGAAGTACACAAGTTAAACTATATTGAAAATTTATAAAATTTCAAACCGCCAAACCGATTCGCATCCATCCGCCAAACCGCCGATTCGCTCAATCCACATCCGCCGGATTGGCGGACGAATACGGATTGATTTTCTCCAATCCGCCAATCTGGCGGACGGATGGCGGATTGGAGGTTCCGTAGCCGCAACTGACCCGCACCCACCCCTAGTTAACACGACAAGAAATATTGGATGCATACCCATCTGGAACTTCGATATTCTTTAAGAGTGTACAAAACAAACCTCTCTCTCTATTGTTCGTAACGAAACATGCAGGCAGCAAATAATACCTGTTCCCATCCCCTTTTTTAGGATGTGGTGCCTTTCGAATTCCTATATCTTGCAAGTCTCGACGAGCATTTAAATTGTAATTTCCTTTCCCATCAACATTTAATATCGTTCACAATATATTATCACACATGTTCTTCTCAATGTGCATTACATCAAGATTGTGGCGGATCAAATTATGCTCCCAATATGAAAGCTCAAAGAAAATACTCTTCTTCCTGCAATTATGATCCTCCTCGTTGTCCTCTTTTTCCTTTCCTTTCTTGGTTCTTTTTCGTTTGTTAGTTGGTTGATGCCTAGGCCGTAGCTGCTGTAACACATTAGTCCCTAATAACCAAGTTGGACATGCTTCAAATTCAGAAATTCCATCAAAAGACGTACCATCTTTTTGAAATTTGTGACTGGCATTCAATCAGCGGCGATGCCCCATGTAACAAATTTTCCTTCATTTCTTCAAATACTGATATCGAGTACGTATGTTATAACAAGGACAAGCTAAAGCACCTTTCGTGCTCCATCTAGACAAATTTGCATATGCAGGAAAATCATTTATCATCCACAATAAGATCGCATGCATTCGGAACATTTGATTAGTTTCTGCATTGTACGTCTGAACACCATTTTTCCAGAATTCATTCAGTTCATCCACTAACAAGTACAAGTAGATGTCAATGTTGTTGCCAGGTGAAGAAGGACCATCAATTAGCAATATTATCATCATATGAGGTTGTTTCATGCACAACCACGGTGGCAAATTATAAGGCATCACAATAACTGGCCAACTGCTATGAGCAACATCCATTGCCTTGAATGGATTAAATCCATCCGCTACTAAACCCAGTCTGACATTGTGAGGCTCACTCGCAAACATGGGATACAAAATATCAAAATTTTTCCAGACAAGAGAGTCAGCGGGATGTCTCATTTTGCCATTGTCAATTCGATCATCTGCATGCCATCTCATTAATGAAGCAGTTTTGGATGACATGAACAATCTTTGAAGCCTTGGAATCAAAGGAAAATATCTCACAATCTTCTGGGGAATTCTTTGTTGCTTCTTTTTATAATCATTCTTCTCACCCTCAAACTGTTTGTATCTAGGCGTCTGACACACTATGCAATCATCCCTACTAACTGTCTCCTTCCAATACAATGAGCAATCTTTTGGGCATGCATGTACCTTATGATAATCGAGGCCCAATTCCCCAAGGAATGCCCTCGTTGCATAAAACGACTTTGGCCAAGTTTCACATTTTGGGAATGCATCCTTCAAAAGTTTAAGCAACATCGTGAAATATTTGTTGCTCCATCCACCAAGGCACTTGATATGCAATAATCAAACAACAAATGAGAGCATTGAAAACTTGTGACACTCTGGATAAAACTCTCTTTCGGCCTCCTTCAATAAACTGAAACATCTTTCAGTTTTCTTATCCGGGCCTAGTTCGATATTAGAACTTCCTGTCTCATTACTAGCAAGATGAACCAAGCTTGGTGGAGGAAGTCCAAACCCCTCATATATCATTTCATTGACTTCATCGCTATCATTCGAATCACTGATATTCTCATTTAATGGCACAGATGCCGGTAAATCTTTCCCGTGAAAAATCCATTTGGTGTAGCTTGGAAAAAACCCATTGACCATTAAATGTTCTCCCAAAAGGTCTTTCTTTACTAGCTTGACATTCCAACACCGTTTACATGGACATGCGACTTCATTTGATACAGGATTATTTTGGCATGTAAGTTTAACAAATTCTTTAACCCATTCTATATATTTTGGATGCAACTTATACTGATTTATCCAACTTTTATCCATTGAACTTCATCTTACACTATAAATGTCACTACCAAATCAACAACACTCAAAATTATCATTTCATTTTAATTATTCTTAACCTCAATTAAGTAACTTATAATGCATGCGACATGACACTATTCACCTCTAACTCGTCTCTAATAGGTTGGTTCATCTTACTTTCCCATTCAGGAATACACAATCTATATTGTAAAAAGTAGCTCATACCGCTCTATCCATCTCTAACGAAATTTCGACAACATCTCCCTATGGTTCTCCAAGTACACTACATAGACTAGGTGTATTGTTACAACTTGTCTAGTATGCACCCGGAGAACATGAGGAGCTACTACATGAAATCTCTACGAGATGGACTACATTTAAGCAGTAGAACTACTAATACAACATAGACTTGTGCTCCTAAATTGTCCAAACTGGACAATCCAAGAAGAGCCTCATCAAAGATGATTAGGTATCTCTAATGAAAATTCTTGGACGGGTCTACGGCTATTTATGCATGCATGGATAATTACTTGCTAAATTAACAACTGTTATGATTTTTGCATCCCGGTGGTGCAACCTGAAACATCACTATCAAGCATACTAGAAGCATTTCTAGCATGAAGCATATTAATGAAGAAACTAAAAGGTTCTAAAATGCTCTTGATAGATTATGATATAGAATTTCATCAAGATTATTAATGAAGAAACTAAAAGTTTCTACAATGCTCTTGATAGATTATGATATAGAATTTCATCAAGATGACTAGGCATCTCTAATGAAGATTCGACAAGAACAACCAGATTATCCTGATTAATCACAAAATAAAAAATTCCATGATTGTAGTTGATAGCACATTACATGACTATAGAGGTGTCCTATTTTTCTTACTACAATCATCTTCAAAATTGGTATCTGAGTGTTGCATTAGTCGAAAAAATTATGAATATCTGCTTTGCGTTTCCAATAAATTAATCCAACAAATAAAAGATGACACTTTGATTTTGGGAATAGGCCAGACTTTTAAACAAATTAGCAGTTAAAATTTACCAAGTGGATTAATTTATTTAATTAGCCAATTCTAATTAATTAATCAATCATATAATGACATCCACACAATAATGCAGTAAATCATAACAAGATAATAGACAGATTGACATACGTGGAAAATCTTTAGGAACAACTATCCTCACTAATGCTTAAAAATTGAATCACTTAAGCAAAAATACTTTTCCCACTCTAAAGACACCAAGAAATTGTTTATGCCAGACATGGAAGAAGCCTCTTGATTATTAGATTAGGTAATAAAAGGTCCTCCCATCAAAGAAAGGTCCATCAGACCCAAGTCATCAATCAAGATGGAAAAAATTATCACAAATCTAGAGATATGCACACCAAGTAACCTCCCTGAAGGAAAGCGAATGATATTAGCATCACCCCCTAAACACCAAGAGAAATCCCATCTAAGTGTAACAGTCGCCAATTCATCAAACATCTCTATTAAATTGGTGAAAAATGGTTTTCAAAGATGAAAAGGGAAAGGAATAATCAAGCCTGATCAAGGAACCCTTCCCTTTGTATTTCTTCTGTATTTAATTAGTTGATAGGGGGTAGGAGAGGGTAAAGAACAAGAGAGGTTTTGATACTTAGGGAGACTTCTACCCAGCATGTCTAGGATCATCTATTTATTTTGATTTTTGTGTAAAAACTAGCCATTCATGGGAAGATATGTGGCCAGTTCTAAAAACTGCTGATAATAAATGGTCTTTGTGGCTTAAACATTGTTATGAAGTTGTGCCTGAATCATTTGTGCTGGTTTTATACCTTAGTCAGCCTAATTCCTCAAGTGTCCATGTCTAAATCTTGTTGCCTATCTTTTAAGTGTCCAATTAGTGGACATTACAAAGGGGTTATCTCCATAAACAACCCCCCTATAATTTAGCTAGATCATTAAACTTCTTCCTTATCTAGCTGTTGTTGACTATTTATTCTATGTTCATCATATACATTACAACAATGATCTTGGAAATATTAAAATCCAAAAACAGACAACAAATTGTCAACAATTTAACCACACCATAGTTTACTAGTGTATTTCCAAGCTATCAAAACAGCATAGTTTGTCAAACAAGTGATATACAAAAGCCAATTAGAGGCCATAAACAATTACAAAACTTCAATTTGTATACCTTCCAAAAGATCAAACAACATGACCCCCCCAAAAAAAAGCAATGAAAAAGTTCAGTACCAGCCTGGTTAGAAGAACGAAATTGTATACAATGCTAAAATCATAAATAATCTAAAGAACTAGAACAACAAGATCATCACAAATTATATAAACTACTTTTTTTAAAAAAACTAAAGAATGAAAAAAATTACAGAGTTAATCAGCAGATTTGACAATGAGAAAGTAGAGAATAAAAAATGTACCTGATATAAGAGCAAGAGAAATCAACTATAACAGATCTATTTTGGATTTTGGATCTGTGATTTGATGAAGAACAGATCGATTTTGATGAAGAACAGAGTTAATCAGCAGATTTGACAATGAGAAAGTAGAGAATGAAAAATGTACCTGATATAAGAGCAAGAGATATCAACTGGAACAGATCGATTTTGGATTTTGGATCTGCGATTTGATGAAGAACAGATCGAGTTCCAGTTCGATAAAGAATAGCTAGAGCAAAGCCCTCGAGCGACAGAGATCAAAAAAGAATAGCTAAAGAGTTCGATTGCGAGCGACAGAGATCGATGAAGCGCAAACCATCGAGGGTTGAGAATGAGAAATTGAGCGAGTGAGCGAGAGTGTGTGTGTTAGAAATTGAGAGAGAGAGAGAGAGAGAGAGAGAGAGCGAGAGCTTTAAATCGAGGGTTTTGAAAGAGAGGGAAGTTGAGTTGTAGTAGAGACTGAGAAAGAGAGACTGAGTTCAAAGAGATGAAGGTTTTGACGGTCAATACATTGACCCAATGCGGCGCCGTTTCACTGAGATCAGACACAACGTTTTTCAAAAACGTTGTGTTTCATTAATTTATAGCGGCGTTTCCCTAAATGCCATAAAAAAAACGTTGCAGTAGGCCATTTTTCTTGTAGTGAGAGTATAAAATAGATTTCAAGAGGAATAAAAAGAATCTCAATGCAAGACGGATACAAGTCTCCAGATAGGAAGAAAAACAAATCTCCTCATAAAGAGGAGAAAATCCATGAAAGGAAGAAACCTCTACATAGAGAGATATTATTGCAATATATATATATATATATATTATCACCAAGCAAACAACACTGATCACCTTCACAATCCGTTCATTATTGTAACCGATAGCTTTGATACCTGAATCTCCATCTTTACGTTACAAAATAAAAATATCATAGATCTGAGGTAGTTGCCTAGTGTATAACAACGTATTTAACAACATCTGACCTCAGTTATGAATCAAATTTGAGACTAGATTTGAAAGCTTCATCGGTGACAAACTGATTATAGATAAAAGAAGAACAGTAGTGGCTAACATAGCGATAGAAATGATAGGAGAAGAAAACGAAGAGGAGGGAAAGGTCAAAAATACCACCCTCTCCCCCCTAAAAAGAAGAGAAAGAGAGCATCTAGGGCTTCTTAAAAAGAGAGAGGAAATAGGATTTCTTATAGAGAGATGGGAAATAGATCTGATGGTGAAAAGCAATGGAAGGTAAGTGATGAGTAAACAAAACTTGTTTGGTATAAATATTTTTGTTTAAAAAAAAATAGATTTGACTTTAAACTTTTGAAAACATAAAAAATGTTTTTACTTATTTTCAATAGCGTTTTCACTCTTCTCTCTCTTTCTCACCATGACCGGTCACCATTTACTATCATCACTGACCACCTATTACCATTTTCAATAACGTTTTTAGGATAAATTATAGCCATAGTTCCTCAAGTTTGACATTTGTTTCATAGTCTCTATGGTTTCAATTGTGATAGTTTAGTCCCTTAATTTTCAAGAACTAATCAATTTCGTCTTTAAGCCTAAACTAAAAATAAATTATCAGTCCAAAAGTTTGATTAATTACTATATGCCTCTATCTATTTAATGATTATATATATATAAAGGCGTAGTGTGTTTAAAATTGTTTAGGATTTAGTAGAGAATGAATTGGAACAAATTAGAAAGTTTAAGGATTAAATTGACAAAATTCAAAATACAAGAACCATGTCCGGTCACCATTTACTATCACTACTGACCACTTATTACCATTTTCAATAACTTTTTTAGGATAAATTACATCCATAGTCTCTCAAATTTGACATTTGTTTCATTTTAGTTTCTATAGTTTCAATTGTGATAGTTTAGTCCCTTAATTTTCAAAACGAGTCAATTTAGTCTTTAAGCCTAAAGTATAAATAAATTATCAGCCCAATAGTTTAATTGGCCCGATCTAATTTAATTATTTAATAAATAAAGGCATGTGTTTAAATTGTTAGGATTTAGTAAAGACCGAATTGGAACAAATTAGAAAGTTCAAGGATCAAATTGACGAAATTCAAAGTACAAGAATCAAAGTGAAATTTTGAAGAAACTAAGAGGACCATTGATGTAATTAGTCATTTTATTTTTATCAATATCCGATAGAAGTTTTAATTACAATGTTCATGACATTAATGACTAATTATATCACTTCAAGTAATTCACTACTTATAGATTCTCATGGAGTAATTCTATTTATCAACATAGAATATGGAATACAGAACCGTTCACAAAAAAATATGCTGCTGTATTTATACTGTTTTTTGTTGGGTTTATTTTCATTACTTGTTGAAGAAAGTCACACCAGTTTCTTTGAATAATTTGTGACTCCTCATTCTGATGTGATTATTTGTATGAGGAGGATTTACCCAAATTAATTCTCCAAAAATGTGGAATGATACAGAGATCACTTCTTATATTTTGTAGAAAATCAAACAATTTTGAATATTGTTTAATAATGGACCAAGATGGGTCCAAATTGGGCCTGGACTGCATCAAAATGGTCTTCCATAGCTTGGCCCTATGCCTTTTTTTTTTTCCTTCAATTATTTATGTAATTAATGTTTAAAAAAGTAACCTACCTCTGCATAATTTCTCTTTCACAAATTTTTTTGAATGATTTGATAAGATTTGTTCAGAAAAATTTGAGAGAGGAAGAAAATTGTAGAAGCGTGGTTTATTAATTTGTTTTTGAAAAATGCTTGAGAGCTCTAGGAAATGAGCTCTAAACCATGCACTAATGACATGAAAGTGTATGGGGTTCAGTTTGACGTGATGCTTTAGCTTGAAATTTTTTTTTTTTTTTTTTTTTTTTTGGACTGCCAGCTCAGTAGAGCTCTTTTTAGAGCTCTACTTTTAGAGCTCTATAGCATTGTTGTTTATTTTTTTTGCCACATCATTCGTGGAGTTGGTGGGAGAGAAATTGTGTGAGTAAAATATTTAAAAAAATGAATTTAATTAATAATTTAATCCTAAAAATATAAGAGAGATTCATGTAATTATTCACCTTGTTTGATTTTAATTTTTTGAACTCAATTTTTAAAAAATTAATTTTTTTTGTTTTTCGTATTTTTTATTTTTAATAATTTTTTTTAATATTTTAAGTAAATTTTTTATTTTTTAGATACACTTAATATAAATATAATTAAAAAGTATAATATATATGAAAAAATATTTTTTAAATTCACTAATAACTAAAAACATAAAAAATCGGCGCATTTTCATATTTTTATATATTTATTAATTTTTTAAAAATATTTTATTTTTGAGGTACATTTAGATTAGGTGTATTTAAAAAATAAAAAAAAATTCTTAAAATATTAAAAAAAATTACTAAAAATAAAAGAATACAAAAATAAAAAAATTAAATTTAAAAAAAATTAAATTCAGAAAATTTATTATCCATAATTATAATACATATCACCATCATGCACCACCAGCATCATCATAGACCATCATCACATCATCTTTTCTCTCTCTTTCCTCTGTCCACTCACACACCCAATCTCCTCTCTCTCTCTCTCTCTCTCTCTCTCTCTCCTCTTCCACTGTCCACACCCTCACTCCTCTCCCCACTTTCTGCTAATCTCTAAAGTCCAGACACAAAAATGGCTACTTTCTCCAATTCCCATTTTACCCCTCTCACATTCCTCTATTTCCTCCTCTTCTTCTCTTCCACTTCCACCCCCATTTTCTCTCTAAACATCACCACTCTCCTCTCTTCCTACCCTGATTTCTCCGACTTCACCTCCCTCCTATCGTCCACCTCCGTCGCCGCCGATCTGACCCACCGCTCTTCCCTCACCCTCCTTGTCGTCCCCAACTCCTTCCTCCACTCCTCCCATTTGGCCCACCACCCCAACCTCCCCGACATCCTCCGCTACCACGTCCTCCTCCAGTACCTCTCCTTGCCGGACCTCCACCAATTACCGCCCACCGGAAAACTCATCACCACCCTCTTCCAAACCACCGGCCGCGCCACTGCAAACTTCGGCTCCGTCAACATCACCCGCAACCCAACCACCAACGCCGTCGCGGTCCGCTCTCCCGACTCCAACGCCACCGTACTCTCTCTCATCAAAACCTTACCCTATAATGTCAGCATCTTCTCAATCAATTCCCTCTTAATCCCGTACGGGTTCGATCTAATGGCCTCCGAGACTCAACCCCCATTGGGTCTTAACATCACCAAAGCCCTAATCGACGGCCACGATTTCAACGTCGCCGCTTCGATTCTCACCGCCTCCGGCGTAGTAGGCGAGCTCGAGCGTGACGAAGGCGGCGCCGGAATTACCTTCTTCGTCCCCACGGACGAAGCCTTCTCCGACCTCCCGGCGACGGCGAGTTTCCAATCGTTGCCGGCCGAGGAAAAAGCTGTGGTGTTGAAATTTCACGTACTCCCCTCGTACTACCCGCTCGGTTCGCTCGAATCGATTGTGAACCCGGTTCAACCCACGCTCGCGACCGAGGGGACTGGAGCTGGAAGATTCACATTGAACATCTCGAGGGTTAACGGGTCGGTGGCGATCGATACTGGGATCGTTCGAGCGGCGGTGACTCGGACTGTGTTTGATCAAAACCCACTTGCGATTTTTGGGGTTTCGGAAGTTTTGTTGCCGAGAGAGTACTTTGGGAAGAACCCAATTGTCAATTCCAACAAGCCTGTTAGTGATATCTCCGGCGTTGCTCAGCCGCCGGAGATTTCTTTGCCGCCGGAGATTTCGCCGCCGAGTCACTTGTCGTCTCCGCCGGGTTTTCGTGAAGAAATTCGATCGTTGTCGGCGAGGAATTGCGTACAGAGCCTCGTTCTGTGTTTGGGTTGTATAGCATTGTATCTGTTGGTATGAGATTGATTATTTGTTGCATTAATAATTGTGATTTTTTTTTTCTCCGGTTTTTGTTGTATTTTTTTTTTTTTGCAATTATCACACGAGAGTAGTTGTAATTGTAATTGTTATTGTAATTGTAATTGAATTGGGGCTTCAAAAGCTGCCATTTTTACTCTTTTTTGTGATGTTAAGATAATTTTTAGGTAAAATAGCAACCAATTTCGCTTGTGGGTATGCACATTGTTGGATAAAAAGCTTCGATTTTGAACGTTATGATCAAATTCTATTGTTTGAAATTTGAAGAGCTTACTGTTTGGATCTCTGTTCTATTCATACTCTACTTTCTGAAGCAACTGATTGCAAAAAAGGTGAAAACTTGGCAACAATGGTAAAATTCAGGTCTAGTTTGGGAATATTAAATAAGCGTATTTTTTGACTTTTTATAAAATATGGATTGGGTTTGGGTTGGTTTGAAGTAATGTGTTAGAGAGGTGATGTGATTTAAATAAGATGATGTGACTTAAATAAGATAGTGACTTATTGACTTTTTATCTTTTTTCAATCATGCCAAACTTGACCTCACTCTCGATCATATGTTTTCTATATACTTACAACGCAAATATTCAAGATTTCTCTGCTTGAAGATGGAAAACTGGGTCTAAAAAATCAATATTCAAATACCCAATTCCATTTTCTGTGATAAAAATTCTTGAATTTTCTGAGCTTTCTGAAGTCTGAACTCATCCAATTCTTCAATCATTTGCTTTCACTGCTCCTTGTCCCTTTGAAAGAATGTATTGACTAGTATTATTTTGTATATTTTTGTACTTTTGCCATCTTGACACACATAAACAACAGAAATAGACATAGCTATTAGCTAAGGGGGTTGTAGCTTGGGTAGCTAGTCATTTGGCGTGCATAGGGAGGGAAGTCTTAAATGTTTATAAAGAATATTTTGAGTTTGAACTCTCCATATATACTAATTTAATAGTTAATTAATTATTTTTACCGATTTATTTATAATAATTAAAAAAAACAAAATAAAAATAGACATGACAGTCATTTTATTTTGTAAGTCTCACATTTAATCCGAGAGATACATATTTGATTATGTAATTGAGTCATGATTCAAAAAAAAAATTACTAAACAAAACAAAAATAGATATAGGGCTGTTTTGACAGTGGCCTCGTTTGGGAAGTGACTATTTTAGTAGGTTATTTTAGTTTTTGACTATTTTAAGTCGCTAAAATTTTTGTGTTTGGGAAGATGATTGGATTTTTTTGTGGTTGGATGTGATGTTTGTGAGAGAAAAAGTGAAATGATTATGAGTTTAATGTGATATTTTGTCTTTTTGTAATTTTTAGCCTAAATTTGACTACTTTTTTTCTTCCCAAACACCCCCAATATAGTTAAAAGTCAATTTTTGATTTATAACTTATTTTAAGTCACATTACTTTTTATATTTTTTATTTACTAAAGGATAAAAAAATTTAAAAAAAAAACTAAAAAAATCAATTTTTAACCAACTGGCTAAAACATTTCATAACAGTTATTTTATTTTGTGTCTCACATTTAATCTGAGAGAGATGCATTTGATTATGTAATTGAGTCATGATTCAAAAAAAAGATGATGTAATTGAGTCGTGTCCAAATGCGGACTTACTGGTATTTTAGAAAGATGGTAAAAAGTAGCTTTTTTGCTTTAACTAAGCTTTTTGAGAGTGATTTGAGAAGTTGGTAAAAAATTACTTTTTTTTTGAATTAATATTTATTTATGATGTCACATCACACTAAAATGACTAAAATAACCTCACTAAACTTAAAAAAATTACATTTTACCCAAACTTACAAGATATAAACATTGAGGGTACTTATGTAATTTTCCAACCTACTTTTTACCGCTTCCCAAATGAGTAAAAAAACGTAACTTTACGTTTTGCTCAGCCACAAAACGTGACGTTTAACGCTAAATTCCAAAAGAGCCCTTAACTTTGTGTGTGATGTGCACCGGGCACGGGAGGAACAGTAGAGATTTCCGGCGGGAAAGGAGTTGTTGAGGTCATTTAGGGGAAGAGGTGGTGGGGGTTTATTTAGGTAAAATGACATTGGTCATTACGTAGGCTATGCTACAGGGAATCGTGATTGGATTGTGGTGGTGGCATCTTGGTAGATTACTTGACAGTGTCTGGTCCCACAGTATGGACGGTCCTGATCAAAGACTAATACTGTTAAAAAGGCGGTATCAACTGCATCCCCCGCATGCCAATGCCGTTCGATGTTGATTGATTGGAACTTATATGTCGACGAAGCTTTACAATCTAGCTGTTGTTGCCATTCTTTATTAGGGAGAGTATTCTACAGTGTGTACATCCTCAGCTTCCCTTTTTCTGTTCTCCACATCTGGGTTTTGATTGATATCAATCAGGCGATCCAAGTTAACATGAGATGATGGGCCCACTCCTAGTAAACACTGGGAGTTCCGATTGTCAAGAGCCGTTCATCTTGGTGCTTGTTGATATTATAGTAGGTCCCATCCCAATTTAGTACATGTTTGTCGTGTGTCCCAGATCAAAGTCCTAAGATTTTATGAGTACATAGCCTATTGGGCTCAGAGGTGGGACAACACCGTACATACAAGTTGTATTAAAAAAGGTTCGGAGCACTTTTCTTTATTGATTTTTGGCGTGGCAGCAATCTTTTTGTTGATTTTGATCAAGTGGGTAAGGATCAGCCCAGTGGCAAGTGGCATGTGGGCTTCGTTGATTTTAAATTATAATTAATCCCAGATTAAAATAATTAAATAGTCAAAAAAAAATTAAAAAATTCAATCTATTTTTCAAATAAAGCCTTTATTTGCATCAAAAAATTATTCAGTTCGTCAAATTTCTTAATACTGCCAATTAAATTATTTAAGGTTGTAATTTACTATCAATACAACATATGTTTATTAGTATTCCTTATTAAATTATTTAAGATTATAATTTATTCTTAATATACCTTATATTTTTTCATAAATTATTCTTTAAAATAAAATTATGATTTTTAATACACTCAAATAATAAACAAATTATGAAGAAAAAAAAACACTTGGTTCCTAGATCATCATCAGTAGCCCTCATCATTGCCAAAGAAGGAGCTTTTGCTGGTTCTAGAAAAATACCAGAAAAAGACTTAAATATGAATCATTTCATAAGATTTGTTTATCATTATTTTATTAAATTTAATCTTCTTTTTTTTCTTTTCTTTTTTTTTTTATGGATTTTCCAGTCTTCTTGGTTTATTTGGCCCAAATCTTTATATATTCATCTTTCATTTCTAACTTGGCGTTAAAAAGTCTCATTTATGATATATTTTTTAGCTTTTTTGACTTTTGTAAGAGAAAATAAAATGATTATTGATTAGATGTAACATTTTATCATATTTAACTAAAATAACCTATTTTATCTTATATGACTATTTTAGCCCTCAAGAACATACCAAACAAACCCGTAGTTCCTTTATCCCAAATCTTTATACATTCATTTTTCATCTTCAATTGCGAAACAATTTTCAAATCCATTACTACCACAAAAGTTCATTAAAATTTCTCTTCCTCTAAATCATTCCTTTTTTCTATTGATTTCATTATATGAAGACTAAAATTATCTATTTTTATACATTGTGAAGATCTGATATAAAAAAAAATAAAAATAAACACAGGAACAATATGAGTTTCGGGTGCTAAAGAGCTTTTCGACAGCTTGTAAACTTCAATATTTGTTCAAAATATTGCATAGATGGTCGTCGCCCTTCAGTGTGGCACCCTTATACTTCCTCTCAAGCGAGGTATTAGCCCGAGCTTGAGGACTGGCGGAACTTGCATTACCCTTTTCCTTAATACCAAAAAAAAAAAAAAAATGTGCAATTGAAAATTTTGTATTTTTGCATCCTCTATGTTGTGCCTTCAACAATAGATAAAGTATAGCAAAAACTTTTTCGAAGGCTAGGTTTAGGTAATTTCTCATAACAAGAGTCAATCCGGTCACTACTAAAATAAAATTTTTTGCGACCGCCACATGCCGTCGAAAATAATAAAAATACAGTTGCAAAAGACTTTTTGCGACGGCCTATACGACCGCAGATGGTGGACGCAAATGTGGGGATGGAAAATACTTTTTGCCACGACAAAGCAACGGTCGCAAATTATTTGCAACCGCCTAAACTACTTTTTGCGACAGCTATTTTGCTGTCGCAAAAAGAATTAAAAAATAAAAAACACTTTTAGCGACTATTGTTTAACTGTCGCAACTAATTATTTATTAAAAAAAATAATATATGGATTTGCTACAACAAAAAAATCAATTACAAGCACCAAACAATTTTTTGTAAATGAAAAATAACAAAATTAACAAATTAATTAAATTTATAATATACATTATCCATTAACCATCCTTGAATAAACTGTACTAAAAAAATTCAAGTCTTCAAAAAAGAAAAAAAGAGCAACATAATCTTTGGCTCCCAACTCAACCGCTCGATCATATCAACTATTCCCTCAACAAAATTTGCAAAAACATATATCAAACATGACTTGAAAATTTAATGCACTTCAATTTTTTAGTTTAGCTTGAAATAATCAAAATAAAACTATGTCAATGACCTCTCTCTATGGCAGATCAGTGATTTGCAACAAGAGTTTCAATTACCTTGAAAACAACTTCAAGTTTAACTATGTGATCAATTAATCGGGTAATTTTGATCTCAGATATACACTCCCTTAGAGAACCATAAGCTTCACTGGTACTCAGGTTGCATTTCATTTGTCTTGTTTCAACTAGTGTATCTCCCAAAGTTTTTAGTGCATTAGCTTGTTGAGAATCAAAATAGTCTCGAGGATCCTGATCCAAGAAACAAATCATAAAATATCTATTTGCAATCAAAACTAACTTGTGCCATTTTTTTTAAGAAGTAGGGCATACCTTAATAAAAAGTGGTGCCAATGGAGGGTCACGGTGTGGCCGAAGATCCTCAATCTCAGCTAACTGAGAAATCCTATCTAAGTGTTCCTGGTTCGCATTCCCATCAGATGCATCATTAGCTAACTCAATTGCATAGAAACTCAACGATTTAGTGTTCAAATGCAAAGAATAAAAAAAGAAAGAGTTGGGGAAAAGACAAAGCACTATATCAAACTGAATTGCACAAGGAAAAGTGAACCATGGTAACTCTCTGTTTTGACCTAGCAAGAGCTTCAGCTACAGACCTCGTGTCTCCCAAGTTTAAATTGGACCCTAAAGTCATGGCGTTCGAAATTATATAACATCTACCCATATGCATAGTCATGTGACTATACTTCAAATAGCAGAAAAATCAAGAGAAAACTAAGATAACCTTCCATATTATGAATACATCCCCAAGGAAGAAGTCTCGTTACACTTCCACAGTACTCCTAAAACCTCTTGGTAGATTGATAATCAAAGAGAGAAAAGTTTAAGATTAAATTTACTGGACTAGAAAAGTTTTTTGGTTTCTTGTTACATTGTCTTACTATATCATAGAGGTCCATCCAAATCCAATTATCATTCGGGATATCACATATGTACCTTTTCTATTACACATTATTTGGGTAGTCAATGGTATATAGCCATAGCTAAACAATTGTTGGCATGTAAAAACAAACTAAAATATAGTGTGTGTTAGATCACAACAGGTCAACATAAATATATCAGACAGGGATAACTTGATAGAAAGCTTTGCAGAACATAAACTAAAAACCATTAAGGATTCAATTCTATACATGAAAACTATATGAATTTTTACTATACAAAATAAGTGTATACATACCTTGATCCATAATAGTATGAAATCCTCTTTTAAGAAAGAGAAACCTTGAATAGTAGACCTTGATCTTCAAGTTCTTTACTTGTCTAAGATCTTCAAACCACTTCTCTCTCTCTAGGCGATGGGAGCCTTCTTGTGGTGACAACTTGAGTTTTGTGATGGAGAGTGTGGTTTAGGACCTTACACTATTTATACTAGTATTCTTCTTATCAAAGAATCCATTCATTCAATGAAATAGATTAATGTATCTTTTACATTCATGATACATAATGCATCTTCTATATTAATGAACTCATTAGATAGATTAATGTATCTTCTACATTCATAATAGATACATAATGCATCTCTAAGATTCATTCATAATGAATCTATCACATTCAATGCATTGACACTATCTCCATTAGTGTTCTATACATTATGTATATATAGGTGCATTCATCAATAATTAGTCATCATCTAATTGATGTATATGTATCTTGCTTAATGAAATGAATCTAGTATAATCATGCATAAGCCTCATTACGCCATATTTAGGAAAAATTCTTACATAACTATGATGTGTTTTTTTATCATCATCTACAAACACTAAAGAAATATATAAGCAACAAAATTAAGAAGCCAAATATTTTACAAGACAAAAGGGACACCAATGGGAGTTATTTATTTTCATTTAAGTTTTGAAACTTTTCTATCGTAAGATAGAAATGAAAGCCAATTTCAAATGTTTTATGTTCACTTAATTTAATCGATAAATACAAATATGCAAAGTGATACGAATGACAAATAAACAAATGTATAATACAAATGTACTGCAAAGTGCAACACCTCAGACTGTCCTAGTTCAAGAATTTCAACACCATGGCAAATATTAAAAACTTGAATTTCAGTCAATTTATGATTTGTCATCATTGGCTAGCAGCTTCAGATTCAAAACATGGAAATCTGGGAACAAAAAGAGGAAAAGAATAACAATACCATAGTTCTTACCACTTATCTAAACTTATTTTTAAACAATTGTATTTAATTGTAATTTCTCAAAAAAAATCGAAAGCAAGTTAACAGTAAGAAAGTTTTTCACCTAAAAATCGTACTTCAACTGGAGCATGGACTACAGAATTGGGGTTGTTTGGTGACATATCATTTGCAACCAAAACGTAGAATAGTCCCATAACTCCACTGTGGCTTTGGCTTCTATTGTAAATAGATTCCAAAACAAAAGTCTCCTCATCTGATATCTTGACAGAGCCCGAATTAGGATAACAAGTCGACATTCCTACAGTGTAACCTTCTTCATTTCCTGCTTCCTTTCCTTCTCCGTATGTTGGTATTGAAGAGCATCAAACCCGTCCATCCTGACTCAAACCAACTGCACGCACAAACATTGAAATAGACATCAATACCATAAAGTGTTCATTCTAGAATGATTTCATTGAGATTTTGATAAGATTAGAATCAAATGCATCAGATTTAATAGTTATTTAAACAGAAAAAAAACTCAATTAAGTGCAAAGAACACAAAAATTTAGAGAAGAAAAAAAAAAAAAAAAAGATTGGCAGTGCACTACATACCAATTTCACGATCTTAGGTAGCAAGCTCATAGTTTTAGAGTATATTGTTACAGATCGATAGAACTGTCAATCTAGTTCATATCATACAGTATGTCATTACACATAGAACTCTCTAATTAATGTTGTTTTCACGTGATTATGTTCTTTTCATGATAATCTTCATAGAAGTTATTAACTCTATGAAAACCATCACCGTTGGCAGTTAAAGAGGCTAAATCAAACCAAAAAAAAGAAAAAAATAAAATAAAATCTGATCTATTATTGACTAAAAAATCAAAATATATGAGGTGAAAAGGACACGTATGAAAAAATGCCTCTCCATAAATAGTAGAACCAATTACACCGGTATGCTGGTGTGCAACACCATAGATGACATTGCTACCAGTGGGCATACTCAAGCTTACTCTTCTATTGTGAATACAACCTTAATTACTGACACTGGTACCAGAGCAAGCCTCAACATCATACTCTATCTGTATTTACACAATTTCAATTACTTTTTACTACCTAGAAACAAAGACAAATTGATGAATGAAAGAAAAACCCAAAAAAACAACACAACACTACACGGTTTTCCTATAGAATTTCACATCCCCAGAATGAAAGGGAGGTTCATTAAGAGGGCCAATTTTGCAGGACATGGTTTTCCTTTGCTTAACAAATGAAATGTCAAATTATCTATCTAGTTTTGCATGTTAATTATGCCTTTGTAATGGTCTTGTACATATTTGCTATTAAGGAAAATGTTAAATGTTAAGCTTACAGAAATTTTATACAAAAAAGTCATACAGAATGTTGTGGTGATGACATTTTTGCAGTTATATAAATCGTAGTGATTAGCTCTTTGAATGGCTGTAAATAAGCCAAATCATTCTGCTTGAAATTTTTGTATAGTTTGTATGGCATTATTCATCTAGCAAATAAAATCTAAGCTCAAAAGCTTATCTATTACACGCATGGTTCTCTGGAGCAAGTGGATCTGGTATGAACTAAAATATTTCTCAATGTTGAACCAAAAAATGTCTCATTCAATCATGATACATGACATGGATATATATATATATATATAGGGAAAGAGAGTACCGAAGAGCTAGATTAGACAGAGAGAGACAGAGATTTATTCTATTATTATTCAATCAACCTTCCAACATTACAAATTAATCAACCATTATAGAGAGTAATCGATAAAGATGAAGATTGTAGATTAATCAACCATTACAGAGAGTAATTCATTTTCAATTTACACATCACATATTAATTGACGAAGATGTGTCAAACATTACAGAGAGTAAGATTGGGAAATTTAGCTATAAACCCCTTTTACCTTCCTTTCATTGTTAAAAGGATTAAGAAAAAAATTATACTTTCTAAACCCCCTCATAATTATAAAATCTTGCATAAAGGACAAAATTTATTATTTAAATATTTTATAGGACTATTATACCCTCAACTTCTGCATTTATAATCAGCTTCGTCATCAACTGTATCATAATCACCATAGTTGAATCTTCCAAGCTTCAGCAGAAGGTCGTCGACAAGCCGCCGCCATAGTAGTGTCTTCCAAGCTTCAGTAAAAGGTCCTCTCTTCATCTTCATAATCAGCAACGATGAGGCTTTGAGTATGTTGAAATTGAATGAGGATGTTGTTGGAGATTCAAAAGCTAGGGTTTCGGAGCAGATGGAGATTCAGAGTGCGGTGGAGATGGCTCAATTGGAAGCGGAGAAGAAACATGATGAGGTTGTTGATAAGATGCTGGCGATGTTGAATGCGAAGGCTGAAGCTTCGAGATTGAAAGAAGTTGAACAGGAGGTTGTGAAGGATGTGGATGAGGAACAGTAGAATATATGTATATATATATATATTTGTGTGTATGAGTGTTTTTGAACACATGTATTCTTTTTCATTAAGATGTGTGATTGTTGATCGAGTTTTAGAAGTTTTTTGTTTCAATTAGATATGTGGATTTGTTGATTAATTTGTTTTGTTTTTGTTTGTTTGTTTTTTTTGAATTTTTTTTTCTCAATTAGATATGTTGATTTGTTGATTAATTTGTTTTGTTTTTGTTTGTTTGTTTGTTTTTGATTTATTTTTGTTATTTTTTATCTAATTTCATTTGACAGAACTAGAGTAAATTTTACTCTGGTTCTATTTTTCTGTTTTTTTCATTTGACAGAACCAAAGTAAAATTTTACTTTTATACAGAGTAAAATTTTACTTTTGTGTAGAGTCTAATATTTTACTAGTTTTTCAAAGTAAAATTTTACTTTTATACAAAGTAAAATTTTAGTTTTAGTTTCAGTGTGTAACATTTTACTCTTATTCAGAGTAAAATTTTACTTTTATACAGAGTAAAATTTTACTTTTAGTTTCAGAATGTAAAATTTTACTTTCATACAGAGTCAAATTTTACTTTCATATAGAGTAAAATTTTATTTTTAGTTTCAGAATGTAAAATTTTACTTTCATACATAGTAGAATTTTACTCTGAAATATATAGTGAAGATGGCTTAATAGGAGAGCTGATGGATATGAGGGTAATATAGTAAAAGAAACAAGTTTTAAAATATTAGGGGGTTTTGAAAATAATTATATAATTCTTGTCATTTCGAAAGACAAATTAGATAGTGAGGTGGCTATCACCAAATCCCCCAGTAAGATTCGAGCAATGAAGATGAATCGATGAAGATGTGTCAAACATTACAGAGAGAGTTGAATTGATGAAGATGTGTCAAACATTACAGAGAGAGTTGAATTGATGAAGAAGTGTCAAACATTATAGAGAAAGACAAAAAGAAGTGTTTGGGCTTACCGATTAGAAATCGATCGAAATCTTCATCAACAGCAGATTGAAATCTTCAAATCTTCATCAACAGAAGATTATGAATCGATAAAATCTTCAAATCTTCACTGTCGAGTGAAAGAGACAATGAGATTCGAGCGAGAGAGTGGAGATTCAAAAGAGAGAGTCGAGCGGGAGACAGATTTTGAGAGAGAGAGAGAGAGAGAGTTCAGATTTGGGAAATAAGAAAAAAATGGGGGGTCATTCTATTTACACACCATTTTCCCTCTCAAGGCAAACCATTAATTAATTTATTTTTTATTACAATTTTAACCTTAAGTGAAATGACTATAGAGGACAAGTTATGATACACACGATTTGTGTATTTATCATAAAGGACAAGAATCAATATAATATAATTCATCATTTTCAAACTTGTTCCTTACGTATCTTCTCTGTCAAGAATCCAAAAACCCTAAAACCAAAATCAAAAACCCTTCAACAAATAATCAAAAATATAGTATTATTGAAGATTTTGATTGGATTCAATGAAGGATGCATCTGACAATTCTCATTCAGAAGAATGGTGCAATGAAAAGGTTTTTTTTTTGTTTTTTTGTTTTTGTCTTCGTTTTGGTGTATGAGTGGTAAATCGTTGTTTGGTTAACTAGAGGTGAATAATCTATCATTGTTCGACAAACTACAATCGAACAACTTACATATATTCAACAGACTACAATTGAACAAATTACATATGCTCAACAGACTACAATCGAACAACTTACATATGTTCAACAGACTACAATCGAACATATTCTATTTGTTCGACTATCTAAAAGCCAATAAATGCAATGTGTTCGGATTACTATGGTCGAACTATTTCATTTAATTTAACTCTGCACTTCCGAACAGTTATAATTTTTTATTATTTTTTTTCAAAACTGTGCATCCGTGGATTGCAGTAATGTTGGATCTGGGGGTCTTGTTAACTACACGAGTCAATTTATTACTAATGAGGTAGTCTCATGTTGAAAATTAGTATTTCTTTCTTTTTGTTTTCGAATGTTTAATGTTTAATGACTTTGTTGAGCACCAACACAGTGTTCACCGCTTGAAACTGAGAATAGAGGGGGGAAGATGGACAAAGGTGTGGGGGTGTGTGAGTGAGTGAGGGTAAATATGGGAGTTTGTGTGTATATTGTTGTGGATGAGTGTGTAAGTAAGGACAAATATGTAAATTTATGGTGTGTGATGAGCAAAATATATATTTACTAAACTATTAAAGGTGTGCTTTTAGAAGTGGTTTGCCTTGAGATAATTTATGGTGTGTAAATAGAGGCACCCAAAAAAGGGACATAGGTCAAAGTTTTACATGATTTGGGTTTTTTTTTTTTTTTTTTTTTGGGAGGGGGGGAGGGGGGGTTAACAACACGATTGGGTAAAGTAAAATGAGATTTTAATGTAAAAAGTAATTTTTTGCAACGGTCAAGTAATCGGTCGCAAAAAAATAGACGCAAAAAGTCTTATTTCTGTGTGCAGAAAGTGTAAAAATTACTTTTACACATGGTGAGATGATAACATATAATCTTAATATTATTATTCTTATTCATTACTTGATTTTGTTCAAATTGATAATAATGGTAAGTTTTGGTGAAATAGATTTGAGATTTGGAGTGAGTAAAAAGATGAAGAGAAAATAATTAAATTTTAAAAGAAGATGAAGAGACTTAAATATGAATAATGCATATATGTGATTAGGGTTTGTTATGAGAAAAAAAATAATATTTTATTTTATGATTTAATGTGTATTGTCTTTATTAATAAATTTATATTGGGATATAGTAAAAAGTAAATTTTAAAATTTTAATTAAGCATACTAAGTTAGTATTTGGGTGTAAATAGAAACACCCACAATGGTGTCATATTGGTACTGTTTAGTTTAGCCCATCCAAAAAAAGCAAGGGAAAGGGTGAAGATGGGCCTAGCTGATTTTGATCAGGCCCAAAGCTTGAATGAAGATAATATTGACTCAAGGCCTTTACTCACTTTGCCCAAGGACCAGGCTAGTGTTTTGTCGACAAAGCCTTTTTAGCAGAAATAATTCCATTGAAGAGAAGTCCAAATCGAAGTTAAGAAGTCGATAATTTTGTGATTAATTACAAATCCAAATGAGAATGGTGTGAGTGGAAACGTGCCCCTTGAGCCATGCCCATGACTCGGGTTCGATCGTCATTTCCAGCTCTCACTCCCCCATCTTCTTCAACTCCACACCGATAATAATTGGTTTCTTGTTGAATGTCTCTAAATATTCCCAAGGTGCCCAATGGCCCTACTATGTTGGAACTAATAAGGATTGGGGGCTGCTCTAGTAGTTTGGGCTTTTAAGGACTCCATCACAACTGAAGTTTGTTCATTCAGCCTATTTTCGGTGCACTTCTATTAGAGAAGGCCCACTTTATGTTGGATGTCACACCAATTTTCACATATTTTGTTTTCTAAGCTAACAACTAATAATCACAAAGCACAAGATGAAAACATTTGTCCCCTAATTTTAATAATTAGTTTTTTAATTTATTTAAATTATTTTTTCTTACAAACTGTAACTAGAAACTACATACAACGCTCTAACACATACTCTTGAAAAAAACAAAAAAACAAAAAAAAAACTATAAACATCCCCTTATAAGTTGAGAAATTTTAATATTATGAGAGGACGAAAAATCAACTTTATTTTTTCTTTATTATGTTGTTGCATGTACAACTTACAAGTGTGAATGCTAGTATTTTCATAGGTTTATCTGAATATATGTAATTTAGATAATCTTAGCTGCTCATATGTTAAATTACGTAATTTTAATTTGGAAAATTCATATAAACAACAAAATTTTCAAATTCTTACATTTTTTTACTAACTAAATGTAATGCAATAAAGAAATTTTACAATATGAAATAAGATTGATTTTAATAATATAATAAATGTCACATCAATTAAAAAGAAAAATTTATTAATTTTAACAGTATTATTCTTTTAATTTTATTTTTACTATGAAATTTGGTAAGTGAATAGGGGATACACTAAGAAACATCAATCTTATCCAAAATAGTATTTTTCCTATAACACAAAAAGTATGACAATCTACATTGATGAGAAGATGCATAGGTATGGCATGCGTGAATATTAGCTCTTATTTATGTTTTTTAAATATTTTTATCTTCTATTTCTTCATAGATGATCTCATATATTTTTTTCTTCCTTTTATTGGTATTTCCATTTATAAAAATAAAATAAAAACTATTTAATTATTGTTTGAACATTGAACCAAGATTGTGGCATTTGAATATGAGGTCCATACTCCTAAATTGAAAAAGACTTGAAAACCATAATAGCTCAGTGCTATAATTGTCCATGAAGTATCATAAGGTTTAACTGAAGGTCAAAAGGAGGAGTTATTGTCTTTAGTTTGTTTAATCTTTATATTTATTTACACATGAATGAAGTCTTTAGACCAAAGTTAACACAATGTGCAACATAAAAAATTGACTCTTAGCTAATTCTTTTAGATTTAGAGTTTTAAATACATAAATGAGACATCTAACAACAAAGTCCAACACGTTTTTCATTGATTTAAAACATCATTGTATTTGTTATATTTCAATATTAAATAATGTGTCTATTTTTCAAATCTAGTCACCGTAGCATTTCTATTTTAAGAAATTATGTATCTAATTTAATTATCATAATATTGTTCTGTTTTAATAAATTAAATAAGAGCGAGGGTCAAATTCATAACCTCATTATTTAAGTTTAATATTTTCGAATTTGTATTGATTGCATGAGATGAAGGACAAATGAGTTAGTTGTTGTTTGGCAAAACTTTTTTAATTAACTTTTTAGAGTTGAGACCCTTTTAGTTTGGGACAAAAAAGTTCGTTTGGATTGATTTTTGTGAGAGAAAAAGTGAAATAATTATAGTTTAAATGTAATATTTCATCTTATTGACTTTTTAACCTATTTATTTTAGTGACTAATTTAGTCACAACCCAACCGACATGGCCAAACGAGCTCTTGATATGACAGTTGAATGTAGTGGGGGCTGTATATATATATTTGAATCAGTATAGCACTTAAAAAATACTGGACATAATTTTTCCTCCCTCTTGTTAAATTCTTAGATATAAAATTTAGTGCATTCATACTAATGTTTGTAATAAAAATGCAATTCATGTTATGAAATTTTTAGTTAGTCATCTCATTATAAATGTCTTTACCTAGACACCTAATATCTTTGCACAATAAATATTGAGCAATGTTAAGTATTATGAAAAACCTTTCATGAAAATAATCATGAAAGCTTTATGATCCTTGGATTACACTTAGAATAAAGTATCACACACTAATCAAGGTAATCCAATGATCATAAATCTTTCATAATCATTTTTATGAAAAAATTTTCATGATCCCTAACTTTTCTCATAAATATTCACTAGTAGACTCGTAATGAAATGTGTATTTATCTATATCAATCACCCATATATATATATTTATTTGATAAATATAAATACAAATAATTAAAACTCTATGTGGGCCACGCTTTCTTAATAGAGATATATATAGAACAGATAGCACTAAGCTAACAAAACACAAATTTTGAATAGTTTTGAGCTGTCCAAGTTTGCTGATAAAATACACACTGTCTACTTAAACTAATTAGGAAACGAAAAAAGTTTTTGATTTCGCAAGTTGAAAAATCATATATATAGTCATGGTTGATGATAAGACCCAAAAGTGGACCTTGGACAAGACATTAAAATGGAGTTGCTAAGTAAATGGGGGCACAAAAAGCACAAGCTTATGTAGTTAGTGATAATATCAAAGCTGTAAATATAAATATATAGTGAAGACAAATAGATGAATGGTATATATATAGAAAAGAATGGAATGGAGGCAAACGCAATAGTGGGTGGTGGATGTGGGTGATGGTGACGGTGTAAGTTTTTATGAGCCAAATTTGGGTTGTATTGTTAAAAACTACATGAGAAATTCTTGTAATAATTATCAAGAACTTCAATACCGTTGTCTTTAATTTATCATTTTCTTTTTTATTTCATAATTTTACTAAAATGAACAATTATTAATTTGCAAAACAATTTTCAAGAAATTAAGTTCAAGAAATTATGTTTAAAAATATATTTATTTTACCTTTTTACCTTTAAACAAAATGTTATTTTCATCACACAAAATACTGTATTTTAAATCAATCGTGTCTTATCTTTATAGTCAAACAAGCCACTTTATCTTGTCTTCAAAGCCAAACAATTGCTCTTTTTATTTTTTTTTATTTTCATCTTCATCTTCCTTTGTACCCTCTTTTATCGAGTCCGGATCCCCTCCTTGCAATCCTTCTTGTAACGGCTGAGATCAGCGGTTGCAACATCCAACGGTTGAGATCAACTGCTAAAAAAATTAAAATCAACCGTTTGATGTTGTAACAACTGATTTTAACCGTTGCAAGGAGAAGTTACAAGGAAGGGATCCCAACTCTCCTTTATCACCCACAACCCTGAACCCTGACGATAACCTTTTGTGTGTGTGTGTGTGTGTGTGTTTTGTTTGAATGTGATCTAGTGTGGATGGCATAGTATTGACAATAGAGGAGCAACTCTGGGACAAATCATTTTTTTGTCTTTTAATTTGTTCCAAAAAGAGTGTGAGAGGTTAAAAAATAGAGTAAAAATATCATTACTCTTAAAATAATAATACACAACTTTGTAATATATTCTCATGTAGTGTTGAGTAGCTGCTAAAGAAGACAAAAGGAAATGAGGCTGGGTGGGTCTAACAAACAGATTGTGGAGAAGGTGGCTTGAGAGGGTTGTCCACTTGCAAAATCTTAAATGATGATAGCTTTGAATTCTCAAATGGGATATAATTATGGAAGTGGAAAATTAGGCTTTCTTTAGTTTAATTTAATTAATTAATTAACAAAGACTTAGGTTTTCTATGACCCCCAAGTTTTGTTTTCTAAATTATATCAACACTCACTGATATTGGATGTTGTCTCCTTAACTTTATGTTTATTCTTTTCTTCCACTTTGGGGGGCTTGATTTTTCTGGTTTGAAATGTAATCATGTACCTAAAAACCATTAACCTATGTCTCTTGATATGCCACCTTAGCCTTAAAAAATAAAATAAAAATTAAACATAAAATATATATGAATGAACAATTGTGACATATATATTTTATTTTATTTATTTATTTTTTTTCTATGCTTTGTATATTTGTAGCATATTTTTAATAAAAAAAACAAAATCTTAGAATTTTCACCCATAGTGCATTTATCCTTGAACCCAGACTATAAAAATCATGAAGGCCATCTCCAATTATCTGGAAGTTTTCAGATTGATCATGATAGTGTGGTGAAATTCAAAAAGGCTACTTTCAAAGTCAATGTGTGACAAGTTTGCTCTTATTTATTAATATTGACAAATTAGATGGTTGATTTGACAAGCTCTTGATTGAGCTAATTGCTTGCACACAGAGGCCTTTTTAATTTATTTTGCATTGCATAATTCTTTTTATTTTTTTATATATTTTTTAAAAAAAATTTAAAAAATTTAAAAAATCAACTTTTAACCAATTTTTTAAAATAATTCATAGTTAAGACTCTGGGTATAGAGTGTTTGGTGTTGTTTTTGTTTACAAGTTATGAGACATAAATAATTTAAATAAATTAAAAAAATCGATTCTCTCAAAATTGAAAAAAAAAATGTGTTTTTAGAGTATATTTGTTAATCCTCAACTTTTAACTTGAAAAAAATTAGACTAAGCTTTCATTTGGCATAAGTTAGCCTTCGTTTGGTAAACACATTATAAGCACATAAGGACAAAAAAAAGTCACAAAAACACTTGACTTTTGATGTAAAATTACCAAATTGACCTATCACTACAAGAAATAACAGTTTTGCCGACCAAAATATTAGTCGCCAAAGGTCGGATTTTTAGTCACTGATACCATTTAGCGATTAAATTTTTTTGTCGCCAAGTTAGTCGCCTAAACCCTGTCGGCGAATGTTTTAGCGACTAAATGTGTGTTTGGTCGCTGAAAGTACAACATTTGGCTACTATTTTTTTTAGTCGGCAATGTTACCCTTTAACTACTAAATTTTATTTGGTCGGCAAAAATAAATGTTTTGGCTTCTAAATTATTGGTCGCCAATAGTCAATTTTTTTTTTAAAAATTATACATTTACCGACCATTACTTAAGGAATCGGCGACCAAACCTTTTAGTCGCCAAAAGGTCATTTGTGGAAAAAAAAAAAATTACACTCACTAAATGTGTGTTTGGTCGCTGAAAGTGTAACATTTGGCTACTATTTTTTTTAGTCGGCAATGTTACCTTTTAGCTACTAAATTTTATTTGGTCGGCAAAAATAAATGTTTTGGCTACTAAATTATTGGTCGCCAATAGTCAATTTTATTTTTTAAAATTATACATTTACCGACCATTACTTAAGGAATCAACGACCAAACCTTTTAGTCGCCAAAAGGTCATTCGTGGAAAAAAAAAAAAATTACACTCACTAGCTTCTCATCTAGTCTTGTGGAGATTCGAACCATCAACCTCTCACACTATAAACCTTATACAACACACTCTTTCCACCACGCCTCTATAACAACATATGATTATATATGCAACATATATTATTTATATAGTACATAGACCTGTATTAATATAAAAGTAGATATATAAATATAATTATTTTTTATTGAACATAATTTTATGTAAAAATAAATTATTTACTATAAAAAAAAAGAGACCACTTTTGGCGACTAAACTTTTTTTTAGTCGCCAATTCAGTACTTTTGGCTACTAATTTTTTTAGTCGCTAAAAAATATAATTCCCGCACTAAAATTACCACTTTTGGCGACTAAACTTCTTTTTAGTTGCCAAAAAACCTCACTTTTGGCTACTAAAATTTTATTTGTTGGTAAAAGCATCACATTTGGCTAATAAACATCTTTTTAGTCGCCCAATGCTTCACTTTTGGCTACTAAATTATTTTTAGCCAGTAAAAGCATCACATTTGGCTACTAAACATCTTTTTAGTCGCCCAATGCCTCACTTTTGGCTACTAAAATACTTTTAGTCAGTAAAAGCCTTATATTGGCAACCAAAAAGATTGTTAGTCGCCAAAACCTATACTTTTGGCTACTAAATTTTTTTAGTCGCCAAAACTTATACTTTCAGCGACCAAAAGTGCTTTTTTAGTCGTCAAAAATGTTTTTTCTTGTAGTGCATATACAAACAAAAAGTAAAAAAAACATCATTTCCAAGTGGAGGGCATATTTGTCATTCCAATGCAAAAAAGCTAAAAATGCCAAACAAGAAAATCAAATAAACAAAAAAGTCTCAGGCTAAAAAAGTCAAAAAAGTTAAAAAGCCAAGTTTACCAAACGACACCTAAAATGTGACTTCTTGACTAAAATAGTCACAAAAGGACAAAATAGACTTTTTAGGTTAACAAGATAAAATGTCACATCTAAATTACAATCATTTCATTTTTTCTCTCACAAAAGTTAAAAAGACTATCCCAAATGAAACTTTTTAGCCCTAAACTAAAACAATTAAAAAATTAACCCACATCCCAAACAAATCTTAAATAAGCCTTTATACTCCTACTTATGAAATTTGAGGTCTGAACCAATGCCTACCCTCTCTCTTTTTTTTCTTTTTTTTTTTTTTTTAATAAATTAAATAAACACAAACTATATATATATAAAAAAAAAAAAAAAGAGCATAGAACTTTCAAGGACTAAAGCTGTGTTTAATTGAGAGATTTGAGAAGAAATTTTGAAAGGAAAATGAAAAAGTATGTGAAATATGAATAAAATATACCTATATTTTTACCTAATTTCACCCTCATTTTTCTTTTCCCTTTTCAAATTATTCTTCAAATCTTCTAATCAAACATAACCTAAATGACATGTAAATTATATTAATGCAGACTAAAAAACTTAAGAAAAAAAACAAATACTAGTGACATTCGAATTTGCAACCAGCATTGCTACGTAGCTTGAAACAGAGCTGGCCCGAAATGGCTCGAATTCAAAAATGATGTCGTTTTTTATTTTTTATTTTTTTTTTCATTTCCTTTTCTCTTTGACACCGAGAGGGAAGAGAAGAAAGAGAGAGGAAGAGAGAAAGAAAGAGAGATACAACAACAACAACAACAGCACATTGTCATCAACAACAACCAAAAAAAAAAAATTTGTAGAATCTCAACAACCAACGATCATCTACAATTTTTTTTTTTCATCATCAACAACAACCAACAATCACAAAAAAAAAAAAAAAAAAATAATGTAGAATCTGAATTTTTTTTTTCAACACATCATCATCATACGCAGATTTTGGGCAGTTTTTTTTTTCTTTTCCCTCTTATATCCTGAAGCAGAAGGAGGAAGGGAGAAAAGAAAAGAAGAGAAAGAGAAAAAAAGAAAAGAGAGAGGAAGAGGGAAGAGAGGGGGGAGAGAAAAGAGGGAACGGATCTGTGTTCAACCGGACTGGTTGTGACCGGGCGATGGAGAAGAATCAGGGATCGGAGGCGGCGATTGACGGTTGTGATTTGATGATGACGGCGGCGGCGATCGAGCCAGTCGACAAAAGAGAGTCAAGTTTGACCTTCTTCCCCTCTTTTCTCTTTTTCTCTTTCTCTTCTCTCTTCTCTCTCTTCCTTCCTCTGTTTCAGAGATATAAGAGGGGGAAAAAAAGGAGAGCCCAAAACGACGTCGTTTTAGACAGTCGAGCCATTCGGGGCAATGGAATTTTGAGTTACGAAGTATTATTTAATTTGCAACTTCCAAACCCAAACGAGTAAGCACCCAAAATCACTATCGGAAGCTGTATTGAACTTTCGTGAAAAAATCAAAAATTACAAAATTAAGAATAGATTAACAAGAATATGATTAGATTACAGGATTAGGTTATTTGGCACATCACGCTAAAATAGTCATAAAAAGATAAAATAGGTTAAAAATTCAATAAAATAAAATGTCACATCCAAATCATAATAATTTTCTTTTTTCTCTAACTAAAGTCAAAAAAGCTCACAAACCTATCCCAAACAAGACTTTTTAATTTCAGGCTAAAAAGTCAAAAAATTAAAAAATCAACTCATATTCTAAACAAAGGATTAGACGAGTTCAACTCTGAGTAAATCAAAACAGGCTTCAGTTACTGTAACTTCTATACGTGGCTCTTCTTGTGCTTGCTATGAGCATGGACATGGTCCATGGGAGTTAATATATTCAATTACTACCTTATCCTCGGTTTCAAACTTTCGGGCCACTCATTTCAAACTACAAAACATTATTGATCTTTCAACAATGCTAGGTAGCTCAAAATTTTGTGGCTCAAATGGCTCAAATCACTCAAAACGACGTCGTTTTGACAGATATTGAGTGTAAAACGACGTCGTTTTGACAGATTTGAGCCATTTGAGCCACAAAATTTTGAGCTACCAAACATTTTCTTTGATCTTTAAATGTGTGTATAATATGAAATTTTTTTACAATCTTGAACAACTTTTTAAAGTTCATAAAATAAATTTATAAAAAAAAAACAAAGAAAAGAAAAGAAAAGAAAAGAAGAAGAAGAAGAAGAAGAAGGAGCAGTACCAACCCTTAATAAGTTATTAGTATTAACTTGACAAGTTTTAGAAGTAAAATCACATTAAATGCAGACTAAAAATATTCATTTAAGCAAACCCTTTAAAGAAGGCTGATTTTGAAGCTAGAGAAAAATCAAACACTCATAATTGGGGATTTTAAAAGGGATTTAAAAAAAATAATAAATAAATAAATAAAATATACTTATATTTCACCTAATTTTACACATATTTTTTCTTTATTTTTTCAAATGTCTCTTAAAAATTTTCAACTAAAAAGAGCGTTAACTCATCGCCAAAAGAAAAATAGGCACCCTTACCTCATTTTGAACAATTGAAAAAAACCAAAAAAAGTCAACATAAAAAAATTGCATGTATTAGCATCTGAAACACTGTCAGCATGTTTTTGCCTATGTTTTTTTTTTTTTTTTTTTTTTCCCCCCTTAAATTCCAAAAATTTGTTTAGTTGCAATTTTTTAAAATTATTTCAAATTTCAAAATTTCAAAACTATTTTTAAAATATACAATCAAATAAACTTTTAAATTTTCTAAACTCTTTTCAAAAAATTATTTTTAAAATAATATTTTAAAATACAACCACCTCGCATCATCCAAATTAAATTAAGGAAAATGATACAGAACTTAAAATTTAGAACTCTAATGATGTGACAAAGAAAAAAAAAAAAAAAAATTAGCACAATACATCATAGAATAGGCCCTACCCATTAGAACTCTTCTAAAACTCATCCATTAGAATTCTCAATCTTTTTCCTTAAATTAAATACTATGCGTGTTAAGACCATCTCCAATCCTGGCATCAAATTTAAAATTTGGTAAAAAAAGCACTTTTTTATGCTCCAATGGTTTCACCAAATTGATATCAAATCGAGATTACACCAAACGTTTCACCAAAATGAGGACAGGCTCCGCATTTCACCAAAACACTATGCATGACCGTTGGGGAGACCAACCGGTTGACCGGCCAGTTGACCAACCGGTCGACCACCAAATGGTTCAAACAATTCCAAAAAAAAGGTTCAAACAGTTAAAAAAAAAAATTTTTGCCTTACCGGTCGACCAGCTAGTCAACCGGCCGGTCGACCACTAAACAGTTCAAAAAAATTGGTTCAAACAGTTCAAAAAAAAAAAAAAAAAAAAATTCCTCTTACCATTCGACCAGCCGGTCGACCAACTGGTTGTCCCCAGAGTAGACTTGATAAAAAGTGAATCGTTGGAGCCAGTGATACCAAATTGAGAAAAGCATCCTTTTTTTCATCAAATTTGATAAAAAAATAAATTCAGAATTGAAGATGCTCTTGGCAACCAAATAGTAGTAATAACGTCAACCAAAACAAAATGAATAGGAAATAATTCATGAATGAAGAGAAAGGGCGAGAGTCAAGCTTCTGAGGGTGCATAAAAATTATTTGTGGTCTTGCGATAGTAGATTCAATTTTTTAGATTCATTTTTTAGAAAATTAGAGTTTTTTGTTATTTATTTATTTTTTATTTTTACAGATTTTTTTTTAATATTTTAAGTAATTTTTTAAATTTTTTTTTAGATACACTTAACATAAATATACTTAAAAATTATAATATTTGTGAAAAAACTTTAAAAATTCACTAAATACAAAAAAATGAAAATTCAATATATTTTCATATTCTTATGTATTTATTTATTTTTTAAAATATTTTTTTATAAATATTTTATTGTTTAGATACATCTAGATAATGCGTATCTAAAAAGTAAAAAAAAAAAATCTTAAAATTCTAAAAATATTCACTAAAAAAATAAAAAATACAAAAAATTAAAAATTAAATTCAAAAAATTAAAATCAAACAAGATGATTATTTTAAACTATTTATTATTTAATATTTGTCAAATTATTTTTTAAAAATTTAAAAATATATTTTTGTTCATATTCTTATGTATTTATTTATTTTTATAAATATTTTATTGTTTAGATACATTTAGATAATGTGTATCTAAAAAGTAAAAAAAAAATATAATTTTAAAAATATTTACCTAAAACATAAAAAATACGAAAAAAAAATAATTTAAAAAAATTAAATGCAGAAAATCAAAATCAAACAAGATAATTACTTTACACTATTTATTATTTAATATTTGTCAAATTATTTTTTTAAAATATAAGTTTTATTATTTTAATTAATAAATATGCTGAGAATAAGTGTCCCTTCCCCCTTCATCAGTAGCAATATCAAAATTTCTATTAAGGAGTTGTTTGGCATTTTCTAAATAAGTGTATTTTTTTACTTTTTATAAAATATAGGTTGGGTTTAAAGTGATGTAATAGAGAAGTGATATGACTTAAATAAGATGATATGACTCAAATAAGATAGTAACTTTTTGACTTTTTGACTTTTTTAGGATATCCCAAACAAGGCCTAAATAAATGGTCCAACGTCTTACCTAATGTGACTTATTCCTAAGGTTGAGAAAGGAATTCGTAAAATTCGTAATCTGATCCAGTCCAGTCCAATCCGGTAGGTTTAGATTAGTTTTTTGGATTCATGGTTCGGTTTCGGATTGAAAAATTAAAAATCCATAATTCACGGATTGGTTCCGAATTGAATCCCACGGTTCCGGATTGGAACCGATCCGGACCGTATACAAATAGTCTATATTTTTATTATACACCATCCTACATAGTATCTTTTTTTATTTTATATAAAACTTAAATTCAAACCTAAACTCGCATAATATCTTCTTTTATTACTTTTGTTTGCTAGTTTTTAATGTTAATTTGTAATAGTTTAAATACTTATGGTAGAACCAGTTTTCTTATGATTGTTTAAATTTTAGAACAGTATGTCGCTATTATGAAAAGACATGTTGTTATTGTGAAACTAATATGATGCTATATTTATATTTTTATGAAATTAAAGTGATATATATTTTTTTTGTCATTTAATTATGTAAATCCGTGATCTTAAACCGATCCAATCCGTATTTAAATGGATTGGTTCAACAATTTAAAAGGATTGGATTGGTTTCAATTTTCCAAGAACCATAGATAACGGATTGGTCCTGATTTACCCCAATCTGGTCCAATTCGGACCATGCTCACCCCTACTTATTCCGATGAGACAAGGGTTGTTTGTGATGACCTAAATAAGTGCACTTTTTATCTTTTATGAAAAGATGTGTAAAAAAATAGAGAGGTAATGTGATAAAAAAAATAAAAAGATAGATTATTTTGTGTATGTCTAACTTGATTTTAATTATTTATTTAATAAAAAATGTAAAATATATAGGGTATGTTTGGTAACGTTTACGTTTTAAGTTTATATTTATAAAAATTTTATAAACTGATTTTTGTTTATTTTTTGTTTATTTTTAGAAAATCATAAACAACAAATGCGTTTGGTAATTGACAAAATGTTTAAAAAAATTTAAAAATATAAAAAAGAGTGAGAAATGACAAGTGGTGGCAAGTGACTGCGGAAGACAGTGGTGGAAAGTGGTGACGGTGGGTGGTGGGTAGTGGGTGACGGGTGGGTGGTGGGTGGGTGACGGTGGCTGGTGGTAGGTGGTAGCGAGTGGGTGGTGGCGGGTGGTGGTGGCAGGTGGGTGGCGGTTGACGGGTTGTGGTGGGTGGTGGCGGCTGGGCGAGTAGGTGGCGGGTGGTGGTGGCGAGTGGGTGGGTGGTGGTGGTGGCAAGTGGGGTAATGGTGGCGGGTGGTGGTGGTGGTGGGTGGCAGGTGGGTGGCTGGTGGTGGCGGGTGGGTGGCTGGTGGTGGCAGGTGGTGGATGGTGGTGGCAAGTGGGTGGTGAGTGGTGGTGGCAAGTAGATGGCGGGTGGTGGCGGCAGGCGGTGGATGGTAGTAGCGGGTGATGGGTGGTGGCGGGTTAATGGCAGGTGGGTGGTGGTGGTGGTGGCGGCGGCGGCGAGAGATGGGTGGTAGTGGCGAGTGGATGGCAAGTGGGTGGTGGCTGGTGGTGGTTGGTGGGTGGCGAGTGGTGGTGGTGGGGGGTGGGTGGTGGTAGCGGAAGACGGTGGTGAAAAATGGTGACGGGTGGTGCCTAGTGTTGGGAGGTAAAAAAAAAAAAAACTGAAAACTGAAAACAAAAACATATTTTTTGTGTTTTTATTTTTTGGCCAAATTTACAAACTAAAACCACTAATTTATAAATCAAAAATTTTATCAAATAAATTTTTATTTAAATTTTTAAAAATTTTATAAATATAAATAAAAAATTAAAAATGTAAATATTAACAAACGATATCATAACATTTTCATTCTTCAACATCATACGCTTGATCCAACGGTGATCGTGACACACTTACCCAGGTATATTTTTGGGGTATTGGTTTTTTGACTTTTCGATGCTTACCATAATTTTTATCAAGTTTCATCTCCCCCAAGATTTGTCCTCGCTGCCACGCTCCTGCCCGGCAGGTGACCCACACTGATGATTTCTCCTCCTTTCAAAGGATTGTTTAGAATGTTGCGAATAAACTAGAATAATGTTAAAAATTTTAAAAATTTTATTAAATATTTTATATGAATGTGAGATTTACATAATGCAAATTCTATATGGATTTTATACTCATATAAAATATGTGATAGAATTTTTAAAATTTTTAATATTTTTATATTTTTTAATATTTTTATAAAAATGTGTGCAATATAGTAGAAATGCGATATGATTCAAATAAGAAATAATGTAATCTTAATAAGACAAAAAGATATACTATAGTAGTACATGCCAAACAATTCCCAAGTTCATAGATCAAATTCGAAATTCTTTAAAAACAATTATTTTTATATAATGCAAATTATTTTGAATTTATGAGTTATTTTAATTAATTATTCATTTCATAAAAGTTATGATTTAAAAATTGCATTTTACAAATAAAAAATAAATTTCATAAGGAAAAAAAACTCACCAGTAATTATTCTGTGTTTTTCAAAACACCAATTTAGTTATATGCCCGTTCAGTAGTAAGAGTTACGTAATTATAAGGTTTAAAAAATAAAGAAAATAATTGTACACAATTCACAAAATATCATTAATTAAATGAAAAATAATTGATACACCGAATTTGAGTTTACCCGAATCGTCCAAATTTTATAAGCTAAACGAGTGGCTGAATGACCGCTTGGATGAATGGTGCAACTCTTGTCAACCGCAGTTGTCACCTTTGTCAACTGCGACTATCACCCGTGTTTCTAAATAATCAACCGAACGACCGATGTGTACAAATTTGAACGAGTCAATATTCGATAGTTATAATATTATTCTAATTAATAGACAACAATGATATTCTTAACTTTATTTGATAGTTTTTGCCCTTCCATTATATTCTCAATAAAAAGGATTGAAAATATTATTACAAGACTAGAGCTCAAATCAATTGTCTATCGGGTTCGAGCTTCTCTCAGTAATTAATCCAGTTTGAGTTTGGCTCAATAACTAATCTAACTCGAGCTCCGTTAGACACAATTCCTTTGTTTGTTGAGTTCAAAACTTTAACTCGAGCCCGACTCAATAACCAATCCAGCATGAGTTCGACTCGAAATTCTATAATGATTTTTTTTGCTATTACTTAAATATATAAAAATATATATTTATTTTATTATTTGAATAAAAAAAAATGAGTCTAAAAATCTAACTTACCCTTATTTATTTATTTAACAAACAATATCAAATTCAAATCTTAACGAATCGAGTCGAGTAGAGTTCGTGAACTTGTTTAATTATGAATTTTCAAATTAATTTTCAAAAACAGGGTGCGCTTTCAAATCCAATTCTTAAAGAATTGAGTCGAGTAGGGCGTGTTTGATTTCGTTTTGAAATTAGTTTCAAAAATAATTTTCAAAGGAGTTTTGAAAATTCAAAACTTGTTTGGTTATGAATTTTCAAATTAGTTTTCAAAAGAGTTTTTAGAAAATTGAATTCAAAACTTGTTTATAGTTATGAGTTTTTTTTGGCTTTGGTGTTTTTTTTTGTCTTGTAGTCAAAAAATTTGTTCAAAACGCAATGCCTAATTTGTTTACTTCTTTCATATACACAATCTAACAGTACTTTTTGGATGAATCTAATCTAATATACACAGTAGAGTTTCACTCTATATTTACTATTTTTTTATGATGTTTTAGAATTTTTAACATATTTTTTTAATTTTATAACTACTCAAACTACATACACTTAAATCGTTTCACATTTATAAAAAAAAAAAACTTTTATAAAATTATTCAACAATCACAAATATACACAAATAAATAAATAAAAATTTCACCAAATTTAAAAGCTAATACAAGTTTAATGTGTTATTAAATTTGTTTTGACTTCTTCACATTTTGTTTACTATTTAAATATATGTAGATCATATATATTTAAAACATAAAAATTATTTGACAAATACTTGAAAATCAGACAAAGTATATTTAAATTATATTGTGTGAAAAAGAGTTTTGGATTTCAAAATCCAAAACTTGTTTAATTTTAAATTTTAAAAAATAAATTTAAATTATTGTGTAAAAATCCAAAACCAAATAAATATTGAGTTTTGAAATATAAAAAATGCAACCAAACGGTACGTCAATTTATTCTGGTTCCCACGAGCGTGTTTGCACGCTCTATGTTCGAGTCTAGCGCAAAGAGTTCACGCAAACCCGCCAACCCCATGAAGTTTACTTATTAGAACCCCAACCTTTTGTCAACGCCTCCACACACACACACACACACACACACACACACACACAGAGCAAAACCAAAAAAAAAAGTAAAAATACCAAAATTGAAAGCGTTTTTATGATTTCAAAACCGCGACCAACAAAGTCAACCCTCTGTCTCTCTCTCTCTCTCTCTCTCTACTTCATCGCCCTCCTCCATCTCTCTCCTTCTCTCTCTCTGTCTCTCTCTGCCATGAAATTTCAGGCACACCGTTCAAACCACTGAGATTCTCGCTCTGCAATTTCTCTTCGTTTCCGATGGGTAACGTATTAAGGAAAATCAGCATGTGCTTCACCCGCGACGAGGGAGTTCTCCGGAGAAAAGACATGTCCCTCGTCATCTCCGACCCCATCGACGATCTGGGTCACTCCTTCTGCTACGTCAGACCCGACCCAGCCCGTCTCTCTTCCTCCAAAGTCCACTCCGAAGACACCACCACCACTTTCCGATCCATCTCCGGCGCCTCCGTTAGTGCCAACACTTCCACCCCTCTCTCCACAGCCTTGGTCGATCTCTACAGCTACAACTCCATCGATCGAGCCTCCGCTTTCGAGAGCTCCACCTCTTTCGCTTCCATTCCTCTCCAACCCATTCCCCGGAATTCCATGAGCTCGGGTCCTCTGCCGCCCAATTCCTGGGGAATTCCGGGTTCGGGTCCGATGGAGAGGGGGTTCATGTCGGGTCCGATCGAGAGAGGGTTTTTGTCGGGACCTCTCGATCGTGGAATTTTCTCGGGGCCTCTCGAAAAGGGTAGCGACGATCATTTCCAGAGGAGCTACTCTCATGGGGGTTTTGCTTTTCGACCCAGATCGAGAAAAGGGTCGTTGATTCGGGTCCTGCAGAGAGCGATATCGAAGACGATTTCACGAGGGCAGAATTCGATTGTTGCACCGATTAAAGGGGTTGTTTCTGTGAAAGAACAGGATTGGATTGTTGGGTGTGAGAAGCAAAATGAGTTGACAATCAGCAGTGTGAATCTGAGCACTGATGGTAGTTTAGACGATGATGATTCAATGGGTAGTCAGAATCTTCAATGGGCACAAGGAAAGGCCGGTGAGGATCGAGTTCATGTCGTTGTTTCGGAGGAACACGGATGGGTTTTCGTAGGAATTTACGATGGGTTTAACGGTCCTGATGCACCTGATTATCTTCTCTCCAATCTCTACTCTGCTGTTCATAAGGAGCTCAAGGGTTTGTTGTGGGATGACAAGTTTGAGTCCTCCAATCCCAATTCCTCTGTTCCATCCGAAAACTCGAATTCAGACATGGTTGATGTTGGACTTTCGAGCTGTTCACGGTGTGTTGATCAAGAGAATTATCCATGTGGAAGTGGTGATTTGAATTCCGAATCGAATTCAATGAAAAAGAGGCCTAAGAATTCCAAGAGTAAGTATAAAGGGGCGGCGAAGAAATGGGAGGAGAACCAGAGACGGTGGAGGTGCGAATGGGACCGCGAAAGATTAGAGCTTGATCGGAGGCTAAAAGAACAGTTGAATCGAAATGGGTCGAACAGCTCAGGGACAATAAATCACTCGGATGTGTTGAAAGCTCTGTCTCAGGCACTGAGGAAAACAGAAGAGGCCTATTTGGATATTGCAGATAAGATGCTTGTGGAAAATCCTGAGTTAGCCTTGATGGGTTCTTGTGTTCTTGTAATGCTGATGAAGGGTGAGGATGTTTATGTGTTGAATGTGGGCGATAGTCGAGCTGTGTTGGCTCAGAAAACAGAGCCTGATCTTTGGAGACAGGACTTGGAGAGGATCAAAGAAGAAACATTGCATGATCTTGAAGTGTGTGATGGTGATGGATCCAACTCAATACCCAGTTTAGCTGCCTTTCAGCTCACCGTGGATCATAGCACCTCTGTGGAGGAGGTGCTAATTTGTTGCAATTTTTTAAAAAAAATTTAAATTTGATTAATTTTGTGAATGTTGTTTGAATTTTACTTGACATTATGTTGTTGCATTTCAGGAAGTAGAAAGAATAAAAAGTGAACACCCTGATGATGCTTGTGCCGTGATGAATGAACGCGTGAAAGGTTCGTTGAAGGTCACTCGAGCTTTTGGGGCTGGTTTTCTCAAGCAGGTATATAAAGATTAGATTTTGAACTTTTTCTAGATTTATACCCATTTAAGAATAGAAACTGATTGAAAATGTAAAGTTGTTTTGCATCCTTCTTTTGCTTCGGAAAAGTAGATTCCTCAAATTGTTGTGAGGAATTCTGTGGGTTGAGTACACAACTACAATGTTGATTGATGATTTGTTGAGAACAAAGTTTATTGGCCCCAAACACAGAGGGAAGCAACTTGCCTTTCTACTTTGGGTGGCATCTTTCTAGATTAGTATGATATACACTTGAAGATGATCATTAATAAGCTCCTCCATCTGGATTTCAGTTATGTTGATTAGCTTACTACACCATTTTATTCAGTGGAGGGCATAAAACAATTCAAAGATAATCCAATAATGTTCAAAGATCATCTTTTAATAGTGTTCTCGTGCTCTCTTCAAAGATCACCTTTAAGCCAAAATTAAAAGAAATTGCAGGATTAACACAAATAGCACAGTTATGGTTATGTGGATACTCTCTACTTGGTGTGTGAAGAAAGTGGAAACAACTCAATCCGATGACAACTAGCTAGCCTTCGAATGGCTTTCTGAGGGAATAGGATTTCCTGCAACAAATAGCTTTCGTTATGCTATTTCCCCTCTCCCCACCGTGCATCATTTTTGGCTAATGCTGGTTTATATTTGCACTTTGACACTTTTACATTGCTTCTGTTTTTGCAGCCTAAATGGAACAATGCACTTCTTGAGGTGTTTAGAATCGACTACGTTGGAACTTCTCCGTACATCACCTGTCTACCAAATCTCTACCATCATAGATTAGGGCCAAGAGACAGGTTTTTGATATTATCGTCGGATGGGCTCTATCAGTACTTCACAAATGAAGAAGCTGTTTCTGAAGTTGAACTTTTCATTGCGTGGTCGCCTGAAGGGGACCCTGCTCAGCATCTGGTTGAGGAATTGCTGTTTCGTGCAGCAAAGAAAGCCGGTACTATGACTTACTTATCTACCCTTCTCAATTTGACACCGCTAATTGGGAAAACTAATTAAATGTCATCTACATTGTTTTCGTGAATTCTAGGATTGGACTTTCATGAGTTGCTTGAAATACCACAAGGGGATCGGCGTCGTTACCATGATGATGTTTCAATCATTGTTATTTCTTTGGAAGGAAGGATATGGAGATCATGTGTATAAGGAAAAATCACAGATTAAGGAGATATAGACATTTGCGAAAACAAATTGAGCATCCATTTTTGAGGTTTTTATCCCATTCACATTTGTGGCATACCGATTAAGATCAGGGAATACTGGATGAGTACGAGTGACTTAGTTGTGCAAATGTGGTGATGGGTGGTGGTGGGGATTGTAAAGCTGCTTCATGTTGATTATAAACTGTCATACAAAATTGTAATTTTCTCTAATAAATGACATTCTTGGAAAGAAATTTTGTTCGTCACTGTCATTGTTGTCTACAGTTCTTTTATCAAAACTATTTGGGTTTTGGCTACAACATACAATCTATCGCAGCATCTGCATATTGTGATGAACATTCTAATTCTTGGCTGCCCCAACTTTCTGTCACTAGTCACTTATAAGCTTAGAAGCATTTCATGATTTGTATGTACATCTTCCATTCCATATGCTTGTTTGGGTTATGTTTTCGTTTTCTATCTGTTTTTATTTTTCAGAAAACACAGGGTTTGGTGAATGGTTTCTGAAATTTATTATTTTCGAAAAAAATTTATGAAAACTACCATTTTTTAAGAAACACCAGAAGTTATTTTCAAATTTTCCAAAACTGTTTCGGACAAGTTCAAATTTAGATGGGAGCTGAAAAATACAGTTCAACAGCAAGAGGCAGTCAATTCTACACAGACAGAACTGTATATTGCTCATGAAAGTAGAGATGACAAATAAAAAGCTTCCAAACCTTCTATAGCAACACATGATCTGGAAAACAATACTGCTATTATGATCATATTTTGCTTGCTATGTCAACAGTATGGCTTCCTTGTAGATTAAGTAGAATTTTCTTTGTCGTATATATTTTTAATTCATAATATGATTATCATAGTATTATTGTACCGAAAAAATCCTATTCCCACATGTCATATTTGGCATTCTGCTCGTGCCACGTGGCTAAACAAGAGCCCAGGAATGGAGGAACTGCCTATGTCAGGCCCATTGAGAAACTGAAATACAGAGTGAATCATCAATTTTTCAACCTCTAACCAATTTGGAATTGGGTAATAAATGCAATGCAGGTAGGTGGTGGGAAGTTGCAGAGTATTGGTATCTCAGACTCGCTTCCTAGCAATAAAAACCTGTCATTTTGGCATTAAATTGGGACCCAATATAATTTTGAGATAGAGTTATGCTAGTAACTCCAAATAATCTATCAAATCTTTCACTATGTGAGAGGTTTGTGTGGGTTTCACACCCCTATGGGAGGTTTGGTAAAAAATTTCGTAACTTATTTGGAATTTATAGCATTTTCCTTTTCGGGTACGCTGTGCTCTCAGATTTAGCCTATCCAAACCATTTCCATGCTTGATAGGTTGAGTAGCTTGTATTTAGCTGAGTCCCCAATTGAAAAATCTTTTGGAATTCCAATCATGACAGCATGGCTTTAAATTTTGATACAAAAACTATTCGTTACAGCCTCGGCCAATTTTAATTATCTCATATGAACTTCGAGATAATGTTAGAATGTCACTACTTTTTTGTCATCGTTTTGTATTATTACTTGTATAGATGCTTATGATTGGTTGTGATTGGTTGCTTTTTTATGTTGAAATAATTATTGAGTACATCGTGAAGGCATTAGGGGAAAAAAAAAATCTGATCGGACTAATTGAGGAAGATGAGTAAAAACTCTAGTGTGATGAGCACTCTGATTCTTAAGTTAGTAACTGCAAGTGAAGCTCTCAACTACAGTGAATTTGAGTAGTGGGATTCATGTATCTCAATCTTAGAGGTTGAGTGTTCTTCTATATATTTGCTTGGACTAAGGTTTATAGTTGATAAACATAATTCGTTCTGCCAAGGATTTCCCCATGACCGATCCCAACCTGTGCTCGGGTCTCAACTGTCTGAGCTAACCTAGCCAACACTTAAATCTGACTCTACCCAAACATTTTTGACTCACCCCAACATTTTCCACTTGTTCAACTGTTGCTGACCAATTTTTAGATATCAAACAGACCTCCCAGTAGGTAATTTTAATGTGGTCGATTTCTCCTATTTTGTTTCGCCATATATACCCAACGACATAAAACGGAGATATATAACAGTTCTCAAAATCTGTTGCTGCATGCTCTACATATTTAGGAACAGAGTACAAAACTTGAGCATGTCAAAGTTAAGCATGAATGTGATCTTTTGAGTCACATTTACAGATATGCTTGTATTGGCATGAGTTTTATGTGCATTTCAGCATTAAAAATTGTGTATATAAATTTGTATGTACATAGACAACCTACTTGATGATAGTTCTTTCTATTGAGATTTCCACATACTCAAAATAAGAATGAGTTTGTCTCAAGTCCGGTTGGAATTTATGGGTTTATCAGTGTTTCACTTTTATGATATGAAATGTATTCCACACCAACAATAAATAAATTCTTAGATTAATTTAATAATTGTAATTATATAATTTTAATATGTTTGTGCTGTGAAAAACAAAAAAAATAAACTTTTCATATTTTTCCTAAAAAATAAAAATATTAAAATGATGTGATTACTATTATCAGCTTAATCTAATTATTTTATTAACAATGTACCCACAAAAACTTAAAATATCAATTAATTAAACCTTCAAAATAGGGTCCTCTCTTTAATGGGATTGTTGCTAAACCTCTTTGTATAAAGTAAAGCGCTATGTCATTCGAGTTGATTGAATATGATGAACGTATTTAGTGATAGACACGTCAATCGTATTCAAGTCAAAATACTAACTTACATGATTTTATATGAAAGAAAGATTTCATTTATTTTAACTGTCACGTATTACAATAATGCAGTTTTGAAGTTCAATGTCAACATTTTCAACTTCTCTTTGCGTAATGTTATGCTTAAAGCCAAAATTTAAAAAATAAAAAAAAAACCAAAATATGAAGAAGGAGAACCGAAGACAGCTTATGGATAATTGTCAATGATTTGGACCCTCATCAGGGCCGGATTTGAGATTTTCAGGGCCCAAAATCGATAATCAACTACTAAATTTCTGGGGCCCCTTCATATTTTTTTTTATTGAATGAAAAAAAAAATTTAAGATAAAGGACAAAAGATTTGTATTAAAATCACAAAAAATAGTTGGAAAAAAAAATTAATTAATTGAATAGAAAAAAAAAAATTTACGTGTGCTTGCTGTGCTGAGATCAAAATATTTTTTTAAATCAAAATTCAAAACAAGAGCACCCCACTTAACAAAACACAAAACTTTTAAATTATGTGATGTGAACTATTAAATATAAATAAATTCTTCTTAATGATGTAAATGCCAATATTATAATAGCAATTAATTGTGCAAAAGACAAGATAAATATTTAATTAATTGAATAGTAAATAAATAAATAATTTACCTGTTCTGCTACTCCGTCCCTATGCCGCTGGTGTGTTATATCAAACAAATGTAGGGAATATTGGATTAATAGAAGATAGGGCTAGAAATTAGAAAAAATGGGCATTTCAAATGGTTAGGCTGGGCTTTAACTATTGGCCTTTTAATGGGTCAAAAAAATTAAGTTAATTTGGATCTTTTTTAATTTATTTTAAATTTAAAACACACCTAATATATTATACTAACTTATAATAGGAGGAACTCCTATTTTAAATCTATTTTGAAGAGTCTTAAGTCATGGCCTTATGGGCCCGGCCAGGGCCCGGCCTGACCCTAATATTTGCTCCCATATTTGACCTGCTTTGGCCACTACACTTCAACTAACCTTCACTTTTTATTATATAATTTAGGAAAATTTACCTATAAATCCTAGTTTCTGAAAAGTTGAACCATTTAGTCCTAAAAGTTTTCTTATGCTCCATTTAGTCCCATTTGCACATCAATCTAATGTTCGAAACATTAATCTGATGTTTGGAATCTAATGTTTGAAACATTAATCTGATGTTTGAAACATTGTAATGGAACCTTTCAGTCTATAAGAAAACTTTTAGGACTAAACAGTGTATAAGTTATTAATTTGGGATTTATTGGTGCATCCCCTATAATTTATTAAGAATTAAAAATAAAAAAACAAAATAAGAGTCATGGTTTAAAAAAAATAAAAATTTAATTTAATTTAATTAATTAATTTATTCATTTATGGTCAAGCTTGTCATAAGCCTCTAATATCTACAAATAATACAATACTAATTATTAAATTAAAGGGTTAGGATTGATTACTTCTTGACTATGAAATACGGGTACAGGTACAAATATTTGTACGATACGGTAAAATTTAAAAAAAATAGGGTATGAGTACGGCTTGGGATATTTATAAAAAAATATTTATTTTTAATTTAAAATAATGTAAAAATTGATTAAATGGTTTAATTTATTGAGATGTAACATTCAATTAACATTTAATGCTAAAAGTAAATGTATAAATCAAAATTAAATGTCAATATATTAAATAACTTACAAATCATAATTTAATTTTAAAATCATGCTAGACATAAAACTAAAAATAAAAAAAGTCTATTAAAAAGAATTTTACCTTTGCAGTAGAAGAAAATATTATTTTAACTGATATATGATATAGCTTGGATATATATTAGGTACCTCTGGGTACGTCAAAAATTAAAAAAAAAAATTACGTACGTGTTTCATGTACTCCCGATACGTATACAAAAGTACTATATGCCGGTAAATATCATATGAGTACAACATATTTTTTTAAAGTACCCATACTTCATACTTTCTTGACAAAAAATAAATAGATTAAGTTACTGCAAAACTCATATAACACTAAATAATGTGCATTTAACTTTTTCTAATTTAAAAACCCTTTGTTATTTATGAAATAGAATCATGTTTACAAGTAGATAGTGTTAGTGGTAAAATACTTGATTACCCTTTCCGTTTCAAAATAATAGTTCCTTTTAAGAAATATAATTTTTTTCATAATACAATCATTGCACTTTTTTTCATAATATACTATCAAAATTAATTTTTAATAGTATATTTTTTAAAAAAATATTAATTATCATAATTATACTTTTTATGTTAATATATTTAAAAAAAAAAGATAAAATGAGAAATTTATATTATTTTAATTCTTAATTTTAAAAAAAAACTAATATTTTAAAATAATAAAAAATAAAATAAAGAATTAATATTTTAAAATGAAAGGAGTAGTTAAACAAGTTGAATTAGTCTTGAGGGCATTCCACCATGAAAATGACATAATCTATATATGACCAACGTGACTCAATTTGCAATTTGTGTTTTTCAAGGAAAAAGTCAGAATTTTATTTGGAGGGGGTCATATTATGAAAAATGCTTCGACCCCACTACCCCAATGAGGTGGCGCATTATGATTGGACAAAAAAAAAATTATTTTATTTATTTATTTTTTTTTTTAATTTCAGTCAGTGTAGGCTTGCCACCTCATTGGGGGTGCGACTCCCACTGGAGATCTGCAGCATAGTTGGTCATATTATATACAAAATTTAGGTTATATTTATATTTTTAGACCTTAATTTACAATGAATTAAACTATATTGAGCAAAAATATTCAATATAAACAACTTTAGTTTTTTAAAATTACTTATTTATTTTGTTGTCTGAAAGGAAAAGTATCATCTGAAGAGACTAGTGGATCACTGAAAGTGGGAATGTAATTCAGGCAGGTTTGGTTTGTTAGGAGGTTGTTCAAGTTCAGTTTAAGTTGTACTGAGACTTGTTTTGGCCCGTCCAGACCCGAATTGTAACCCGAGGTTGACTGCCCAAGCTCGACCCGAGTTAAACTCGAATTGCCTAAGTTGTTCGAATTGTAAATGAATTTCTATTTATTTATTTATTTTTATTTTTTTTGCAGCTATATTATTAAATTATTAAAATTTGACTATATTTATATTTTTTTATTTATTTATAGAAAATCATTAATATCATCAAAACAAATAATTTATATAATGTAAGAGAGATACCGCTATAATAGTCTTTATAATTTATTGAGTGAAAATAAAAAAAAAAAGGTAAGATTTTATATTATTTGTATATATAATATATATTTAATATAATTTAATAAGCTAAATTACTTTAATGTCATGTAATGGCTAATAATTTATATGTATATTTAATATTTTTATATATCTATATATGTATAATTCAGGTTTCGAGTTGCTCGGGTTATTTGATGTCTTTGCCCAAGCCCCTCTAAATTTAATTTGGGCTTCTAATTTTTTGCCCAAGGCTGTATCTAATTTGAAAATATCTTATTCAAGCCCTAAAAAAATTCTGTCTGTGTTCAAGTTGCTCAGGTTAAGCTTGCCCAAGTCGCACCCCTAACCAAAAGTAAGTGATAAAGATTTCTTTTGCAATTTCATTTTTGTTGTGTTTAATTCATGAATTTGAGTAGAAATTTAAAATAAAAAAATATAGGTAAAATATGAATAAAATATAACTTTATTTTACTTATATTTCACATATTTTTTCTCTCTCTTTTTTCCCTCCAAATCTTTACCTAAATTTATGAATCAAACACAATTTTAGGATCGCTTGATTAGAAAAAATAAATAAATGATGAAAAGTGAAAGTATTAAAAGGTGAAGTAAAAAAAACAATAACAATAATAATAAATAATAAAAAAAAGAAATTCTACTATACACATTTTATACAATATGCACTCTTAAATTTTGTTATTTTTTATTTAATTATGACTAATTTTTTTCTTTAGTTATGATCTTATTTTAGTTATGATTCATGAGATCTTTGATTATGTCTCATGTATTATTTGATTGTAAATTTTTTTTTTAATTATGATTTAAAATATATAAAATCATATTATTTTGTTCTTTAATTATAATATATATATATACATTTTTCTTCTTTTATTTTTCTCTATATATTTACGTGCACAAATATTTTTAATTAAAGTACAAAGTCAATGATACATATAGTGGGCTGAAGAAAAATTGGAAATGTCTGGGATCCGGAATTAGGATCTGAGAATTTATTTACAATGGATGTGTGGTAAAAATTAAATTAATAAAGCGTGAGATTTATGAGTGAAGTAAATTTGAATAATTAATTCTTATTTTTGAATAAATTTTGGGTAGATAATTTTGAGTTTGTAGTATTGCTAAGAAAAATTTGGTAAGTTGTTTGGAATTTATTTTTGGGAAAAACTATGATGTATATATGCACTTTATAATTAAAAAAAAAATTATATAATTTTAATTTTTTGAGGTATAACTAAAAAAAGAGGGTCAATTACAAACACACCTCTTGAGGTTTACTTAAATTGTAAATTATCCTCTGTGATTTTATAAATTACATTATGCTTCTAAGGTTTCTAATTTCATAACAAATAAGTCTTTTTATTAATAAATCATTAAATTAATTAACAGTTTTTAATAATGTTAAAATTTTATTTCAATTAATAATTCAAATAATTTTATTATTGTATTGGTGAACAGTTAGAAATTTCACTTTTCAATTAATTCTGTTAAATAAAAATTTTGATAGGGAGGTATTTATAATTTCCCAAACTACAAGGTACAATTCGTATTTTAAGCAAAGCTCAAGAGGTGTATTTGTAATTTACTATAAAAAATGCTATAATAACAAAACATAATATGAGGTATAACTAAAAAATTTATAAGTTGTAACTAAAATAATGTTGTAACTAAAACAGAAAATAATATAATTAAAAGTGTAAATTAAAATTTTCCTTTACTTTTTTTAATTGTTATTTTATATATATTTTTTATAGTCAAAAAAGTTAATGTGTTTGAAAAATTGTACCAAACAGAAAATTTTATTTAAAAAATACTAAGCTAAAAGTCAATTTCTAAACTTTTGATACTAAAAAATACAATTATAATTTAAAAAATCATTTTATTATATATCTGTCTCTTTGTATATTGTTTACGTCACCTATATGTCCATCCTGATCACCATTATTGTTGTTTCTCAGGCACTTTAGGAAGAAGTTAAAAAAGTAAATTTTTTAGATTTTTAATTTTTTTAGTTAAAAAATACTAAAAAAAAGTCAAAAATTTAACTTTTTACCGACTTCTTACCAACTTCCTAAAATACCACTAAATAATTTCATGAGGATATCGTTATCAAAAAAAAAAAAAAAAAACTTTTGAACCAAACAATATAGGACTCTATGGGTGTGGACTTTCACCAATTATCCAAAAAAAATTGTACAAAATCATATGACTGAACCTATCACTGATAAATTTAAAAAAATAAAAAAATTCATCCAGATGTAAATGTGAATTGCAAATTAACAATTGGGTCTAGAGTAAAAGAAAATTTCAAATTCAAACCGGGAAAGCCGCAGTCCAGAACAGACGTTGACTAAGAGATGTGGACTTCACATTATTATAGTGAAGAAGAAGAACAAGAAGAAGAAGGAGAACACAACACACATCGTGTCCATTACTCACACTCTTCTTTGAATTTGTCACCCCCACACCAAATACCAATTCACCAAGTGTCCCTTTCTTTTCTATACTCCCACATTATTTATTTTCTTCTGATTACATAAGCATTACTTGGTTGCATCGAAGGTTCTTTCTTTCTCTTTCTTTAGCTTTTATATTCCGAGAAAATGTCAATCCTAAGCGGCAGCAACAACAGTGGCAACATGGGTGCCCCGTTTTTCCATGAATTCAAGAAGCAAGCTTCCTTCTTCTTCAAGGAGAAGATCAAGACTGCCCGGTTGGCTCTGACCGATGTTACCCCAGCTCAATTGTAAGCATGTTTGTTAAATATATGATCATTATAGACATGGGTTTTTAAGATTTAAGCTCTTCTTGATCTGGGTTTTTTTGTTTTTTGCTTTTGTGTGGTGTATGAAGATTGACTGAGGAAGCTACCAATGGAAATCCATGGGTTCCTGAAACCCGTATCCTGAAGATCATATCAAAGGCTGCTTTTGAAGTTGATGATTACTGGAGAATTGTGGAGATTCTGCACAAAAGGTTTCTGGGTTTTTGTTTTTGGATCTTTTTGATCTGTTTTGGTTTGTGTTTGAACTTTTGAAAGTGATTTCTATAATTTTGTCATGTATTTCACTGTTACTGTGTTTGATCTTGTGGATCAGATTGGCTAAATTTGATAAAAAGAACTGGAGATCTTCATACAATGCTCTGATTGTTCTAGAACACTTGTTGACCCATGGACCAGAGAGTGTATCAGAGGAGTTTCAGACTGACAGAGATGCTATCTCAGAGATTGGAAGCTTTCAACATATTGATGAGAAAGGGTCTCAACTCTTTTTAATTCTTTATTAACTCAGTTGCTCTATTCTATTCGATGCTCTGTTTTTTTGGGTGTTTGTTTACTTAGTTTTTGAATTACTCTATATGCAGATTCAATTGGGGCCTCAATGTCAAGAACAAAACAGAGAGAATCTCAAAGCTACTTGAAAGGGGTCCTCTTCTCAGGGAAGAGAGGGACCGTGCTCGGAAACTGACCAGAGGGATCGAAGGATTCGGAAGCTTTTGCCACAGAACTTCTTCAGAATCAAATTCTGTTACATATGGAAGGTGCAATTCTCAATTCAACAATCACGGAAATGAGGAAGATCAGTTTTTGTCCTCGGAGAACGAAGATTTGAACAAGAAAATGGAGAATTCAGAGTCTTGGAACTGTTCTGGTGATGCTCAGATGGTTGAAAATTCAGGCGCTCGAGCGAGTTTCAAAGAGAATTTGGCTCCGAAAATGGAGTTGAAACCTCTTTTGGATGGTGAGAAAGATGATCATCAGAGAGTTGGAGTGTGTGGAGAAGATAATCACCCATTCAATGACACCCAGATTCAAGCTGCTGTGTCTCTGCTTTCTAACACAGATCAACAACTACTTTTGCAAGCATGTTGAGAGTTGAGACTTGTGTAGAACTGAGAGATGGAAGTAGTTATCTTGCCTACTAATTTCTTTCACCAGATCTTGTGCTATTAGTAACAGTAGATGTTTCTTCTATCTGTCCTGTGTTCGAGTTTGTAATCAGACTCTGGATTGGATTGCCAGTTTAAATGATTAGTCATCTTAAGCATCAAATTTTAAATTTTAAACTGTAAATAAAATTTTCCAAACAGAAAATCCAGGGAGTCGAAGACAGAAAACAATTCCTGCTCTGTTATTGCATTGATATACAATGGTAAAAGGGTTTTTTTTTCTCCAAATACAAGAAGACTCTACAAATATACATTATGACAGACTGAATGTATACGAATGGTATGTTAAACTTTGCAAAGCCAATCTTGAATAGCAAGTCTCAGTGCATGGTTGGGAGTGAGATGCAAGTGATCCAGTCTCAAATTGGTCATCGGGGAAGTTTCTCGGCCATTTTCCAACCATCCACGCAGGGCATCTCCTTCGTAGGTGAATCCATCGGCTGCCACCTGAGGATCGTGCATTATCTCCTGAAAGCAAAACCACCAATAATCCGAGTCAGGTACGGTTCTGCAAAACATTTTCACAAAAATTCACTAGATTAAATAAATCATCTTGCTCGAGAAAAACCACAGGAATGAAATAAAATTCTGTTCTCAGTCCAAATAGGACCTACAAGGCTATTCCAATTTAGTTACTTCAATCACTTCTGAAGCTTAGTTTGTAGTTCACTTAGGGCATACACCAACTTGAAGATTCTTCATGAGCATTACTGAGGCTAATCAATCCTGCTCACAAGCACAACGCTCCCACTTGAATGAAAAAAAGAAAAACCTTGTAGTGTTCTCTAGAAAGCTAAAAAGCATCACAACACAACAGTTAATGCTACATAGCACCTATTACAATTGATGAGCCTTGGCAAGTCGAGCCCAGTATTGCAAATCAAGCAACATTTGGAGCATCAGCAGGATCTCATCTTGTTCAGGCCAGAGAACACGCTCTTGAACCAGTTAGAAGCAAGCTCAAGTTTGAGAGCTTCTATTTGCACACTACAAAAATTCTCAGTTCACACAATTTTTTTGTTCAGATATCAACTACCGAACGAAAACCCAGTTCAGTACTCGATATTGAACAATTGGTTTTTGTTCGGTCGTTTATAATCGAATAATTGAATTTTGTTCAATAGTAATATCTGAAGAGAAAAATTGATGAATTGAGAAAAAGGTCGTGTACAAATAGAAGCTACCCCCTCAAGTTTACATTCGCGCCCACAATTCCCCCAGGCAATGTTTTCATGACTCCCCAAGGCGATAGCTAAGTCCATCCGTAATTATTATAGTAAGCCAATTACTCAAAACTATTTGTATCATATATGGAAAGAAGTACTCACCTTAAGGATAGGGCACAAAAAGAAAGATGGCACTGGTAGTTCTTCTGAGGTATGCAACTGCTCCAGTTCCCTAACCAAACTAGGTGTTAGCTCAGGCCTATCCCTACTGTTCAATTCACAGCATTGCAACCCCAAATCCACCAATTGCTTCGACACATGGTTAGGCCATTCTCCAGCCGATGAATCCAAGATCGACACTAATTTCCCACAAGATACTGCCTTGCGCACCTCACCAGCCAATCCCACCGGAGTCCTTCCAGTGAGCAGCTGAAGAATGATCAGCCCAAAAGAGTAAACGTCAGACTTAGGTGTCAATGACCCAGTTCTGTGAACTTCCGGATCAGTATATGAGAAAGCACCCTTTGGCTCGGTATACCGCCGGAAACTTGGGCACCGGAGGGTCTCTCCTGGCATTAGTCTACAAATCCCGAAATCACATAGCTTGCAGTTGAGATTGGAATCAAGAAGGATGTTTTCCGGCTTTAGGTCGCCGTGTACAATCTTTTCAGGTTTGAACGAGTGCAAGAACAAAAGGGCACTTGAAATTTCGGCAATGATTCGTACTCGAATCTTCCAGGTCAGGGAACAAATGTTACTTCGTCGGAAAAGGCGATCTTGGAGGTTTCCACTAGGCATGTACTCAAGTATGAGGGACCAGGCTTCAGAACATACACCAAACAAAGTCACCAGGTGAGGATGTCGGAGTTTGCCAAGAACTTGAACCTGCACAAGCAAAAATAAATGATATCATTGAAAGCACGAGACTTACAAGTACATTTGACAGAAAGTTTAGTTCTTTCATTTCTACACATCTTATACACAGCATGGGATTGCATGTCGGAACTATAAATAAAAATAATAATAATAATAATAATAGAAAGGATGGAACATTACAACTCAACATTTAATGTGTCCCACCAGACATATCCAAGACATAAGTTTTAAAATTATCACTTGATCCAACCATTTTAATGCAGTTTCTTAATTGACCTGATTATATTAAATGAACATTAAAAAACTACACGGAGTTTTGAGATTGAGAAAAACAATTAGGCTGCGCTTAGATTTATAGATTTGAAATAAAAGGATTTGGGCACTAATCATTCAAGGAGAATAGCTCAAATTATGATATGATAATTTAGATGAGTTTCAGTATGGAATTTTAGAGCTTTCCATGAAGGAATTGAAATAACAATGTAAAAGCAGTGATATGAAATCCTTCATACTTACAGTTGTGCAAATATTATAATAAAATAACTTTTTTACTCTATTTTCCTCTTTAATTTCTCCATTTCTTATGTGCGTGTATCAGAAAGGAAGAGAGAGATGCTGACCTCTTGCTGAAATTCCGACTGTCGTTGCATGGTATGTGGATTCAGCTTCTTTATAGCAACGGTTCGATCCAACATTTCCCCCTTATACACACAACCATATCCACTTTGCCCAATCTTGAAGCTCTCCGAGAAATTGCAAGTCGCAGTTTGCAGATCTGCTAATGAAAATTCTGCTAGCTCGGATGAATCTTCATTAAACCCAAACAACCCAATGTAATTTGCACCACCTCCAGCTTGTCCACGACTTTTCCAACGATCAAGCCAATGTGTAGCTTCCATTTTCTGCCGCCGTATCTTCTGTTTTTCATGCTGCAGAGCTGCAATGGATGTTTGAATGAGTTCTAATTCTCCGGCAGCCTCTTCTCGCCGACGATTTGCTTCTTGTGCACGACTATCTAGAAGAGCTATATTTCTCATGGCCATATGTAGCTCTCTAGTTACTTCTTCTCTTTCTTCCAAGAGCTTTTCTTGTTCCTGTATCGTCATTTTCAGTGCATCTTCAGCATCTTTTCTAAGTTTGATTTCATGTGCATGAGCAGATTCCAAAGCTTTGACCTGGATATATCAGAGAAAATTTTCTTAGAGCAGAATAACACTAGAAAAAAGAAATTTAGACATTACATAGGCCACCACTAAAACTGTAAGTTCATATCCATTGCAAACTGCCACAATCAAAGGAATAGTTATAACATATATCTCAAAATATCTTTCCCACTATATTCCCAACAATGGAATCATGAGTTAACAATATGTCAGGGGTGACACAAATTCTGGTGAAAAATTAATATCCATTTGATAGCTGTAATTATTAGCATACATGCAAACTGTCCATCATTTGACTTATATTTGTAAAGTAATGAAGTACATGGGTCCATTTTCCCATGTGGCAGGCCACCTAGGCCACACCTCATTGTCATGCCACTTCCCCATGGGTCAGCTTCATGAGGTGACACCTCGATTAATGGGATGTTTTGTTCATCATCCAAAACAACAAAAGAAATAAATTGCAAAGACATAGTCTAGATTGAAAATGAAATCATTTCCAAGTTTACTTTCCTCTAACTTATGTTATTCAAAAGATGCATAGAAATTTAGTCAATGAGTGAAGGAACAGTAACTAGAGACATTTTTTATAGGAGCAGCCAGATTATTCTACAAAACAACTAGATCATAGGGGCAGCCTTCAAGACTTCTTGACACATCAGCTTTCAAAGTTATCAAACCACAATTTCTTGTCCCCACTGGTATGGTTAGTTATGATACAAGTACGGGACAAATTGGTTCAAAGTTTAAGAAAGTAAGCACAAAAATCTAAAGCTTTACCTTGCTGATAGCTTCCACAGCTCGAGTTTCTAAATTTTTGCGCTTCAAAAACTCTGGAAATGCTTCATCCCTTGATGCCTTAACTTCTATTCTTATTTCTGTAAGTTGAGCGTGTAAGCTTTCTTCATCGACATTAGTCGAAGAATCTGAAGACACCCTTTGTCCAGCAGAAGAAGTATATCCAGAACTAGAGCTAGTGCTTGTTGGACTTGAAAAGCTGAGAAAATAGTGTGGATCAGATATGTTGATAGAATTGGGTAAAGAGGATGTTAAAGCCACTTCTGTTTGAACTGCTCCGGCATGAACCCAATATCTATTTCCCGCAGACGCAGAGCTGGACCGAAGACATTCTGGATGGGATATGAGCTCTTTCTTATGACATTGCAATGATTTGGATCTTAAATTGTCTGCAGTTCCAGTCTCTCGAGGACTGATGGGCTCCAGAGGTCGTGGGCCTTCAAAAGCTTCTCGTGTCCACATGTGTTTCCCTTTGTTGACAAACCATATCTCACAGAATTGGGGAGCATTTTTTGCAGCATAACTTGCTTTGCTAGAGCTCTTTTTCACCTTCATACAACTGTTTCATACCATTAGGTTGTATACTAAGATAAGGAAAATTCCATGAAATTGTCATCGAGAAACTAACATATAGGTACAGGAGCAGTAGAGCCAAAAAAATTTCCAGAGCATGCAACTGTGGCAGAACTCTAATATACATATGTTCATGCATACATACACATATACATGTTTAGAGATATATGTGCGTGCATGAGTGTGTGTGACAACATAGAACCAATTAAACAATTACCCGGATTCCGCAGTTTCATCATGCAGATTCATGGAACAAGGCATAATATTGCATTTGAAATACCAAATACAGTTAATTCCCAATCTTTTATCTCTTAATATTGTATACACAACATATACAACGGGAATAATATCTTAGCCTTTGTAGTAATATAAATTGGCTTCTGACGGAGTTAAAAGAACTAATGAAATTATCGTACCCTCCCTTCTCACGCAATCATGGCTTCCTTCAAGCCAATTCAGTTTTGCAAGATGTGCCCATGTAAACCTTTCTTATGCTAGGAAGGCTATCAAAAGAGGCTAAAGTCAACTAACACAACATGATAACCTATGGCATGGACATTAAAGTAGAAAGCATAACCTATCGTTGACAATTGTGAATCTTCTTGATGATTAGATTAGAAACAGACACAAAAGAAAAAATATCTAGAAACACATTTCTAAAAGAAGTAGGTGACACTTCCTGTATCGCATTATGCAATCCAGCAATGATGCAATATTTTTCAACTTGTGACCCATTACTTAATGCACACCTTTTGAAGCATGTGTCCTTCAAACAAATTTTCTTACTGCACCACCAATAGTTTCTTGTTTCTATTCTTCGCTTGAAAGGCTTTCTAAAGTTCCTCCAAGGTAATTTTAAATGTAAAATTAACCAATTTCAACATTGACTTAAACTATAAATGACTTTATATGAATTATTATCCAAGATTTTCATTTGCATAATGCCAACCTATAAGGTTAAAACGAGGGGTTCAAACCAAAAGATGAGAAAATGATATATTTATGGAAAATGCTAGAGACTCCAAATGTTTTACCAACATTTCCACAAATGTTGCTAGCATTATTCTATATTTATTGACAAGCCTTTGTCTTACACTGCATAAGGAAAAATTTGAGGGCTTATTATTAAGTAAGCCAGTTTGAGCAGCTTACATTTCAATGCTAAGTTTGTTCAGCTTGACATAAAAACAAATTTTCTTGCAGTTTTTCTGGATCCTAAATGAAGCCAGCTGTTGCCTTTCACAAATTCGTTCGCAGTTTGGCTATTTGCAGTTCATTAACATTGCCAATCCTTCCTGTGCTAGTCTTTTACAAATTTCAATTTTTTTCCTGACTTTCTAAGCTAAACTTTCATATATACTTCCTGCCACATCTAGATACAATAGCACTGTGGTAAAGATATTTATATCAATAACAGGTTCAATAGCTTTGTTTTCCTGAACCGAGTTACAATAATGTTCATGAAACAAGACTGCATACTTTTTTACTGCAATGAAAGAAGTGATAAATAAGCACGTGAACAAAATTAAGTTCTCCCATTGTGTTAAGAAAAAAGTTGATGCAACAGGAGACCTTTCCCTCAGTTTCCTCCAATATGTTCAACATGTATCCCATAAGGCATAACTAGGAATTTTCAGATATTCTTTGCCAACAATGATATTTTCCTAGTTTTAGGAAATTTGGAAGTTAATAAATGAATACATCTACATCTTTCCAAAAAAAGAAAAAAGCAATCCTGTTATCCTTGCAACAGGATTGCTGCGATTAAAACTAGAATCTTCAATGACAACAACAACTACTTTGTAGTTCTTGTTCATCTGAAGTTTCCACACATAACCCAAGAAGTTATTACTGCAAATCTGAAGCATATAAAAGAGGTTATTTGAATTTTTATAGGCAAAAATGAACCACTTACTTTTCTGGCACAGCTCCCATAACAAGCTTCCTGATACCACGTTTGTTCACCAGATCTACAATTTCCTTTTGAACTTGAGAAGCTTCAGTTACAATGACACTTGCTTTAACCTGAAATGTGATTGTTTTTCATAAGATAACTACAGTTACTATGACGAAACTATTTAAAAATGAGTTTCAAGTTTCAACTAAACGCAAGACATAAGAGACCAAAAAAGATAAAGATAACACTTTGTTCAAAACTTCGAAGATCAGCCCTAGAATCTCAGTAGAAGAACAAACTACTCTTTATATCTTCACATTAATTATCACTAAATCATATCTTTCTTAGAAAAATTCTTAATGAGCAGTGATAAATGGTGAAATTCATCATAAATTGACTTCCATAAGTTAAAAAAATGAGTTGAAGGAAAACTCATTTGCTTCCATCATTTCCATGTGTCAAACAAAGAAGGAAATCAATGAAATGAGTTCATTCTTGGAAAAATAAAAATTAAATTAAATAAAAAATAAAACTTATCAATAAAAATGGTGTGTTCTCATCCCATTAATGTTACAACGACTAAGACAAACCATGTTAGGATTGGCATAACATAAGCAGAAAAAAAACTCGTAATTCTAACATATTAGATGAAATGATAAATAATAGCATCCCAACTATTTAGAGAAAGCAATATTCTGTCATTGATAAGATGTGTGTATCTTTTGTCAACAGTGTACCTGTACTGGAATCTTGAAATTACAACAGTAGTTACAATTTCCCAATAAAATTTCTAGGATCTGATTTTACCAAACACCATGCTAAGAGGTATGGGATTCAACTACTACAACCATAAATTAAAATCTTAAAAAAGATTAGTGATTTTGTTGGTCATGTAACAAATGAATGAGATGTTGACGCGATATCTTACTTTTGTTACATTTATGACTATCGTTTAAGATGGCTGTAATATGGACAACCCCTGCAAGAGCTCAAAAGGTAGCGTTAAAGATCTAAGATACCCTTAGGTTATATTTTGTTCATGGATTTGCGAAGGGATCTGGAAACGGAAAAGGAAAGGAAAAAGGTGCGTAAAATGTAGGTGGAACGTAATTATATTTCATTTACATTTTGCCTAACTTTTTTCTTTCTCTTTCCAAATCGCTGCCCAAATACACGAGCCAAACATAGCATAAAGCAACCACTTTTCAGCCCGTGATTTAACCATCAAGATTGTCATGTTGTAACCACATTCCAATCAACTAAAGTTTGTCTATAAGACAACATTGAATTGCTCCTCTATTGCATGGAGTTGGTGACATGGATCTGATTTTCCATATGAAGAAAAGCTCATTAAATTTCTATACAACTAAAAGTAATTTGAATGTAGCCAAGGTCAATGGAGTGCTCTCTAAAGCCAAAACACTTTTAAAAAAAAACTAAAGGAAAAAAAAAAAGTACTACAAAAAGTTACATGAATAAATAGAAGTATAGATTGCTGAATGAAAGAAATGTTTTCTGTTATCGTTGTATGACATTACATGCAAACAACTAGACTCGTGTAAAATTAAAGAGAAGAAAACCTTTGATTGATAGCATATGCCCAAGTAATTGACTAAAAGTTTCCTCATCTGTTCTCTCTCCTCCTTCCTGTATGCAGATACCACTTCACTACTTGCTTGACTTGCTGGTAGCTTCCCCACTGCAAAACACATTAAGTGCATTTTATAAATGAAAGATGATTTTAAACAATTCATTACTTCCAATCAGCCACAAAAGAAAATAAAAGAAAAGAAAATTTCAAAAAAGAAAAAAAAAATCACATTTTTCATGTAGATTGGTTTGTGGACAAATCCTGCCTCAACCAAAGGCAATCATCAAATTAGGCAGAATTGATCTAAAAATATTTTAAAATTAGGCCAAAATTACTAAATTTTGAGATGCGACATCTCAATTCTCACTACATTTTCCCAGCAGCCAAACAAACAATTCACAAGGTTATAGAAACATCAGAAGTCCAAATGAATCGCAGATCAAACTAAGCATTCGAGAATTCAAGAAAAACATTCCATTTACAGACAACACATAGATACATGTACACAAATAGATATATATACATAGAGAGAGAGAGAGAAGATTACGGAGAGTGGGAATCAAGGGAGAAGGCTGATGAACATGAAGAATGCAAATCTCTCCGCCTTCGAATTTCTGGAAAGTCCACCGGAGCAAAGCAACAGCTTTGTCGACCGACCTCCCGACCGCCACGTGTACTCCGGCACCGCCTTCTTCGACAATTTCCGGCAGCTGAGAAGTCACCGTCCGACTCGTCCGATCAAACTCATGTTGGAAACTCGCCGGAGGCGAAAACCCAGAAAAGCCATCTCCGGCAGGTCCCGGGGGGTGTCTAGGGCTCAGCAGCTCCATCTTCGCCGGAAAAGCAGACAACTCGCCGGGGTGGTTGGAGCCCTAGTTTTATGGTTTGTTTTTGTTTTTGCTTTGTGTTTTTGGGTGTTTGGTTGTGTAGACTTTTCAGAGGAAGTGTGGAGGTGTAATCAGGAAAGTGAGATTCATGGCCATGGTTTTATTGACTAAGTGGGCTTGACTTTTTGTGACTTGTGATTACAATGGATTGTGTATCATATGCCAGAGAGAGAGAGAGAGAGAGAGTAAAAAGAGAGTTATAAAGTGAGTGAGATATACTTTGATTGCATACTTTTTAAGTAGAGAAAAGGACATCATCATCGACAACAGTATGGCTGTGGATACGTCATGCCTGTCATCAGGGCCGTTGATATAATTTCACATAATTAAGGTTAGGTAAACATGCATTTATGACAACCAGCTTGTCTAATGTGTTTGTAAATTTTTTTTAATTTTTATTTTTTTTATGACCTGTTAATTGGGTTAGTTCATGTAAAATGTCAGACAGTGTACTGTGATAAATTTTGAAATTCATGTAAAATGTCATTTTTCATTTGGATTGAATGAATCTCAGATTGTGCCTTAAACCTCTCCTTTTACTCCTTGCAAATTAATACCAAGTTTGGTAATTTTAAAATAATTCATCTTTTTATTTTTTTTATCTTTTTTTCATTACATCACATCTCTATTTTTCTACACATCTTTTTATGAAAAGACAAAAAATATACTTATTTAAGTCATCCCAAACAACTCCTAAGTAAATCTTAAATAGAGTCGTGCACGTAGCCTTAAAAAGTTGATAACGTAATAGAAGTTGAACTTGAGATCTGGAAAAATTATATCCCCAAGTCCTAAGCTACACTTACTAGGCCAATCCCTTAGGGTTAATTTTTCAATGGGATACCTTATAAGAAGGTTGTATCTCATTCTGTATTTGGTTTCCATGTATATAGACTTACTCTTAATTATTATTTTTTAAAATTTACGTCAGATTGTTTAGTGTATTTTCTATTAAAAAATGATATATAAATCTATTTTTTAGACTTACTTTTTAGACCTAATAATTTATAAGTGGGATGATTAGTTGATAATTAAAAAATATATGAGACAAAGTGTGACAACTCCGATCCGTAATTAAGAATATTAATTAAGTGGTTAAGTGGAATTATGTGTTAATTGTGTGTTTTGCATGCTATTTGTGTCTCTATCTGTCTGTTATAGGAATATCTGTCTAAAATTCTGTTTCCATATTTAAAATTAAAGGCCTTATCGGTATTCGAACATAAAATTGACTAATAAGTCAACGTGTTATTTGGAATTTTTAGAATTTTATGAGAGGTTTAATTGGAATTCAATTCGGATCCAAATGATTAGAATAAATTAATTATTAAGTTGAACTAACTTAGCCTTAATCATAATTAATTAGTCTAAGCTTAATGAGCCTATGTGTAACAACCCCAACCTATAATTAGCTTATAATTCGTAATTAAGGATGCCTAATGAGTAATTGAGATGAATCATGTGTTGATTGTGTGTTATATGTGTTATTTGCGCTTATATCTATCTATCGTAGGAAGATCTATCTGAATTTTTGTTTCGATGTGTAAATTGAGGGCCTTATTGTAACAACTCTGATCTTTGATTTACGTTAATTCATGGTTAAATAAGCCTAATAAGTAATTAAGGTGAAATTCTGAATTTATTGCATGTGTGTATTGCTTTATTGTGTTTATATATGTTTATCACAGGAATATCTATTTTCGTTTCTGTTTCGTTCTACGAATTGAAGGCCTTATCGGCATCCGACCACGAAATTAACTTGATTTATGTGTTCATTGGAATTTTTAGAATTTTATGAACGGTTTAATTAAAATTCGATTCGGAACGATTAAATTAGATTAATTTGATGCTCACTTAATTAGCCTTAATTAACCATCATTAGACAAGCCTATATAAAGCCAAGAATGACTCAAGAATAATAAAAACACTCTCATTCCTCATCTCTTAAGCCTACAAACATGAGAGGGGAAGAGAGACCTAGAGAGAAGTAATCAGCAAGGGAATTGTTAGAGAACTTGGAAGTTTTGGCTTGGGACTTCAAAAATTAACCGCGTAGAGTGCAATTGAGCATCTAAGTTAAAAATTCAAGCCTTTGGTTTTGCTTTTGAGTTAGTAAGTTCATGAATACAAGAGAGTTGAGTTGAAATTGAACTAGAATGAAAAAGTCTAGATCATGCCATGCATGCATGCATGTTTCATAACATTTTGAAGTTGTTTTCAAAGAATTCCTCTTATGTATGTCGCAATTCTCGCATGATTTGAAGAATTCATGACATTTCTCATCATTAGACCTCATTTGATCATATTTTGGAAGCTATGAACTCAAATGAATACATGCATGTTATGTTCACATCATATTCTTACATTTCAAGTTAAATTTTGCACAATTGACATATCTTTTGGCTTTGATTTCTTGAAATGATCTTTAATTCTCAATATTTTTCAAGTTTAGACAAGTTTTCTTGAGTTTTGGCTTAAAAGAATATGATTTGTGGTTTTGAATTTGTGTTTTGAAGTTTAAAGGAAATTCTAGAAATTCCAAAATTTGCACTATCCGCTCGAATGAGGAAAGTGTCGCTCGAGCATGAAAATCGAGCTCCCAAAAGTTTTACAAAATTTTACAGGTTGCTCGAGCGACCAAAGTGGCGCTTGAGCGAGGACCTCTTTTATTCAGTCTTCCGCTCGAGCGACCGTCGAGTGAGAATTTCACGCAACCAGTACTTTTGCCAAATTTGTAGACCACTCGAGCGGCGGAAGTTACGCTCGAGTGACCACCCTTATTTTGAACCCCCGCTCAAGTGAAAGAAATTGCGCTCGAGCGGAGACCCTGTTTTTAGCAACTTTTGACTAACTCTTTTAAGTGCATATTTGCATCCTCATGCCACCCCAAGTGTTCTTAAGCACCATTTGGACTCTTATAGTCATGAAATAAGCTAGAAACACACATAAAGAAAAAACTGAATTAAAATGAAATGGTGTTTCAATTGTGCTTTCGTTATGTGTTTTGTTTAGGTGGACATCCGAAGCTTAGTGACAATACAAACCACTGTGAGTAATAACTTTGTAAAATTATGTTCAATGTTAAATATTTTCTAAACATTATGATATGAAAGTGATCAGTTTTCTGAAATGCTATGTTTTGTATGAATGAATAAATGACTGTCCAAGTTTCTGAAATGTATTCGTGGCATCCTTAGCATCATATGATATGTGTTCCAATTAAGGGTCATTGGAAACGTTTCTATGCACAAGAGTCATCGAAATACCTTATGACCATCCCAATTATGGGTCATCGGAAACCTCTCTATGCACGAGAGTTATCAGAATACCTTTTGGCCGTCCCTTTATGGGTCATCGGAATGCCATCATGGTAGCCCCTCTATGGGTCATCGAAAATGTCTCTATGCACATGAGTTATCGAAATGCCCTTTACGGTTGTCCCTTTATGGGTTATCAGATTTGTTAACGCAAATGGATGTGCCGCGTACTATGATGAGAAATATACGAACTTTGAATAAGAATGCAACTATGTGTATGAATCTGTTTCTGCTATGACGACGGAATATGTATATGAATCTGTTTTTGATATGCAATCTGATTATACATAAGGTTCTGTTTTTGATAAAAATCTACTTCTGATATAAACTCTGATTTCTGACTCTATGATGGACATCATTCATTAAAACCCTTTACTTTGTTATTATTACTAGCTCACTATTTGTTATTATGTATGTAGGTGAGCAGGCACGTGACCAGTCCCAAAGTTGATGGCCTAAGATTCTGTTTTGTCAGCCATATGAACAAGTTTTCTATTATGTATATATTGGGCTAAGTCCCTTTTGGCCACTTTGTATTGGATGTGACGTAAGACCTACATTATGACGTCACGTATATTTGTAAAAGGTTTAAAATTTTCTATCCTATATATGTCTGCACAGCTCTATGGCTATGTATATTTCGTATATTTATTTCTGCAGCTCCTAAATATATGTTATTCCGCTAAGAGGCCTTTGGTAATCCAAGGATTACTGGCCAGTTACGACGCTAAACTTATAAAGGCGGGTTTGGGTTGTGACACTTATCGACATGTGAACACAAAATTGACTAAGTTTATGTGTAAGTTGGAATTTTTAGAATTTTATGGTAGATTTAATTGAAATTCGATTCAGAATCAAATAATTAGAATAAATTAATCAAAGTCAATTAGCCTAAGCAAGAATTAATTTAGCTTAATTAAACCAAGCCTATATAAGGCTAATTTGATTCTAGAATATGAGAAATACTCTTATTTTGTCATCTTGAGCTCCTAAATGTGTATGAGAGAGAGAGAGAGAGAGAGAGAGAGACCAAAAGAGAATTGAGACCAAAGCTTGGAAAGGAAGAATCTCTTGGAAAATTGAAGGTTTTGACCTGGAAATTCAAGTAATTGAACATCTAGAACACAATTAAGCTTCTAAGGTAAGAATTCTAGCCTCTAGTTTTGTAATTTAGTTTGTTAATGCATGACGTCAGGGGAATTAAGCTATGAGATGCATGAATGATCTAAGCCTAGTAGAAAAAAACAGTTAACCATGCATGTATATGCATTTCATGGAGTTTTGAGGTTATTTTCAAAAGAATTCTCTCATGCATGTGGTAATTCTAGTTTAGTTTTAAGAATTCATCACATTTCTTACCATTTTGACTTCAATTGATCATGTTTTGGAAAGTTAAAGCTCATATCATTACATGAAAGTCATGTTCTTTAAGTTTTAAGTTGAATTTTGGACAATTGACTTACTCTTGGGCCTTGATTTTGAGAAATGATTCTTAATTTGTGTTACAAGTTTACATATGTTTCCTCAAGTTTTGGGTCCAAAATGATGTGTTTTGTTAGTTTGAAATTGAGTTTTGAAGCTAGGCGTGTAATCTGAAAATTTCAAAATTCTGCATCACCGCTTCAGTGACAAAAGTTGCGCTTGAGCAACCACCATTTGTTTTGTGCATCCACTCAAGCAAATAAGTCTAAGCTCGAGCGTAAAATTCATGCTCCCAAAAGTTTTACAAAACTTTACAGACTGCTCAAGCGACCAAAGTTGCGCTCGAGCGAGGACCCTGTTTACTTAGTCTTGCGTTCGAGCGACCGTCGAGTGTCTATCGAGCGGAAAAATCATGCAACCAGTACTTTTTGCAGACTTTACAGACCACTTGAGCGACAGAAGTTGCGCTCGAGTAGACTGCCCTGTTTTTGAAAATTTGGCTAAGTGTTCCATAGCACATTTTGGCATCCTCATTGCATTCTAGGTATTCCTAAGCCTTAATTAAGACATAGCAGTGGGGATAAAGATTAGAAACACACCAAGATAGAATGGAAATGAGTTAAGTATTTTTTTGAGTGTATGTTCAGTGCGTATCCGTTATGTGTTTGTGTAGGTTACGTGTCATAAGCTATTCGATCTGTTTGCTTTGTCTGTTTGCTTCTGGAGCCATCTGTGAGTAATAACTTAGTAAAACTATGTTTAATTTTATTTATTTTCTGTATAATGAAATAAGATTTGTTTTTTGAAATGTTATGTTATGTACAATGAATGATTATCTAATTTCTGACAAGTATTCGTGGCATCCTTAGCATATTTGTTAGCTGTTACCCAGTATTAGAGGTTCCATCATGGAACTTAGTATATCTGTTATTTGTTATCCATACCAGATGCTCCATCATGGAGCTCAACATATCTATTATCTGTTACCCGGATCCAGAGGATCTTTTATGGAACTGGTTACTTATAACCACCATATGTTCTGCATCTATTTTGTATCTGTTCTGTTAGCGCTAATAAATATACCACGTATGATTAAGCATGAATATTTGATTTCTGCATATGATTTGAATAAAAATGTGAATATGAATCTGCTTTCCAAATTTGATATGGGACATCATTCATTTAAATCCCTTTACTCTGTCATTATTCACTAGACTCCCGTTCACTCTGTATTGTTTATGCATGTATGTGACCAGGTGTGTGACCAGGCTCAGTAATTGCAGCATGAAGTTCTGTTTTGTGTCGACCAACTACCGTGCCTCCCGAGGAGGTTCCCAAGAAGTTTAATGGTCTAGTTTGTGAATTTGGTGTAAGTCTTCTACTTTTTTTATTTGGTTTGAACAAATTTTTGTATGACCATTCCTTGGGCTAAGTCTCATTTTTGTTTTATCTATACATGTGAGTGGCACAAGACTAATGTAAAAACGACGTCATGTATGTGTGTAAATAAAGTTTTAAATTTCATGTCTCATATATGTCTGCACAGCTCAATGGACTATGTATGTTTTATATATCTGCTTCCTCAACCCCTATTATGTGTTAATCTGTTCAGAGACCTTTGGTAATCCAAGGATTGCTGGCCGGTTACGACACTAAACCTATAGGGGCGGGTTTGGGTCTTGACACTATATAAAGCTAATGTGGCTTGTAGCGATCCCGATTTCGACCCTTCTTTCATGTTTTGCCACTTCGTTGAGTATGTCGGGAATCGAGCTACCCGGTCAGCTCGCGGGGGGTCCAAGGGGCAGTGCCCCTTGGCGGGTCCGAGGGCAGCACCCTGGCGGGGTCGAGGGGCTGCACCCCGAAAGCAAAAATGCAAAATGCGTTCGAAGTTGCTTGAACCGCATGTGCGGAAAATAGAGAAGGACTTGTTTGGCTACTGCAATAAATACAGGTGTGGGAGTGCAAGTGTGAGAAAAGCGCCGTACGTGCGGCGGTAGGTGAGTCCAAAAATTTTGGTCTTTTCTTCTCTTTAGGCTAAGTGTATCTCACTCTTATTAGGCCTCTCTCTCTCAAAAAACCCTTTCTTCTCCCTTCTCTCTACAATTTCCTACGCCAAATTGGATCAAAACCTTGATTTCTCAAGATCCATTAGAGTTTTTCCATAGATTCTTCATCAAAGTTGGTTAACTTCTTGAGGGCTTCGTTGTATGCGGTGAAGATCAAGTTTCGATACCGTTGATTTTGGGGTTTCATCTCATTTCTTCTTCAAAACTTGAAGTAGGAATTTTCTTAGAGTTATATATATATTTTTGCAAAATCTAGATGATTTTCAAAATCATCTTTCGATAGCTTTGAAAATTGATTGTTGATTCAAGAAGTTGAGCAATTTTGAAAGTAGCTTTGTCTCTTGTTCTTTTAAAATGATCTTATGGATTTCGATCTTCATTGATTGAAGAAAAAATGATTTTGGAAAATTTTCTTTCAAAAGATTGGAATTGTATAATTTTGGTGAGAAAAGCTAAAATTTTGGAATTTTTTTAAAAGAGACTGAAAATCCATGAATGATATTATTATATTTATTTTGTGTGTCAAAATAAATGGATGTTTGAAAATTTTCTTATTTATATTTATATAAATGATGAATTTCAGGGAATATGAGAATTGTTGTTCATTTTGAAAATTATTGTTCAAAACGTTGAAATTGTCTTGAAATGACTAATTGTTGAGGATACTTGAGAATAGAGAATTGTGTTATTCCTTGGATGATGAATTAGAATAAAAGTATTTATATTCATCTTGTGTTATTGGCATATCAATTCATTTGATTACATTAAACTTTGAAAGTTGATTTGAAAACTTGTATTGAGAAAAGAATGTTGATAAACAAGTTTTCATGGAATGGTTTTGGGTTAAATGCGTTGGTAAGTCTTGATACGTGGTGTAGATAATATTGAATAAGTTGGCCTGAGAGTCTAGGGTGAAAGACTGAAAACCCGCACGGATAGGTGTCGAGCCTTCCGGTAAATACCGATAAAAGTAACAAATTGGTAGTACTTGTATAGTCTACTTACAGACACCGACCTAGGGATTACCAGAGTCATATTTACCGCTCTCGAAATGAATTGTTAAGTTTTGAAGAATTGAAATTGCATGACATCATTGAGCATAATAGTTTTCAAAGATGAAGATGTGATTTTCTTTCAAAAGGGCATAACATGGCATGTGCATTTCATCTCTTGAGACTTGTATAAAATGTATATACTTTGTTAATGATTTCTTACTGGGCTTTATGCTCACCCTATGGGATTTTTGTGCAGGAAAAGATGTGGCGATGTCGCCTAACTAAAGGCGAGGAAATGTATGTTGAGAGTACGAGACTCTCATTTTGCTGTAACTCTGTGTATAAGCCAAGGACTGTATTTGTGTGAGTTTGAATAACCGTTTTGTGTAATCAGGTTCAAGCCTTGGAAACTTGTAAACCTGTAAACCCTTAGGGGTATTTATTTGTTTATTTGCTTGTTGTTGGATTAATGTATTGTTGCATGAAGAACTATTGTATCATGTAATGTAAGTTTGGAGATTTATATTCGGTTTTCTTTGAAAGAGCCATGATTGTAGTATTATCATTTAGGCTAAAAATTTGGGGCGTTACATGGCTTCTAGAGTACATTCATACAAACACTTCATCATCTTTTGAGCCTCAAAACTGTGTAGAGAGAGAAGGAGAGAGAGGTTGAATTTAAAGCTAGGATAAGAAGAATTTGGAAGAAAATTGGAGGAATTGACTTGCTAGCTCAAGAATTAGCTACAAAGAGTCCAATTGGAGAGTGAAGGTAAGGAATTCAACTTTTAACTTTTGTATTTGAATCACCAATGAAAGAATTCAAGGGAACTTAAAGATTAAATACTTGAATAAGAGGTAGAAATGAGAATCACCTCATGTATGCATGCATAGTTCAGGGATTTTGAGTTTAGTTTTCACTCAATTTACATGCAAGTATTTATTTTTGTCAAATTATAAGAGCTCACTATGATTCCACACTTAAACACTTCATTTATGCATGTTTTGGAAGTTTTGAATTCATATCATTACATGCATATGTATATATATATATATATATAAGGTTTCTAGTATAGTGATGAAGAACTGACATGTTTTTTTTAGGCTTTGATTTTGTGCATTGAACTTCATTTCATGTTTTTCTATAAGTTCCCCAAGTGTTTCCAAGGTTTTGGTACAAAAAAAATGTGTTTTGATGCAAAGAAATTGTGTTTTGAATTTGGAACTAAAATTTGGAAATTTCAGAATTTGGTCGCATTGCTTGAGCGATCAAACTGTTGCTCGAGCGTAAATTTCGAGCTCTTAGAAGTTTTGCAGAGTTTGATGGTTGGCTCGAGCGACCAAAAGACTGCTCGAGCGACCATCATTTGTTTTCAATCTTGGCTCGAGCGACCAAGAAGTTGGCTTGAGAATGAAATGAGAGCTCCCAGTATTTTTGCAGACTTTGCAAATCGCTCAAGCGACCAAAACTTCGCTCGGGCGAACTGCCCTATTTTTTGAAAATCTGCAAAGTGTTTCAAAGTGCATAATTGCATCTCCATTCCATCTTAGGCATTCTTAAACCATGTTATAGGCTACAATAATGAGAATAAGAGTTAGAAACAAATCCAGAAAGAAATGAAATAAGACAAATGTTTACAAAGCGTGTATTTCAATGTGCATATATCATGTGTTTGTGTAGGTCATGTGCTATCGTTTGTTTGATTCGTCTGTTCTGTTTCTGGAGCTATCTATGAGTAACAACCTTGTAAAGATATGTTCAATTATAAGTATTTTTCTGAAAGATACGATAAGCACTGTTTTCTGAAATGATATTTTTTGTATAGATGAATAATCGTCCAATTTTCGAAATGTACCGTGGCATCCATAGCATCATGTGAATCTGATATTTGTTATCTGTTACCTGGTACCAAGGATCTCTGTGGATTCCATTCATGGAACTATCTGTGAAACCTATATGGTTATCTATTACGATTGTGCACAATCATCTGTCTGATATGCATATAGGTCTTAATGACCATCTGCTCTGTGTATGGGTCTTTTATAACCAATCTGATCTGTTAGCGCTAATGAATGTACCACGTATGACTGTTTACAAATCTGAACATGTATATGAATATAGTTTTGATCTGAATTCTGAATTCTGGATCTGTTATGGACAACATTCATAAAACCTTTACTCTGTTGTTATTCACTAGGCTCCAGCTCATTATTTATATTATGTATGGAGGTGACTAGGTGCGTGACCAGGCTTGAGACTTCCAGTATGGATTCTGTTTGGTTAGCCAACTTGTGCGCCTCTCAAGGAGATTCCGAAAGTTTTTTGTGTTCAAGTGTTATGTCATGTGAACAGTCTTAAGTTTTTTTTTTTAATAATTATTTTCTTCCGTCTTTTGGACAAGTTTTTGTTTAGTTGTAATAGGGCTAAGTTCCTTTAGTTTTATCTATATTTGGATGACGTAAGAATGATGTGTTAATATATGTGTATATAAAATTTGAGATATTTATGTTCCATATAAGTTTGCATAGCTTTACGGACATTATATATTTGATATTTGCTTCAGCTAACCCCTTATTTTGCTAATCTGTTTCAGAGGCCTTCAGTAATCTTAGGATTATTGACCGGTTGCGATGCTAAACTTATAGAGGCAGGTTTAGGTGGTGACACAAAGAGTTGCCTTAGATATTCTAAAGCAATACCATACTACTGGATTTAAAAAGTGAGTCTCTTCTTCCTTTTATTTTTATATTAGCTAAAAATAACTTAAATAAACTAATTATTTGAAAATTTGAAAAAAAGGTGTATAACATTTCAATTTTCTGATTATTAATTTTTTATTTAAACTTTCGAAATTATATTTTTTTTCATTTTCAATCAAAGAATTTATTAGTCTCAAAAATTCAAAAATGTCAATAATACATCGTTTTAAATGTATTTTATGTAGAAACTTTTTGTTTGTAAATCATTTTTTTTTAAAAATATTTCATCTTGTACAACTTTGTATTTATTATTCACTTAAAAAAAATATATTGGTTCAATAATTTTCATTACTTGATTTTAATATTTTAATTTAGAAAAACAATCTATTTTTAAAATCGTCATTGTATAAAATAAAAAATCTTTAAATGATCTATCCAATTAATTATGACAATAAATGATACAAATTATTATAATGTTACAATGTGGTATGCCCTAGATTTCACAAATCCAAATGACGTCCCATTCAAATAGAGTAGGTAGGAGGATAGAATTATTATGTGCAACTAAGGTCTTGATTCTAATTTTATAAAGTCTTTGTTAACAATCTCATTCTCAAATATTATTGCTAAACAATATGCCAAGTCATTATTATGTTTTTAATAAATTGATCCAATTTTCAGTAAAAATCTATCACGTGAATATGGCAATTAATGGTACCCTAAGCATCTATTTTCTGGTCAGTGTCTGAACATATATCATTATAGGCTCACCATGACATCATATTTGGTTCAATTAAATTAGGAATGATGATGGAGGTTAATAATGTGGATATTAATTCTCCTTTCTCATTTCTTTATAATTATTTTTTTTTATTTTTTATGGGTACTACCTGCCCCATCTCCTAATGAGTTTAGATTTTTCCCAACCTAACTTGACCTTTTTTTTTTTAAAATAAGATTTACAACCAAAGCTAAATATACATTCAATCTTATTTTATTTTATTTGGCTCAATAACAAAATCAAATACACATTAATTAACATTGTCACATTATTCTTGTCAAATTTTATGTATATTTAGAATTTTTTAAATTTATCTAGAAAAATTCTATTCCGACAAAAAAATTTCACCTTCTTTTTTTTTTTAATTTTTTTAATTTTATGTATCTCCTTCTCCTCTCTATTAATTGATCTTCGATAATTTGAAAGTGAGTTGTTACCCTCGTTTCCATATTCTTCTTCTTCTTTTCTTTTTTTTAAATTTTTATTTGCATTTATAAAATGAATTTTCTTGTTTCAATATCTCCTGCAATTGTTTTACTGGATTTCTCTCTGATTTGATGGTAACCTTAGATTGAATTTTTCAATTTTCATCTTAATTAGTGATCATCTTAATTGAAATTTTGCACATTTTGGTCTTCAATTTTCATATTTTGGTTATGATTAATTGCGCGATTTTGATCGATAGTCACAATTTTGTCGCTGCTAGATTGTTGCCATCGCAAATCGGCGTTGCTGTAATGAGAGGATGAGAGAGAGTGAGAATTAGAACTCTAATTGTAAATAAAGTAGTGAAAACTAGGGATGACAATAGATAACCAACCCTGTGAGTATCTATGGAGATCCAACCCAAATACATGGATTTTCTCCTTTTTTCTTGTCCGTCAGGTAGGGTAAGTGGTGTTCTTTAATCTCCACTGGAGATGTGTACCCACTAATTTCTCCATATTTTTTATTTTTTATTTTTTATTTTTTATTTTTTATTTTTTTTAGGTACATCGAAAAATAATTTCTTCATATGTTTTCACTACTCTATTTACAATTAGAGTTCTAATTTTCGCTCTCTCTCATCCTCTCACTACAATAACAGCGATTTGAGATGGCGACAATCTAGCAGCGACAAGATTGTGACTATCGATAAAAAAACACGCAATTAATCATAACTAAAACATGAAAATTGAAGACAAAAAAGTACAAACTTTCAATTAAAGTGATCACTAATTAAGATAAAAAAATAAAAAATTCAATCTAAGGTTACCATTAAATTGGAGAGAAATCCAATAGAACAATTGCAGGAGATATTGAAACAAGAAAATTCATTCTATAAATGCAAATAAAAATTAAAAAAAGAAAAAGAAAAGATGGAAACGAGATCAACAACTCACCTTCATATTATTGAAGATCAATTAATAAAAAGGAGAAGGAGATACATAAAATTAAAAAATAAAAATAAAAAAGAAGATGAAATTTTTTTGTAAGAATAGAATTTTTCTAAATAAATTTAAAAAATTCTAAATATACATAAAAATTGACAAGAATAATGTGACAATGTTAATTAATGTGTATTCGATTTTATTGTTGAACCAAATAAAATAAAATAAGATTAAATGTATATTTTGTTTTGGTTGTAAATCTTTAAAAAAATAAAAAAAATAAAAAATAAAGGGGTCAAGTCAACTTGGAGAAAATCCAAACCCATTAGGGGATGGGGAGTGTAGTACCTATGGAAATTAGGAAAAAATAATTAATGAGGACGGAAATTAATATTCACCCGGTTAACCCCCATTGTCATCCCTAGTGAAAACATATGGAGTAATTATTTTCCAATGTACCTAAAAATCAATCAATAAATAAATAAACATATGGATAAATTAGTGGATACCCATACCCCCACCTCATCCCCAGTGGAGATTTAAAGAGTATCACTTACCCTACCCGATAAACAAAAAAAAAGAGAGGAAAATCCATGTATTTGGATTGAGTTTCTATGAATACCCACAGAGTAAGTTATCCATTGTCATCCCTAAATTAAGGAGTGATTTGGGATGATCTAAATAAGTGCACTTTTCGACTTTTTATGAAATATGAGTTGAATTTGAACTGATGTGATAAAGAAGTGATGTGACTTAAATCAGATAATGTGACTTAAATATGATAGTGACTTTTTGATTTTTTTAAATTATGACAAATAATACTTAAATGTCAAATTGTGATTTATGCCCTCAAATGTTCCAACCAAAAGCTCCCATCCAAATAATAGGTAGGAGAATCTTTATATAATTGTGTATATAGTACACTATATTCCTTAGGGATGTTTGTCAATGTGTTATTAAAATGAAAAAAAAGAGGTGTTATTCAAATTAGAAGATCCACGAGCTAAAAGCATTAGCTAAAAAACAAAGAGGTTTGCTTTTGACCAGATAGGGGTTATACAATTTTATTTGAGCGTGAGTGGCGGTATTGGATTGATGAGAAACGAAAGGACTTGTTTGGGAAGCATTATCAGCAGCAAAAGGCATTTTAGCGTCTTTTTTTAATTTATTTTTTATTTTTACTTTTATAACCAAAAAAAGCAAAGCACTTTGGAACAAAATCAAGTTTGCATTTGACGGTGACACGTTACTTAAAGAAATTTATTCGAACAAAAGGGTTTTCAAATTGAATAATGCTTGGGACCCCCTTTTGGAGGTCACCCCCTCACCTCCCTTTTGTCACGTGGCAGGAGGTGATTGGTGGAGCAGGAAAAAAAAGAAAAAGAAAAAGAAAAGGTAACCAATGAGAGAGAGAGGGGGTCAAAGGGGTGGGGGAAAAGGGGGGATGAATCATTACTCCATACCATTATAAAATAGTTAATGGCAGTTTGATATTTTAAGAAATTAGAGCATCTCTAAGCACATTTCGGATGGTTGTTGCTGTAATTGCATTGTTCTTATTATAATTTGGTAATAAATAGTAATAATTTGTCAAATTATAGTAATGGTGCTCCAATGGTACACATGCTATTTTGACAAATTTCAACCAACTTTTTCTCTCATTTGTAAGTGTTGTTTGGATATAGATTTTTTAGTGTTTTTGTTTGTTTGTTTGTTTTTTTTTTGTCTTTTGTGACATTTTTTTTTTATCTGTTTGTAAAAAAAATTATATTTTTATATTATACCTAACTAGACAAATATAAAAAATAAAAAATAAATTGAAAAATTGAAAAAATAAATTTAAATACTTAAAATTACATTGGAACATAAAAATGACATTGCGCGCTTGTGTTTTTATTTAATTTTTATTTTTTTTAATGGACAAAACAACACACTTGGACTGATCTTGGAGGTTGATTACTGAACAAGATCTCAGCCATTGGATTGTTATTAATCAACGGCAGAGATCAATTCTCTAGAATGATCTGCTCAAATTTGAAGACAAACCCCTCTGCTGACATTTGCTCTCTCTATCTCTTTTCATCATTGTTGCCTCTATCTCTCTCACTCTTCAGATCAGTGAAGATCAAAGAGGGAGAGAGAAATCTATGAGCTTCGGATCAACTTCATCTTCATCTTCGAATCAATGAGCTTTGGATCAACTTCATCTTCGAATCGATGAGCTTTGGATCGATGAGAAATCGATGTTTCTTTTCATCTTCTCTCATCCACCCCCCTATTTCTCTCTTATACTCACTTATTCTCTTTCTCTCATCCACCCCCCCTATTTCTCTCACTTGTTGGAAATTTTGAATTTACTCTAATAGTTGTGTTTCTTGAGATGGAAGTGTGTGTCCTTTTGAAGGGTTGCAGTCCAATCCGAAAGGTGAAACCGGGCTCGAAAAGCCTATGTGGCAGTTGGGGTTCGGGAGTGGTGTTGATGTTTCAACAAGAGGAACAATTTATTTTACGGTACATTCAAGTCAATGAAAAATTTAAACATGCTATTTTAAATAATGGTGTTATTCCATTTAATTGAAAATAGATTGAGGAATCTTTTTGTGTTGATTATTATTTGTTAATAATCAATTGAAAGTTATTTTAAAGTAACTTTGAATTTTTGTGAGATAGGATGTCTTCAGCCTTTATTTCACTTGTGTAGTAGAATTTGTTTAACCATGAACCATAATATTAATGTGGGCGTTCATCTTTTGAATGAGAAAAGATAATTCAATTTTCTTTGTCCCAAATATTCATCAAAAATGAATTATTCGTTGTGGCAGTGACCCTTGTCTGGGAATGAATCATGTTGTTTGTGCTAATTTCTGTATTATCACAAATGTGGGGGAAGAGAGATTCCATGTCTACATATTTTGTAGAGTTGACAATCAATTTATGATGTCATTAATATCAATTTGGTATGCGGTGTATTATAAATGGATGTCAATTATTTATCAAAGTATTGATAAAAATGTGAACTTATGTGTTTTGACATAATAGGAATTCTAATTATTCTTTGGAATAAAGACTAAAATTGGTGTGGTGACTGATAACTCCGTAATGAAATATTATAAGTTAAAATATTTTATGGGTGAAAGTCACTTTGGTAATTGTCGACATAATCAACAATACTGAATAAGACAAATAAGATGTAAATGTATTTATACAGTGATATTTATATTCCATGTTGAGATTGGAATTAAGGGTTGTAGTAAACAAAAAGAAATTAATCATGGCTAAAGAAATGTTATTTGACAAAGTGTTGTGGCCACAACCGATTTTAGTCATTTCTTCTTTGTACTGCAAAAGCAAGTTATGAAGTCTAATTGTTTTTACACAAATTAGTATTATGATTATAGTCACAAAACAGTTTACATCTTGTTATTTAGTTCAAGCACGCCAATTAATGATATATTCTGATTTATCTCAGAATTGTGGGGGTGTATTAATATTTTGTATAATTATACATCAACAAGAGGAATTAAGCTTCCTTAGAATGCTTAAAATGTGGGGGTGCTTGGAGGATTTTACCAAAGTAACGGTTCCAATAATAGATCCACAAAGAATCTCAATTCTTTATATAGGACAAAGTTGGAGTAGAAGCAACAATGGTTTCATTAACTTCTAAGGAACAACTCTATGTTTATTATTTAAATAGGAGTGACATAGAGTAACGATAAGTCTCGATGTAATCAAAGACTTAACACCGTATGACATTTGTTTTTAGTTGTGAATATTGTCTAAGGATAATATAATGGATTCACTAACTACTCAATGATATCTAACTGAGAAGGTCAAACGGAAAAATAGCGGCAGCTAAACAAAAAGTTTGACCAGAGAGCAAAATGAGGGAAAGTTTATCGAGTGGAATGTGATTAAAGCCTATTACATCAGAGTCAACATAATAGTAACCCTACTTAGATGACTGGAGATCCCAAAAACTAAGTTCAAAGGGACAACTAAGTTATGTATGGCTCGCCAGAAATCATTAAAAGAGTCTAACTCCTATCTATTCCTATGATGAGAGTGATATCTGCAACATGTGTTGTATGCAGGGAACTTAGGGTAAGCTATGCTTTTAATGATTACTTATATCTTGGAAATCCTAAAGGGGTATCTTTCAAGAGGAGTATTTAAGAGACTCGAAATAAGGATCACCTATATGAGTGTGAAGGGGCCGCTTCTATGAGAATTGATAAGGCTAAATTCTCTAAAGCACTCAAGAAACACCAGGACTTGCCCAAGGCCAACACGGGCACAACCATGAGAACTAAATTGTGTTTGGAGATATTTTGTGTGAATTCTATTGTCTTGGCTTACACAAACGGCTAAACAGTTCAATGCACAATGTCCACTGATTAGCTAGTAAGTCCGATAGGCTTTCACTAGGGAAGGTTCAAAGCCGAAAGCTACCTATCCCGATGCAGGATATTTCCATAATGTACTCTCTCTTTGTCTGCATGTTGTTGCATGTCCTTTCTGTAAATTTCATTCATGTGGGGGATTGTTAGAAATTTTGAATTTAAATTTACTCCAATGGTTGTGTCTCTTGAGATGGAAGTGTGTGTCCTTTTGAAGGATCACAACCTTTCTGAAGAGTCACATAAAAGTCTATATATTCCATCTCCCTCACTTCAATTTGAGAAGTGAATTGTCATTTTCTTCTTCACTTTGCATTATTCTTCATATTTTCTGAATCTAATTTTCCTATTAAGAGAGTACATGCACAACGAAGTTCGCTAGGCTTGCAATAGTAGTGCTGCTAGTGCAAGACATTGATTGTTGTATCTTGGGAGATAGATGTCCATTGAATCCTAAGCACCGGTGGGAGGACGAATCTGTCTTAAGGAAAGAGTGTCATACACTCGACTCGATCAGGTTTTATTTTTTTATGTATTGTAAGTTTTATCACGTTATTATGTTGATATATTTCAGTTTTTGGTTTTTCCCAAAAAGCATTTATATATTTTTAAATTATATTTTCCTTATAGTTTGGTACTATTTTCTCTAACATCACTCACACTCACTGATTCTCTTTCTCTCATCCACTCCTTATCTTCTCTCATCCAAAGCCAAATCTCTCTCTCCCCTTCTCCAAAACCACCACCAGATCATCCACCTATCCCTATCCCTCGAAGCCCTAACCCCCCTCATCCACCTATCCTTCGAACAGCTAACCCCCATCTTCAACCCTCTTCTCCAATCCCCAATGGTCACATTCCTTGAATTGGCTTTCTGATGGGGAAGATGAATATTGGAGAAATTTATATAAATTCAGCTTTCAAATCCAGGTATTTTTCTTCTAAAATTCATTTGAGATTATTTGAGAAATTCATTTGAGATTATTTTGTTGGTATTTTTGAAGATGATATTCCTGTTGGTATTTTTCTTGTTAGTATTTTTGTTGATATTTTTTATTTGAGAATGTTTGTTGATATTCCTGTTCATTATTTTAAGATGATATTGCTGAAATTTGGTATTGTTGATTATTTGTAGATAATACTACTGAAGATGATTATTTGGTGAATTCTGTTTTGAACAAAATGGTGAATTTTGTTTTTTAAAAAAAAAAAAACTTCAAACATTCTGAAAAAGTCACAACTGAAAGGAAACGAGGGAAGGAAGAAAGCAGTTGGTTTTTGGGTGACATGGCAGATTTGGTAGCTGCCAAATTTGGCACATGATTTGGCAGTTGCTATAGCATGCCATTGAATAAGCTATTTTTGCCTAAGCTGCTATATTAAGGCTTTGGCAGTTGTTTTAGCAATCCATTGGAGATGCTACGGTTTGTCTTTAAAGTTGCTATTGCTATAATTTAACAGTTGGGGAAGAAAATGGTACTCCAATAATGCCATATGGCAGTTGCCAAATTTGGCAAATATCAAAGCTTATGCCAAATTTGGCACAAATTTTGATAGCTGCCATATGTGCCAACTCATGCAAAACCTCTCTCCCCCAACAAAATAGATAATTTTTTGTAAAATTGCCATTTTTACATAACCAAATACAGAAACTGGTGTGTTCAGGATGACTGGCTGGACGATCAATGTCGTTTAGCCGGTCATCTTGAAAATACCAGTTTATGTGTTTGGTTATGCCAAAATAGCATATGACTATTGGAATACTATTGCTATAATTCTACTATTTTTTATTATTCATTGCCAAATTATAGTAACAACAATGATTCATCCCCCCTTTTTCTCCCACCCCCTTGACCCCCCCTCTCTCTCATTGGTTACATTTTCTTTTTCTTTTTCTTTTTTTTCCTGTTCCTCCAATCACCACTCGCTACGTGGCAAAAGGGGTGAGGGGTGACCCCCAAAAGGGGGTCCCAAGCATTATTCTTATAGTAATGACAATATTATTATAGCATTTGTCATTAAAAATACTCTCAGTTCTCAAAAACCATACGCCCTAATTTGTGAAACCTCTTTTCTTTTTCTTTTCTTTTTTTTATAGAAAAACGAATAACACAAAACAACTTTGTGGTGCCTCTCAAAAAAGTGTTTCTTATTTAACTTATTTAGATATATATAGTTATAAAGAAAGTTTACTAAAAAAAAAAAAAGTTGTATTTTTAATTTTTTTCATCTGTGGTAGAATTTTGATTTATTTTAAATAAAAATTTAGAATAATCTAATCTGGCAAGATTTAGAAGTGAAAACTTTTTTTTTAAAAAAGTTTAATAAAGAAAGAGGTGGGGGAGGGGGGGTTAAAATTACACTGACGTCCCCTAAGATTTGGTCAAAATATATTAAATCTCATTATTTTGAGATAACTATACCTGTTTGCCTTTTAGTTAGGCTAAAGTAATTGAAACTAATACAAATAGTGTGAAATGACAAAAAGATAAAAACAAAGTAAAATAAATATTTCATTGTAAAAGAAATGACAATATTATTTTTCTATCTATATAACTAATAAATTATTGATGAAAAGAAATCTAAGTGTTTTGTGAATTAAAATCTAGAGGTTGTGTTTGGATGATAAATTAAGTAGGGATTTTAAAAAGAAAAAATAAAAAGAGTGGATAAAATTACATCAAAATTGTGAGATTTATTATATATATAATTTTAAATTTCAAGAAAAGTCAATGTAACTATTAAAAAATATTGCCAAACTCCTTATTTGATGAATTTTTTTTGTTGCTTATTTCATCTGATTTTTTTAGCCCATAAGCCAATTTTCCAAACACCCACTCTAATTTGGTTTTGAAACTACTTCATGAGATTATTTTATCCAACACGTACGTACATGAAATTAAAATGTTTCAATTTTGGTCCTCCTTTGACAATCCAAGCATCGGTCTTGTAGGCTCCAAGAATTATTTTTCCAATCCCTATTCTACACGGCAAAGGCAAACAAACACGTTTTGCTTGTGTAATTTAAAATAGATGGTCTACTAAAGACATAACAATCAATTTGAATTTAAAATTTTTAAATCCGACAAACAAACATAATTCTATTTTATTGGGTGAAAAATAGCTTAACCTAACTCCTTACCAAACTATTGAAATTGATTGGACTATTTAGTCCCATCTATGAACCTATCATGAAGCTTACATTAATAATTTTTGTCGCTTTGGTTAGCGAAGTAAAGGAGAGAAGATATTCTAAATTTTATTTTATAAATTATCAAGAAAAAGAATTATATCAATCAAATAATCATAATTCCAAAATTTTATTGATTACGTGTGCATATAAAAATATGTCATTCATTTTTTCAAGACAAATTTATTAAAATTATACTGTTACAATTATCAAATTAATTTGATTTTTTTCATACATCACATATTTAAAATTTAAACTCTTAAAATAATAGTAATAATAATCCATCAAAGAAAGTGGCTCAATGATGGCCAAACAAGTTGAATATAGATCTAGCCAAACAAAAATTATTCAACAAGTAACGAAGATTCGTGACTGTATGTAAATTTAATGATATTGTATTATTTTTCTATCGATTTCTTGTTTTTTAGTCTATGTAATTATTAAACCTCCTACTCTTAGTTAGACATACCGTCAATATAAATTTTTTAAAATATAAGATAATTAGTCAAAGAGAGGAGGTGAGTTCCTGAAAAAATGATCACCTCAGCCTCCGTTTGGGAAGTGGGTTAGTTTTTTGGCTTTTTGGTTTTTTTGGCTATTTTAGCCTGGGCTAAAAAGCTTGGTTTGGGAAGGGCTTTTTGGCTTTTTTGACTTTTTTAGTGAGAGAAGAGTGTAATGATTATGGGTTGGATGTGATGTTTTATTTTTTGTTACTAAAATAACCTATTTTGTCTTTTGTAGCTAAAATAGCCCAAAAAATCGGGAAAAACCCTTCCCAAACGGAGCCAATCAACTAGAGTTAGTTTAGTTTATCAAAATTTGAGTTCCTCAAGCTATGGCCTCTAATGTACAACAACAACAACAATAATAATAATAATAATAATAATAATAATAATAATTGTTTACAATTGAAGAAGACAGAGCAAACAATTCTACTACAAAGGGAATATATTAATTAGCATTAATTATAACGCGGAAACATAAATAGAATGAAGTCACCACCACCAAAATCACAATTCAGAGATAGGACAATGCCCAAACAAGGTCTAATAATAATATTGTTCTCTCCATCTCACAGACTAGACAGAGGAAGCAAATGTACAAAGCGATCCCAGTCGGTGGAATACAAACTAGGGAACTTTGTATCCCTTCCTTCCTTCCTTCCAGGAAATAGCCAGTGAGAGCCAACCAGAATAGAAAACAATATTGTTTCCAACTGTCATCCATTCATTCACTACTTTGAAAGCTTGATGTATGGGAAAGACTATACCCGTACTTCATAATTTAAAAAAAAATATGATATACAATATAGTTTGAATTCAACTTGTTTAAATGGTTTGAATATGTGTTTATCGATTGACCATTTGGATTACTGGTACAACACTTATTTATCGTGATTGTCACCTTATCAACCGCAGCTGTCAACTTTCTTTCCGAACGACCGATCGAATGACCGGTTGATTGACCGACAAGCCAAAATTCGAGTCATTCGGGGAGAAGATGAAATTTGAGATACCAATCATGATTCAATAACATAATTTCATATTTTCTGAGTCATAATTAAAAATAAAAATAAAAAGTTATAACTAAATAATACATGAGGTATAATAAAAAATCTTATGAGTCATAACTAAAATATTATTATAATTAAACAAGAAAATTGATCATAATTAAAGAAAAAAATTATATAACTTAGAGATGCATATAATAGTGGTGTTTATTGTAGAATTTCTCACTATATATATGCTCTTAATCAAATTTTGAACATTTAGAATTTCTACTAGTTTTTACGTTTAATAGCCAATTTTACCAGGTGCTTATAAATAAACTATGCCGAGTCAAGTATTTAGATCTCGTTTGGAAACATGTTATTTTAATAACTTTTTTATTTTTTGACTAAAATATGAAACAAAAAAAATTAGTATGTTTAAGATATTTTCTGATTTTTTACGAAAAGATATGCAAAAAGTAGAGAGAAAAGAGAATATTTTGACTTTTTAGTATAAGTTATTGAGTTTTTAATTTTTTTACTGACTTTTTGATTTTTAAATTAAAAAATGATATTACCAAACGAAATCTTAGTTATTTAAATTTAATTTGAAAAACATGAGTTACAAATCTTATCAATTTTAGTTTATTTAGTTGGCTAGTGGAATTTAGATCGATCGAGTAATTTATTTTATTTTATATAAATATATCGAGTAATTTTGTTTTACGAGTCCACTTTAGTCTGTTGTCTTTCGATTTTTTTTATAGATAAATAAATAAATAAATAGAACCACCGTTAAATGACATGATCCCATTACAATATTTGCTTTGCACAACAAGAATATTATTTATTTTTGTCAAGTGATACACCGCAAAATGTGAAATAATAATTATTTTAAAATTTGTTAATACAAATAAAAATATTAGAAGTACAATTTCTTTCTAAATTCGTTAATTTATAAAGAATATTGAGAATAAAAGCTCAATAATAATTAATTTATAAAAAAAATACTTAAAGTGAAAACAAAAAACTTGAAATATATTAATTTCTCAAAAACTCTCTCCCTTACCTTAAGACTTACATTTTTATTTATAATAAATCTACTTCTTGCAAAACAATAAACTAATAAAATAAGAAATAAAATCAAAACTAATAAAATAAAAAAACTACATCTTATTAAATCAGGAAACTGAATAACTAGGTCAAGTTTGGGAAGACTAAATAAATGTACTTTTTGACTTTTTATAAAATATGAGTTGAATTTGGATTGAATTTGAAGTGATGTGTTAGAGAGTGATATGACTTAAATAGGATAGTGACTTTTTGACTTTTTAAATTTTTTTGAACATGTCAAACTTGACCTAAATAATTTCATAATATTCTATACTAACTTAGAATATTCCTAATCAAATAAAATAAATATACGTCTATTCTAAAATTCAGTCTCCATCACCAAGTCTAGAAGAAGCAACATAGGCTGCTACAACTTGCTCGGAAGTATCGCTATAGTTGACTGATTGATTAAAAAAAAAAACTAGGACATTCAAAAGCATCTAGTCCAAACATGCTTCTCATTGAGTTCAAAAAAAACAAAAACATGCTTCTCATTGTTGACAAACCACATCACATCTCACATAACTGAAGACCACTTTTTGCAGCATGACTTGCTGTGCTAGGGCTCTTTTTGACCTCCACACATATGTATCATGCCATTTGGTTACACAAATATAGTAAGAGATGAAAAGAAATTCCATGTTATCTATGTTAGTTTTTAAAATTTTCACATTATAACAATTTAGTTCAATCGATAACATTTTACAAATTAGTTTGAACATAAGAAACAAAATAATCAATTCATCATTCTCAAAGTAATTGAAAGATTGATGTACAATTTAAAATGAATTTTTTAATAAATTATTTTATCCTTAATTTCTATCAAATTTCTTAATCAATGCTATCAATCAAATTGACACAATAAATAAAAAGCAAAATTAATGTAATTGAAAATTGTAGGAACCAAATTCTCATAAGACAAATGATCATAATCATATTTATTAGTATGATGGTGGGTACCTTGGACATGTATTCATGAAGAGAAAATTTAAATGCATATAAAAATATTACAGAATAAAACAGAAATATGAGACAAAATGTGAACCCCATATGTAAATCTTACTTATGAAATCCCACACTTATATCTCACATCAGTGTGCCAATCTTGAAACAAAAGTAATTGTACGAGTAAGAAATAATCTTCTCGTATAATTCTGTTGATCAAGTCCGCGCTCCTCCAAACGTCGTCGCTTTACTCCCTGAAAACACAAACGTGAGCTAGCCGGCGAGTGTGTGCCGGATACCTCTCTGATGTCTAAGTCAGCAAAATAGACAAATAGACAAAAGTTCTGTGTATTCGAGAATCAAAGTTGTGTTACCTCTCCATAGGTAATGTTGTGAGCTTTTATAGGTTCCGTGTGGCACAATCCTAGTAGGACTCTTACTCCTCCATGTAGAGTCCTCCTATGAATCACGTTCCTAAAAGATCATGCTTATCCTTCAACACCTCCCTTACTTCTTAAACCAAGTGAGATGGTTTTACCATGGTTTGATGTCAATACGATCGAGATAACATGGTCACGCTAAAGCCGCAGACTAAACCGAGCTCCAATTAGCTCGGTTCTTCCTTTCACTGCGCGTGTACCTCGGTTGACATATTCCAACTGGGTTATCTGAAACCGTGTTATCTACAATGAGCTTGGACCGAGCTATCTAACAGCAAGCTCCTAAGCAGAAACCAACAATACCTCGGCTTAAGATGGTTTGACCGAGCTAATTGTCACCGTGCCGACCATGGTGACCGAACTAACTGCAAGGTTCTCTGGGACTGGGCTAACTGCAAGGCTCTCTGGGACCGGGCTAACTATCAGGCCCTTTTACTCAATCCTTCTCACTGTAGTCCATAGAACGGCCCATCACCTAGCTCGGCCCAATTTTCACATAAATTACCCTCTCAGTAATAAAAATATAAATTAAATTATTAATTATTGGATAAATTACAGACACATCGTTTGAGGTTTACTTAAATTACAAATTACCTCCTGTGGTTTTAGAAATTACATTATGCCTCCCAAGATTGCTAATTTCATAACAAATATGTTATTTTATTAATAAATCATCAAGTAATTAACAGTTTTTAATAATGTTAAAATTTTATTTCAATTAATAATTCAGATAATTTTATTATTGTACAGGTGAACAGTTAGAAATTTCACATTTTCAATTAATTCTATTAAATAAAAAATTCTGATAGAGAGTCATTTGTAATTTTTCAAATCATAGGGGCATTTCGTATTTTAAACAAACATAAGAGGATATATTTATAATTTACCCTTAATTATTTTATCAATTACTCACATACACGTAGGACCCACGAATCCACCAATGCAGATAAAGCTTACCTATCGCTCCGTGTTAGTAATGGGCCTTCAATTTCAAAAGAGCGCGAGCGGCCCATCAACTTGATAGGCGTCTATAAAAAATGGGCCTAAACACCAAAACCCAATTTTGTAATATTGTCGTCAACCTGCATGAGTTGTGTTGCGTTATGTCAGATTAAATTATTGTTATTATTTTCTTAAAAGTAGATTAAAACTATTTAAAAATATATAACAAATATAATTTTAAAAATAGATTATTCACTTTTATTAAGATAAATTTAGTTCAGCAATGTGATTATTAATATCTGATCAACTTGATTATTTGCGGGTAGTGATGACTTCAATAATATTTATAGATGGGGTGATTACAAGCTTAAGTTTTACAAATTCTATAAGAAAAAAAAAAATTTAAACTAAACAACATTCACTCTTTTTGATTTCAAGTTTTCAAAAACAATTCAAGTTTTTTGTTTTTTTTGTTTTTTTTATTATTTAGAATTTTTATTTTCATATTTTAGCCATATTTTATTTTGTTTTTTAGATGTACCTAACCTAAATGTACCTAAATAGTAAAAGATCTATGAAAAAATCTATTAAAAAATATTCAATAAACTGAATATTTATATAATTTTATATTTAGTGAATTTTTAAAATATTTTTCACAAAAATTTCACTTTTTAAATGTATCTAGATTAAAAGGATATAAAAATTAAAAAATATGCTTGAAATATTAAAATGTTTTTTACTAAATACAACAAAAACACCAAAAATAAAAATCAAAAACTATTTTTAAAAACCATTAATCAAATAGAGTGACTAAAACTTCTGAAATAATAAATCTTTAATAAGTGTGAATTTTTATTTGACAGACATTACAAGATGAACAATTTGCATCATAAACATGTTTGTTTGGGTTAAACTATATAAGTGCACTTTTTGCATAAGTGTACTTATTTAGATCACATCAATCAATACATCCTCTTAATTTTTTTACATATCTTTTTAGCATAATGTTTCAGACCTCCACTGGGGTGACCCCCACCCCAGTGGGGTCTGATTGGCCAGATTTTTTTTTTTTTTTTCTTCTTCCAGTAACCAACCCCCACGTGTGTGTGGAGATGGTGGGGGTGGGGAAATTAGGGGTCTCCATCACATTTGATCTTTTTATAAAAAATTAAAAAGTACATTTATTTACAACATCAATCAACATCAGAATGCCCCACCTTAAGGCACAAGGACCACTCTTCTCATATTCAAGCCAATAGGCCCAATAAGTCCAGACCCATGTTAGGTGGATCAGTAGCACTGCCCCTATGTGGCCTAGGCTAGCCAAATGATGTATCATCATCATTCTGCTTCTTAAAACTTTCCCCTCTTATTAGCTATTTTAATTTTAATTTATTTTATTTTTATTAATTATTTTAACTAAAAAACTACCAACCTAACTTTTCAAATATGTTAGTTATATATATATGACAGATGAACATGTTGTGTATACTTTAAAGTTGCCTAATTAGCGAGGACCACCAGCACAGTACTAGTGTGACCATATCGATTTTGGTACTTGTGCTTTGATAGCGTGTGTTGGTGGTGGTACTACTACTTAAGGAGAGGGCAAAAATAAAAAATTAAAATTAATTTTTTTTTAGACAATTAAAATAAAAATAAATTGTTAATAACACACAAATAAATCACATAACATGATGTATGCACTTGGGTTTGTTTGGCATTAATTAAAAAGTTCTCTCTCTCTTTTTTTTTTCTTTTGATTTTTTTGATTTATTGTTTTTATTAAATAAAAAAATTTGTCTTAATTTTTTACTTTTTAGGTTATATGTTAAATAATTTTTTTTTAAAAATTCACTTAAGATAAAAAAAAAGGACTAAAAATTAGAAGCATAAAAACCAACTCCTTTAGCATTTTGTTAGTCTTTAGTAGACCTTTTTCAATAATTTTTTTACTTTTATTTTTAGCGTTTACTAGTTTATTAGGATCTAAAAGTTCAAATTTTTTTTTTGACAAATTAAAAAAAAAATCAGCAAAAAGGGGAAAAAAAACAAAACAAAAACATTGCTAAATTAAGTAATTGCCAAACTTATTCTTACATATTGTAAGTGTCTGTATTTTATTATGTGGTTGATTTAATAACAATATTGAGACTTATTTTGAGAAGATAGTTAAAAATTGATTCTTTTAAATTTTTATGACTTTTTTTGAAAAAATATATAAAAAATATAAAAAATAATATAACTTAAAATTGATTAAAAATTAATTTTTAACTATAAACCCACTACTCAAAAGAGTTATGAATAAAAAAATAAAGTAGAGAATACGGGGGATGGAGGACAAAAGAGTTGAAAAAGGGAGGGAGAGATGTTTGTTAGTGATGGGACATTATAATGGGAGATTGGAAAATGCAAAATCATTAAGCATGAACATGAGCTGAAATTATGTCCCATGAGAGTGTGTGTTTGCACTTTTCATATATACACATATCACACCCCACAATGTCAACACGGTACTTAATTTGATAATTAAATGATACGGGGATTCTTTTTTTGTAGTTCTTTTAAGAATTCAGCACAATTTATATATCTAAGTCATACGAAAATGAACACATAATGACAGTTACAATGGTCTTACGGGATAGAGAAAGGGAGACGTTGAGTGGCAGATGCCTCTGATAATAGTGTCGAAGTCGAATCCTTAAGCTCTTGTACGTGAGAGGCGGTGATAATTATTAACTATGACACTGGACTTTCTTTAATCTCATATTAGATTGGAGGGTATTATTAGACTCGTAAAGGCTCATTACAGGTCTTATTTTAATAATCTGAATCGCTTAATGTGTAAAATTTATCGAATAATATATGTTTATAAAAATTCACATTGATTGGATATCGATAACTATATGATCAAATCAGTTTTGTAAAAAAAATAGACGGTAAAAAAATAAACGGTTGACAAAAACTAATTCGATGAGAAAATTATTGATATTCGATCAACGTGATTTTTTACAGACATATAGGACTTGACGAGTTCTCTACATTGAACAGTTCAAATTATCGACGGGACCTATGTTCGATTTGGGACTAGTAGGAAACCAGACCCATTAACTATTGGGCTAGAAGCCTATTGGTTAATTTATTTCTCGTACTTGTGCTCTTTCATTTTAGTGCATTTTTATATATTTCTTAATTCAAACACAGTTTAAGTATACTTTTGTGATTCTTATTAGTAGATTTTCTTTTAATCTAATATACATGGCAGGTATTAAATAAAATTGAGAGAATTACACATCAGTGGTATTAAGAAAAATATTTACAAAAAAATTATAAACATTATAAATATTAATAATTAAAATCATAAACTTTTTTACTTTTTTGAAAAATACTTTTTCCTAATGGCACTTATGTGTAATTCTCCTGATAAAATTTAGTATTTAAAAAAATCACTAAATGATTATGGCATATATAAATCCGACGAACTGTCACATTTGTAAATATATATATAGTTTTTAAATTTATGTGATATTACTAAAAAAAAATGCACGTCACATTTAGAGAGAGAATGAGAGATGGAGAGAGCATGGTACTAAAAGGTGCTCTAATACAAACAGTTATAACTTACGCTATAGTTTTGGAGTAATATAGATAAGAGTTTTAGGGAAATGTTAAAATTTTGTTACTAAAGGCGCTCTAATACAAATTAATTTCTATCGTTATGAGAATAATTGTTAAAAGGTCGTTTCGAAAAGTTCAAAACAAGACTTTTAGCCACAAAATTTTGAAAATTTTACTAATAAATAGACTTTTAGGGAAAAAATAATTTGGTTTTAAAATGGTTTATTTTTTTAAACAAAAAATTTGGTCCCAAAAAGATAATAATTCATCATTAATGTCTAATTTTTGTTACTAAAAAAATAATAACAGCACTTTTAACAACAAAAATATTTGGTCCCTAAAAAATAATTTTATCCCTAAATTTTGGTCTCTAAAACCTTAATTTTTTTGTAGTGGCTATACAAATAAAAAAATTTATACATAATTTTCATACGTAATGATTTGATTCATTGTGAATCTTTCATTTTAAAACAAAATACTATTGAAAATAAATTTATTTACAATAATAATATTGTCATATCATTCTTGTCAAATTTTTATATAAATTTTATGTATGTTTAGAATTTTTCATAGTTTTAATATAGTAACTTGGGCTAAAGAAATAACTACATTACAGACCACAGTTGCTAAAATTTGACATTACTATAGTTTGTATCAAGTTTAACAGAAAGAGAAACTCTATTTCTCTCTTGATGGAGTTCACAAATGATTTGTATATAGGGATGGCAATTTGAAACCGGTCCGACGGGGATCCCCGATCCCGACCCCGATTTAAGCAATTTTTTTCCGAAAAATACCCCCGACGGGGAGGTGACGGTATTTGAAAATCAATCCCCGATCTATCACGGGCCGGGGACAGTGATCAGTGTTTGATCCCCGGCCCGGCCGGATCCCCGACCCCGCCCCCGTCCCCGTCCCCGGCTCCATCCCCGAATTTCCCCGAAGTGAAATTGCTTTTATACCCCTTATATTTATATATTTATATATATATATATATAATAATAATAATAATAATAATAATAATAATAATAAACCAAACCGTATATATTATATTTATTATAAACCAAACCAATGCATTAGATTTATTATTTATATATCACTTCCTGTTATGTTGCTCTCACACTCACTCTGTAACTAAGATATATCTCTCTCTCTCTCTCACTCTCATCTCAACTCTCTCCCACTCTCTCGTTCATCTCGTTGTCAACTCTCTCTCTCACGGTCACCGACGGCGACGTTAGCACCACCGCTGGCCCTGACTCCCCCTCTCTTTCACCGACGGCGACATCACCACCGCCGCACAACGTCTGTCTCTCTGCCACCACCACCGAACCCACAGCCACCGCCAGCCACTCTCAATCTCGATCTCTGTCACCACCATCGAACCCACCGACGGCGTCGTTCAGATTTGTCTGTGTTAGATCTGCCTCTCTGTGTGTGTCTATGTGTGATCTGATCTGTGTGTGGGGATGACAATATATGTGTGTGTGATCTGATCTGTGTGTGTGAGTGATTTGATATGTGATTAATTTTTTTTTTTTAAGTTTAAATCTGTATTTGTTGATGATGATAAAACATAGTATTTTTTTTTTAAGTTCAAATCTATTTCAGACCATTAATAATTTTGTTTCAGATCTGTTTTTAGATGATGTTGTTGTTGAGTTGTGTGTGAGGCATCTGAAATTTTTGTTACCTCTGAAATTTTTAGATGATAATTTTGTTTCAGATCTGTGTGTGTGAGGCATCTGAATTTTTTTTTTAGCCGGGGAATGCTCGGGGTCGGGGAAACCCGATCCCCGTTGGGGGCGGGAGTGGGGGCAGTGATAGGATCCTCGTCGGGGATCGGGGCCAAGGCCGGGGAAAATTCGACCATTGGGGAACGGGGACGGGGAGTGTGATCCCCGGCCCGGCCCCGCCCCGCCCCGTTGCCATTCCTATTTGTATATGTATTTGGATTTATTTTTGTGAAGCTTCATCTATTAGTAGATTGAAATAGAATTGTTAAATTTTGATATTTTAAAGGAAAAATTACATCCCATTGAATTTTTACAGAATTAATTACCTATTAATGATGATATTAATTATTAAAATCACAATTTTTTCAATGAATGTGTAACTATTTTTTTAAATATACATTGAATTGTAATTGTTTCTATTTTAAAATACTGTAAACATACTATAGCCTTGTTTGAGTTAAACTATATAAGTGTACTTACTCGAGTCACATCTATTAATATTTCTTTTCTATTTTTTTACATATTTTTTTTATAAAAATTTAAAAAATACATTTATTTAGAACCTTCTAAATCAACCATAAAATTTGAAGAGTGTGAGAGTGTTGGTTATATATTTTGTACGGGCTAATCACAGTTCGATGCGTGGCAAAATAAGGGCAATACGAGAAGACTATTCAAGTCTTCAACCGTAATCACACACGTGACAGTCAGTATTGGTTACAATGGATTTGCGTAACACTGGATTAGCAAAGGAATTTAAGATGACGTGGTTCTAACGGTTATTCGTACATTTGAATTTAAAATTAAGAGGGAAGTCTAACCGCAGACATGGCGTAGTGGAGCTAACTATGAGGAAACATGATCAGCAATCATGGAAGAGTAATTCGACGGTTAGAAGTGCATTTCGACGGTTCCCACAAGACAGTATAAATAGCAGAGAAGGCTTCAGAATAAGGGGACGAACTTAGATCCAAGAACCAGTTTATCTTTTTTATTTTTCCTTCCAGTTTTTACATTTCTTGTCCTTTATATTTCTGTACTTCAGATTCCTATACTGCATTTCGTTCATAGGAGTAGTTTCAAGTAGATTGTTGTTGTAAACCTCTACGAGGCTAAATTGGATCATTGTAAGTCTTTCATTTTTACTTAATGAAATGCTGCAATTGTTCTTTATTTAATCACTGTCAGTTTAATTCTCTTAAGCAAAGCCACCAGTAAAAGTCCTCTTCATTGAGGTTGAAAGAACTAAAACACAATCGTATGATAATTGGTTGGCAATTAAATTTCTGTAAGGACTGATTGATCCTTACTAGCACGCTCAAAATTACTGTAATAACCCTCGAAAGCCAAAAAAGCCAACATATATTTTTGGCACGCCCAGTGGGACCAATTAAAATGGCTAGACGTAGGAGACAAGGAGAAAATGAACGCTTGAAAGAAGATGTGGAAGGAGAGGTAGAAATGCCTAATCTAGAGAATAATGTGATGACACATCTTGTGGAAGTACCTGTTTAATCAGAACCCATGGTCGAACAGACCAGCACTTCGGAACAAGTACCGCATGTTTAAAGTATTGGACGAGGCCAGGGAATTGAACCATCCATTGTTCCATCTACTCAGCCAATGAATCCATTGGGAGGCTTAGTAGATGCCATGTGACAACAGTTAATGAACACAATGGAAATATGTCCAACATCCTTTTTGGATCGAATGAGTACTCATCAACCAACTGATGCAAGGCATATAGAGGAAAATTTAAATGTCCCTCAACAAAGATTGGTTAGAGATAAACAGCCTATGCAGAGTAATGGATATACTAATGGTCAAACTAGTAACCAGAACCATGAAAGACCACCACCTCAGTCTTGGTACGAGCCTCTTTCAAGGCCTCTGGCAAATCAAAATGCCTCATTACTTAACAGTGAAGCCATGCAAATTGGTGGATCTGGCCTAACACAAGATAATGGCATAAGGATGTTTTCAAATCTCATGTTCGAAGCCATACCTGGCACGAGGGGGTTCACTAATCCTTTTTTTGAATTTATACCCGGGGGGTTGGAAGGTTTTCCTACAACTGGAAGAGACACAACACCTGTTCCAGCACCTTTCGCAGGTCCTTTTGCAGGACAGGCTCAAAGGGGTCACCCATACCCCCAACAGCAACCAGCACCACAAGGACAACCAGTCCCAAACATACCACCCTATGGACCAAGAGGACCCCAGGCACAAGGTTGTCCACCAAATCCTGTGTTTGTTCATCCAGTAGTGGTTTAACAGGCACAAAATATGGTCCCTAGGCACCAAATTATTGATATTGTTAGAGAGATGTGTGGACCAATGACTCGGGGGGTTCAGACTCCTGTCTATAGGAAACCGTACCCAGAATGGGTACATAGGGTACATGAATACCCAAGAGGTTTCAGGATACCAGACTTTGCCCTTTTTTATGGGAATGGAAACCAATCAACGGTTGAGCATATTGCTAGGTTCGTGGCTCAATGCGGTGAATGTACCAATAATGACTATATGAAATTAAGATTATTCCCAAACTCTCTAACTGGGAGAGCTTTTGTATGGTATATTAACCTTACACCTGGCTCTATCCAAACTTGGCAACAAATGGAGGAGGCATTTCATGCCCAATTCTTCCAAATAGAGCCAGAGGTTTCCATGGCAGACTTGGCGAGATTGAGTCAAAGGTCTGATGAGAAGGCTACTTAGTTTATCGCCAGATTTAAAAGAGCACGAAATAAATGTAGGATCATTTTACCAGAGCCTGAATTTGTGAGGTTGGCCCAAAATGATCTAGAGTTTAGGCTTCGAAAAAAGTTTGACTCTATTGAGTTTAGAGACTTAGTGGAACTAACCTACAAGGTGTCTAGGTATGAAACATTACAAGAAGAAGAACAAGATCAAAGTACTGCATCGTACAAGACGTATTGTAGAGATCCTAATTATGAGATTAATGCAGCAGAGATTGTAGGGAAAGAACATGTAATCTGTGAGGCATTAATCCATAAAGACACAACAATTGACCAGCAGTTTAAAAAGAAAGACCTTCATAAGAAATATTCTTTTGATTTGACAAAGGCAGATGACATTTTTGATCATTTGCTCGCTGCAAACTTCCTGAAGTTACCAAGAGGTGTTAAAATTTCATCTCCAGAAGAACTTAAAGGAAAAGTCTATTGTAAATGACATAATTCTTGGTCTCACTCAACTAAAAACTGCATTATTTTTCGAGACAAGATCCAGGAGCAAATTCAGAAGGGAAGTTTGAAATTCCCAGCTAAAGCAGAAAAAAGTCATGGGGATTGACACTAATCCATTCCCAGAAATTGAGAAAGTGGCAGCCAATGTTATTGTGCCAAGCTTCCAGAACTTATCCTTTGTCACGACCCAAACCCGGCCCTATGGGTTTAGCACCGTAACCGGCCAGTAATCCAAGATTACCGAAGGCCTGCTTAACAGTAGTACAGTAAAACAGAGTACAGGGCCTGGCGGAAGCCAATACAGTAAGTAAATAGTGTCCATTGAGCTGTGACATTCTGTATGCAAAAAGGCTTTTCATACATTTACACATAAACAGTACAGAGCAGTATACACAATATTTACAATCATTCAGACTAGGGACTCAACCCTATGTAACAGTACAGTAACACCCGGTCTATACAGAACAGTAAAACAGTACAGAAGGGGGAAAAACAAACAAAACACCCCCAAGCCATAGCATGGCAACTCGGAACCTCGCAGTGAGGCACAAAGGCTGGCTTGACAAAACTGGAGTAACCCTGACGCCTCTAGCTGCGGTCTGGTGCCTGTACACCTACATATATATATGAGCAGTGAGCTAAAGCCCAGTGAATAACACAATATGTAAAGGGGTTAAGAATGAATGTCCTTACAGTATGAAAACAGTTCATTTCAATCAGTCATTCAGTTGTTCAGTACAGTAAACAGTCATATGTGGTACATCCATTAGCATAACAGTAACAGTAGGTCTTGAAAGACCGAACAGTAATGATGGCCATCAATCCGTAAATAGTAGTGGTTCCACGAGGGAACCGACAGAGATCTCTGTAACAGTAACAGTAACAGTAAACCGTAGGTACTAAGGATGCCACAGTACAGTTCAGAAATAAAGGACATACATTCATTCAGTAATACCAGTTCAGTAAACAGTTCAGTTCAGTATTCAAAAGATATCAGTTGAACATATCTTTACACAATTGTTACTCACAGAGTTTGGGCTACAGTATGCTAGAGCGTGTCCCCCAGTCGCCAACCCTACACAGTTCACAGGTTGAACACACACTAAGTTACACAGTTGGGAAATATCATAACTTAATCCCTAATTTGCCTTGGTGTGTTCTACAACGATATCCTCATCTAAATGTCTTAAACTAGGCCTAAGAATGCCTAGGATGGGATGAGGATGCAAAAATGCACATTTAAAAGCATTTTCAGAAAAACAGAGTCCCGCTCGAGCGCACGTTTCCCCGCTCGAGCGGTCATGCAACAAAGGTACACGCTCGAGCGTAAACTTCCCCGCTCGAGCGTACTGTAAAAGTACTGGATGGGTGAAATCTCCGCTCGACGCCCGCTCGAGCTTGAGACAAGACTCCGCTCGAGCGCCCAATCCTCAGCTCGAGCGGACTGTAAAACAGTGCAGAGAGATGCTGGATGCTCGGATTCCACGCTCGAGCGGCACTTCCCCCGCTCGAGCGGAAGTGCGAAATCTGGAAAACCCAGATTGCACCTCCAAGCTCCAAAACCAAGTTCAAAAGCATCAAAACTCGACCTCTTGGGCTAAATTTCCAGAAAACACCTGTAAACTCATAGTTAAACATGATTCAAAACTCAATTTGAGAAATCAAAGCCCAAGGGTGTTTTATTCAAACCCAATTTCAAACCATTTTCCAAGGACAATCCTCAAACATGACATGCATGATCTTTAAATCATTTTCAAAGCTTTAATGCTGTTTCAAAAGAACTCAAGCCTTCAAAAACAAGATGAACTCATGGAGTATGACCAAAAGATGGACATGCATGTGAGGTATTATGAACTACAACCTCAAAACTCCAATATATGTACATGCATGCAACAATCAAGCTTCAATTCAACCACAATGAACCAAAACATGACTTAGTTCTATAATGAAGCATGAATCATGCAAGAACTAACTCAATTCACAAACAAGAGAGTAATTACTCTACCTTAGGTCTCCAATGCAAGGCTAGAGGCTCAAATTAGTGATCTACACTTCAATTACCAAGCAATTCCACCAACAAACTCGAACTCAACTCAATTCCCTCTCACTCTCTATTTCTCTCTCTCTAGTCGGTGCTGTGCTCAAGAATGAGCCAACAAAATGTGTATGTATGAGTGTAATGAGATGAGCCAAGTAGTGGGCCACTCTAGTGGCAAAGTGGTAAATAAGACCAACTATGCAATTTAACTCATTTTAATCTAATTCAATCACACCTAATCAGTTTTCAGGTAAATACACCATAAAATCACATTAATTACGAGGGTCAAGGAACATCAATCGGTTTCTAATTCGGCCGCCGGTAAGGCCTTCAATTAGCAGTTTAAACATATAAGCATGAACAGATAATCATGCAGTCGGACAGATAGAATGCAATTTAACTAACATATACTCAATCGATTCGGTTTCCAATTTCAGTCAGTCAGTTCAGTACTTTAATCAGTTCAATTATCAGTCATAATCATTCATAAGTCGGTAAACAGTATGAGGGTTGTTACATCCTTGAAAGAATTGGAAGAGGTCAATGTGCAAATGCATGTTGCTAGCCAAACTACTGTCAAGAAAGATGTTAGAAACCTGCCAGTTATTGGACAAGGTTTTCCAGACCAGAGGGAGGATTCTGATGAAGAAGCACTGGATGATGATTCTTTAGAGGCAGAGTCATGCAAAGAATGTGTCTCAGATACGGGTTGAGCTATAAGTGGCTGAAAGAACTTCCAATTGATGGGAAACAGTATTACAAAAATGTGCAGAGGCGTCCTAAACCAACCGGTGCTTATAATAAAAGGGCATATCCAACTGGTATTAGGCAGCAGCCATCAATGGCTGACTCAACGGCCACTATAGTAAACTCCAAAAGCAAAAGACCTCTACATGAATCTAGACCACCTAACTATTACAGAATGGAGGGCAATCATCCTAAAAGGAGACCTGAAAGGGGTTTAAGTTATGGGATCAAAACCAGAGATTAGCTTCCTAGACCAGCCTTACGCAGGACGGAAAGTGGCCACCTTCATCAAAGGCCTGAGTTAGGCCCAAAACAGGGAGTTAGGGCCAAGCAGTGGCCTTCACAGCCAGCTTCGAAGATGGATTCGAAGGACGAAAGAGACAATTCAACAACTGGGTTAGTGGGCTCATGGGTACCCGGAGTTCCAGATTGGTTTGTCATGCAAAACAAACCTAGGGAGATGTCTACCCGAAGGAATGTTGTTGGAAACCAAGGTAAGATGGTCAAACCCCCTTTGGTGGCTCCAAACAATTGGGTGTTACTTAAGCACTCAAAAACAAAGGAACCAAATATGGTCCCAGTGATTTCTAGGTCCCAAAGAAGGAAGATCCAACGAAGGTACACTCAGTACCAGAAGAGCTTGAAGGAAAGTGGAGAAAGCTCTTCATTGGTCCAACCAAAGAGCCACGCAGAAAGAGAAGAAAATTCAAAGTCAGATCATGATCCAAAGTCGACTCTTCAAGATAATAGGAGTTGCAGCAGAGAACAATTGGCTAAAGTTCACTCCGAACTAAAAGCCAAAGAAAAATTCAGTTTGGCAGGATTGGAAAAGGCTTTGATGGAAAGTGATAGTGAGATAGAGGAAGAAGTCGGCCTAGACCAAAGAAAGGAGATGGTTGAGGAAGAGATGTTTGAAGCCTTTATGGCTGAACAGACATTTTTGGTTGGAAAATCAGTAGAAACAGACCATTCGAAAAAAGCTACTATTACTGAAGTGCCAGAATGCAGCATGGAACATGCTTCTGAAGTAGTCGAGTAAGTCGGCCAGGAAGGAAAACAGGTACAGCCAGTCGTCCAATTTGGCTAATTTCATCCGGTGTCAGTGAATATGGTGCTTATATTACCACAGGAGTTTCAAGCTGAGGATGAAAACCAAGGTTAGGAGATTGACCCAATTCCAGTTTCCAGTGAAGACTCACAAGTGAGTATGGTGCAAGACGAACCCGAAGTAGTCACACCAATGGAAACTGAAGATAAGAGTGATGAAGAGGTGGGTATTAACCTCTCATACCCTTTTGAGTATCCTACGACATCCATGACACAGCATGTCAAACCCTTGTATATCAAGGCCTTTTTTGATGGAATACAGATGAATCAAGTGTTGGTAGATAATGGGGCAGCAGTAAACCTGCTTCCGAAATCTTCTTTGAAGAAACTAGGAAAGAAGAACCCCAGACTAATCCCAACCAATATAGCCATTGCTGGTTTCGCGGGAGACAAATAGATGGCCCAAAGTATTTTGCCCATCAACCTGAGTGTGGGAACCAGGGACTGCATGACGGCATTCTTTGTTATCAATAGCAATGCTAAGTATAATGCTCTACTTGGAAGAGATTGGATTCACAACAACAAATGTGTGCCTTTCTCTTTACATCAGAAAATCATGATGACCTTATGCAATGGAGAGACGAAGGAGATTAATGCAGATCCTCAACCCTTCATAGCTTGTGCAGATTTTGCAGAGGCCAAATTGTATACTGAAGAAGTGGCACCACTCAGTATACTGAGAAAACTTAATGGATCAGCCGAAGTGACAACTGATGAGGAATTAGCACACCTGAAACACTTAGTCTAGGAAAGTGCTGATGAAGAGTTTGTCGTTAAAGATGATAATGATGCCTGGTTGTAGGCAAATAGATGAAACCCAAGAAGCTAGATCTTTGGCTTTAATTAAGTTCTCAGTATTGGATGTAAAATCAATAGTCCAGAAAGTACAAGAGCAAGAGAAAGAAGTCATGGTAATTGGCTGTAAACAAGAGCAGCAACAGGTCAGGATGTTGGCCTTGGGAAAATATTATGCATTGGACATTGAGACAAAAGTCCAGGAAATACAAGAAGAAGAAGCCTTGTGGACAGACTTTGTCTATGAGGAGGAGGGTAAGGATGTTGAGTCAAAGAAACTGGAGGCAGGACAACGCAAGGAGATTGCTTCGAAGGTAAAAAAAATCAAAAAAGAAGCATCAATAAGTCCTCAGATGCAAGACCCTTTGGAAGAAGTGAACTTATGGGAATGTTCTATACAGCAGCCCACCTATATAACTGCTTAGTTAAATGTTCTTGACAAGGACCAGTTATTGGTGGTTTTGAAGAGATATAATGATTGTTTTGCATGGTCTTATAATGAGCTACCAGGATTGGATAGATCATTAGTAGAACATAGGCTCCCTATGAGGCCTAATTTCAAGCCATATATGCAAAAACCAAAAAAGATAAGTCCTGAAGTGGTTTAGAAGGTCAAGGAAGAAATCCTGAGGCTCCTCAAGGCAGGCTTTATTGGGATAGCCATGTATATGGAATGGCTATCCAATATTGTGCCTGTAGTCAAGAAGAATGGTAAAATGAGGGTATGCATTGATTTCAGAAATCTGAATCTAACAACTCCAAAAAATGAGTATCCTATGCCCATAGTAGATTTATTGGTAGATAGTTCAGCAGGGCATCAAATTTTATCAATGATGGATGGGCACTCTGATTATAACCAAATCTGCATTGTAAAAGAGGATATCCATAAGACAGCATTCAGAACATTGGCACCTTCGAATGGGTTAAAATGCCATTTGGTCTGAAGAATGCTAAGGCTACATATCAAAAAGCTATGAACACTATCTTTCATGATCTTATTAAAGGATAGTTAGAGTGCTACATTGATGATATTGTAGTGAAATCCCAATCCATGGAGGAACATTTGTTTCACTTGGAAGTAGCTTTTGAAAGAATGAGAAAGTTCAAGTTGAAGCTTAATCCTCTCAAATGTGCTTTTAGCGTATCAGCAGGAAACTTCTTGGGCTATGTAGTACACAAGAAGGGAATATAGATTGATCAGAATAAAGCCAAAGCTATCATTGAAGCCAGACCTCCATCAAGTAAGAAAGAATTACAAAAATTCCTTGGGCAGGTTAATTTTCTTTGAAGATTCATTTCTAATACTGCAGAGAAAACTAAAGTACTTTCTTCCTTATTAAGGCTGAAAGATGAAGAGGAGTTTGTGTGGACAACAGAGCATCAAATTGTTTTCGAAGGAATCAAAGCCTACTTAGCCAACCCTCCAGTGTTGATGCCACCAAAGGGTGATAAGCCCTTGAAGTTGTACATAACTGCAGCAGAGGATTCATTGGAAGTTTTCTTAGCCCAAGACAATGAAGAAGGCAAGGAGCAAGCTGTTTATTACCTTAGTAGGTTTCTAAATTCTTGTGAATGTAAATATTCAGCTGTAGAAAAGTTGTGTCTTGCATTGTATTTTGCTGCAATGAAATTAAGATACTATCTTTTGCCTACAACTGTCTTGGTAATTGCAGCCACAGATTTGGTTAAATATGTGTTATCTAGACCCATTTTGAGAGAAAGAATTAGCAAAATGGATATTAGCTTTATCATAATTTCATTTAGAATATGTCCCCTAAAAGGCAGTAAAAGGACAAGTTTTAGCTAACTTTTTGGCAGAACATCCATGTCAAACAGAAAGCCAAGAGATGATAGAACTTGGCATGGCTAGTGTTGAACCATGACAAATGTGGTTCGATAGATCAAAAGCCAATGGTTTAACTGGAATTGGTGTAGTAATTAAGTCACCACAAGGAGTAGAAACCACACATGGTTTCAGAGTGGATGAAATTACTTATTCCAATAATCAAGCTGAATATAAAGCCTTAATAATGGGACTGGAAATACTTATTGGATTACAAGCTCATGCAGTTGACATATTTGGAGATTCTCAATTGGTAGTTAACCAGGTGAAAGGAATTTTCAAATGTTAAAGTGTAAGCATGTTGCCATACTATGTTGTCGCATTACATATGCTTTATCAATTTCAGATAGCAAATGTAACTTATGGCCCAAGATTCTTGAATAATAAAGCTAATGATGTGGCTCAGAAAGTTTCGAATTTCAAGAGAAGGGATGATACTCAAAAGGACATAAGCCAAACAATATATCAGAAAATAATACCACCCTTAAATAAAAGGAATGTGGTCCTGAAAGTCAATCATAATGATTTACAAGAACAAGAATGGAGGCATCCAATAATGCAGTATCTGGCTGGCCCATCTTTGAAAGGTAGCAGAAAAATTAAATTGCAAGCTATGCAATACATAATGTATGGTAATACTCTCTACAAAAGGGGGGCCAGATGGTTTATTATTGGAATGTTTAGGCCCAAGGGAAGCATTGACAACAATGGTTGAAGTTTATGAAGGCATCTGTGGTGCTCATCAGCCTGGTGTGAAGATGAGATGGCTACTTCGAAGACATTCTTACTATTGGCCAAACATCCTTAAGGACTGCATAGAATATGCTAGAGGTTGCCAGGCATGCCAAAGGCACGACACAATAAGGCATGTACCCATAACTGATCTGCATGCAGTTGTGAAGCCTTGATCATTTAGAGGATGGACTATGGATATGATAGGAAAAATACACCCACCCTCTTTGAAGCATCATTGTTTCATCTTAGTGGTCGCAAATTACTTCACTAAGTGGGTCAAGGCTAAGCCATATAAGGCTGTGGACCAGACTGAAGTCATTAGATTCATTAAAGATTTGATCCATAGATTTGGTATCCCACAAACTATAACTATTGATAATGGGACTGTATTTGATGAGAAAATGGTAAAGTCTTTTGTGGTAGAATTTGGAGTTAGCCTTGTTAATTCTACTCCCTATTATGCACAAGCCAATAGTCAAGCTGAATCATTTAATAAGTCTTTGAAAAAAAGAATTCAGAAAGTTGTGGAAGATAATCCTAGGGATTGGCATGACTTGATGTTGGATGTATTGTGGGCTTATAGGACTTCACCAAGATCAAGTACAGGAATCACTCATTATGCCTTAGTATATGGGCATGATGCAGTGCTACCTGTGGAAATTAATGTTAAGTCCTTAAGGGTGAGATGTCAGGATCAATTAGATCTTGAGCAATACCATCAGAGTATGTGCTTGAAATTAGAAAGTATAGATGAAGTTAGAATTCTGGCATTAAATAGCATTCTTTTCCAAAAGAGGAAAGCAGCCAAAAATTATAATAAAAAAGTCAAGCACATTAGTTTTGATGAAGATGATTTGGTATAGAAGACAATACTCCCAATAGGGATTAAAAGCCACAAGTTTGGCAAATGGTCACCTAATTAGGAAGGATCGTATCAAGTTCATAAAGTCTTGCCTATGGGAGCATATCATTTGAAAATTTTGAATGGATATGTATATCCTAAGAAAATTAATGACAGATATTTGAAGCCTTATTATCCAACCGTATAGGAAACACAAGGAATAGAATAAGTGCTAAATAAAAGAACATGAGAACACTCAAACAATAAATAAGAAATTTTATTTCATAAAGAGTTGAGTACATGTATCCATAGATTGGCCCAGAAGTCAGCACAATGTCTCAGTTGTTCTTTTACAATAGATGCTCTATTCTGAAGTGATGGGAACAACTGGATGGCTGTAGCCATCTCCTACTTTCGATCAGCCAATCTTTGATTGGTAATCTGCAATTTGGTGGTAGTTCAATCTAAGGCTTGGTTGACTGCTGATAGTTTATCTTTAAGTTGAGTTTTCTTCTCCAATAGTTGAGCTCAAAATTGGGAGCCAGAGGAATGTTGTTCCTTCAATTCTGACACTTCAGTATGTACTTTGGAAACAAAGCTCCGATCTTTTACCAATTTCTCCTTTACAACCTTGGCAGCATGACAAATATTGATGTAAAAATTAATGGTGGCTGATGCCTCAGATAAATAACTTGAGACAGCCATGCCGGATTGCTCAACAACCTTGAAACACTGGATAAAGCCATTTTTGATTATAGGCCTTTGTAAGGCTTCGAAAGGAATCCTCAAAAAAGATACCAGCAGCTCCAGATAGCTGTCCAGGTCTATCGAAGGCAAAGAAGTCTTACCACTGGAGGAAGAGCTCTAAAAAATTTCTAGCAGAGAATCAACTAGAACTAATGGCTCAGTCTCATTGCTAGTTATTGGAGAGGTGGAAGGTATGTCAAAAAGACTAGCTAGTCTAGCCTCAAAGATATCCACCTCATCCATTAACATGAAAGATGCAGAAAGAGCTCTGGTAAAAGGAAGAAATGACTGCATAGGAATATGAGAAGAAGGTGGAGTATCTTTAGAAGTCTCTATAGTTTTAGCTACCAGTTGGTCAAGAGAAGAAGGACTGGAGCTAAGCAAAGAAAATGGATGATGGATTGGAGAGCTACCAGTACCTTTTCTACAGGAATCAGCTACCATCAAAGATGAAGTAACACCTGGAATTTCCTCAGGAGGGGGAGGAGAAGCAAGGCTCGAAAGAGAATCAAATTGAGTAAAATCGAAAGACAAATGAGGGAGGTATGGAGTTAAGCCAAAAGAAAGAGATGTAGGAATACTTGGCTTCAGGAAAGGTATGGAAAATATAGGGCCAGAAAGTGAGAGTATTATTTGAATGGGTTCTAAGTTTTGAGGCTGTTTAACTTCAACTGAAACTGAGAGAATCCTTATTGGAAGAGTAGGCAAAGTAATTGTTGCTGCAAAAGAAGAAATATAGAATGTCAAGCCTCTGTATTGAGAATTTGAGAAAGATGTATAAAAGTGAGAGGGAACTTACTGGTTTTAAAGGTAGTGGCTATGATTGGAGAGCTGCAAAGAGTGTAGTGTCCAGCAGCTTGTTGTTTTCTTGCAACCTCTTTTTGGAGTGTATCAGCGGCAGCAGCTTCATCCCTAAGCATTTGCTGTTGTCTCCTCTTCTCAGCCCTTTGAAACATAATAAGTTCTTTGGAGTGCTCTGCTTGCACTGCCTTAGCAGATGTTTCGTGGATAGAATCTCCAGTGAAATCAGCAAGAGATACAGTCATTTTCTTCTTCTTTTTTTAAAGGTGTCTCTTGCTCTTGTTCTGCCTATTCTCTTTATGCTTCTTCTTCTTCTGCTGCATGAACCACAGGTGCCTCATCTTTAGGATTAAGTAAAAGCTTTCTTTTCTTTTGTTGTTGTTGTTTGCTCTTAAGAAGGTTTAAAGCTTGGACCTTTTGAGGAGAATCTCCCTGTGAGGCATCCGTACCACCTACACCAAAGAAAAAAAATAAGTAGGGGTAAGAGCATTATAAAGGAGAAGAAGAAAAAAGAAATAAGGATACATAACCTTCTTCGAAGCAGCTCGAGTAACTCTAGGAGGAGTTGAGGCAGTAGGAATAGACTTTGTGGTGGCAGGCACAGGAACTGAAGTGGTAGGAGCAGTGGAAGAGGTGACAACTCTAGCCCCTTTGGGCTTGGCTTGGGGCACATCCAGTACCATTAGCAGGTCTTGAGGAGGAATGGCTAGGCGTACCTCCATGTTTTCCATCCACCAGTTCTGACATCTTTTCAATATGTTACTTTGAGGAATGAAAGGGAAATACTCAAAGTCAATAAAGTCCTGGATAAATTTAGAAGTTGCTTTTCGAACCTTCAAGTCCTTACTGGTAAGGCTTAAATTGGTTTGGTTGCAGAGAGGTATTAGGACTACTTGTGAAAAACCAAATTGCCTAACAAATTGGGCAGGGCAATAGGGCTCCGCAATGCATTTGTAAGCTCTGGGGTTCAGAGTCCCAAGAAATAACTCTCTAGGGATCAGAATAGAGGCCCATATATTCTTGTGTTAGGGTGAAGAGCGGAGCCTATCACTTAGAAAGGTCCTCAACCAGGATAGGCCAATGTAGGTAGGTTCGAAGGGACGGAAGTCGTGGGAAGGAAATGAAGCTAGGAGTTGGTAGAAGAAAGAGAAGTAAAAAGCAAAGGTAGAAGGGTAGAGTGAAACATTGGCTAGCCTCATGCCATGAGTAGTAGGATTTGGCTCCAAAAACTTAAGGCATTTAGATTGTAACTCAGTAAAATATGCAAAGAGCCAAAACTGAAGTATCCAAAATGGACCTCTTTGATTGGCATCCAAAGGTTTCTCACAAAAAAGGGGAACAAGCTCTATATACGTGATCTAAAACGTATGGAGCTAAGGCCACCTTTTTCTGTAAGACAAGGGCTTTGGCAAGAGGGACGAATTCAGGCATGATCTTCTGAGAAGAGGTGCAGAAAAGGAATTTGCAAAGCCAAAATAATATGAAAGAAAAGAATTCCTTATCAATCACAGGACCCTCTTTTTTATTCTCAGCCTTGACAAAGTCACTATAGGATGAGTTAAGAGAGGAGAGGGAAAAATGGGTTTGTAGGTCAGGATAATCTGGTCTAATAGGGGTTCCAGTGGGGGATAATCGTAATAGATGGCAAATATCAAGAACAATGGGGGCCATCATCCCACATCTAAATTGAAAGAAATTAAAAGCAGAATTCCAAAAGCAAAGGGCAGCAGGTATTAAGAAAGGGTTCTCCGAAATGGTAAACCTGGATAATTAGAGGGCGTCAAAAAGGCAAAGCTCTTGAAGATCCAGAGTCCTATCAGGGACAACCAGATCATACCATTCTTGCCACTTTTGTCTCGCTTTGGGCCAGTAGCGATGGGGGCGGTTCATCCTCCAGCTTCCCCAGTCAAGACCACCTTCGTAGAGGAGACAATGGTCTTCTAGACGTGGATATAGAGCTGTAAGCTGAGTAGGAATCTCCCTGAAGATGGGCCTAAACACATACTCTTGCTGTTCATGACGTCGATGAATGCAGATGCGTCCGTCAATGGCGCTTTTCTCACTAGCCTTGTACTTCTCACACTATGCGTCAATAATCCTTTTCAAGGTTACAGACGGACTCACACGCTCTACGACTGGTATTTTCAAGGAAGAAGAAGCCATTGATGGAGAGTTTTCCCAGAAGACGAAGTCGGGAAAGAGTGTAAAGAGAAATGGAAGGTCGGTAGAGATGAAGGGTTCGTGTGATAGGCAAATAGGTGAGTTCAGAGTACATAATAAAAGGGTTTTAAAACTTTTGTGTCTGAAAAATATACCCAGTCGTTTTACACGGACGAAATTCACGAAAAGTACTAAAAGTATGGGTGCGAAAGATTTCCCTCAATATTGATAGTTTTGGAGGGAAACACATCTCAAATACTGATGTCAGCTTTGAATTAAAATATTTGGCTTCGAAGCCAAATCTTGGCGCCAAGATCCGATAACAAACAACTTCGAAGGCAAGGAGTCGACTTTGAAGCGCATTCCATGCCTAAGGATGTAAGAATATTCAAGTATTCGTTTACTTCAAAAGGATTGAGGGCCTGTTTCACGGTTTGTCAGTGACAGTAAAATCCTTCGAAGCAAAACTTGAAATATCTTAAAATCAGAAATTGTTGTTCTAAGTGCCAAAACCAATAGTTGGTTTGATGATACATAGAGTAAATCACTTTTTTAGAGTAAAATAGTGCAGTTCTTAAAAGAGGTTTTCATATTTTGGAAAATGTAGACTGTTTGATTGAAACAAAATTAGTTGATTTAAGATCACTTGATTGTAATAACCATATGATCAAATCGAGGTTCGAATGGTAGAATTAATAATTTCAAAGCTCTGATTCTAAAAGGAGACCAGCGAAAGTTGTTAATTACACGCCATAAGTTGGAAAAAAATTCAAATTGGGCCTTCAGTATTTCATCAGGTATGATCGAATTGAGATACGAATGATGAAATTGTTGGTTTCGAAGCCCTAAGTTTGTTTGACTTTGACAAATGGGGTAAAATCAGACCATACCAAATAATAAAAAAAATCTCTCCGCTTTATTAAGATAAATATGATTACATCAGAAGCCCTGCTTAGGCACATACTCAAGTTCATAAAAGTAAAGAATAAAATAAATAACAAGATCATGGAACTTGTTCCAACTATGGTCAATAAGCTTATGTTCTTTCTTTATTCTATCTTCCATTTTCTCCAAGCTAGGTTGTTGAAGTTGATATGCTCTTACTTGATAAAAAAGTTTTTCAGCTTTTATTTCAAACTTTGTCTCTTTCAGCCCTTGTTTTGTCTCGTCCATATCCAGGTCATCCTAGTATACAGAATCTTTATTCTTGAAATCATCGTATTCATCAATGAGGTTCTCTGCTTCATACCGGGTATGAACTCGATTGGCTGAGATTTGGTTCAAGGATTAAGTAGTGGCGACAGAATTGTGATGCCAATGAAGGAGTAGTGGGAGTTGGTCCAAGAACATTTGAAGTTCTGCTTGGGCGATGGGGTTGAGAATATGACTTCGGGTCATAATATCACAAGCCCATCGAAAGTTCTTGAGAGGAACATCATCCTCAAGAACATTGAAGGGCAAATGGGAAAAAGCCGCAAGCAGAAGTTGGGCTTGCTTTCGTTGATCTTTAGTAGGAGGAGATGGACAGTGATAGGAAGGAAGAAACTGGTCCTCAGAGAGAGTATGCCTCATTTCGTCCATCCAGTGAGGGTCTTGTGGAAGAGGAGGTGCAGGAGTTTCCATCTCGAAAGTAGGGGAAAATCGGGGGCTATTAACGATGTCAAGCTAGTCAGAAGAGCAAAGTTTAGCCTTCTGAGCTAAGAAGAAGGGTTATACCCTTGTGCCTCTTCCGGACGAGGAGTGGCATGTACTATTTTTGTAGGCGTGGAAGATGTGTACCATGCTATGAGTAGGTTGTCTTCCAAACAACGTCGGCGGTTGATGGGCACATAGAGATAAACCATCGAACTCCGAGCATCAGAAGGGAATTCCAGAGAATCAATGAGCTCGACAAAATGATGGTTGACTTGCTCTCTTAATTCCGGCCAGCTTCCCCAACCAGAAGCCCCAGAAGAGGAAGAAGTTGCAGCTTCATCCCACCCAGAAGGCTTTGAGTTAGAGGAAGAGCTTCCAATATCCATATTTACAAATTTCTGAATCAAAGGATTGTGGACAATATGTTCGTAATCCAGAGGTTGATAATTTGCAAAAGCTTCCATGACTTGAATATAGGAAGGTGGGTAAAGGTGTCTAATCAATGCATGAAGATTCTTTTGAGGACGAACGATATTATCAAACAACTCTTCATATGCTTGATCGAGATAAGAAAAGGTCTCTTTAGCCATGAGAACTGAATTGGTCTTTTCGAATACTGAGATAGTGAGCATGTTCAAGGGATCGAAGAGGAGTTAATGCAAATGTTCATCAATGAATGACGGTTGTGTTTCTAAAAATGCAAAACCCATGCACGTTCTAAGACGTGGGAAAATACCTTGATCCACTAATATCACCAAGTATTGGTTATATTAGTGCAGAGGGTAATGTTGGCTATGTATTTTGTATGGGCCAATCGCAGTTCGACGTGTGGCAAAATAAGAGCAATATGGGAAGACTATTCAAGTCTTCAACCATAATCACACACGTGGCAGTCAGTATTAGTTATAATGGATCTGTGTAACACTGATTAGCAAAGGAATTTAAGATGACGTGGTTCTAACAGTTATTCGTGCATTTGAATTCAAAATTAAAAGGGAAGCCTAACTGTAGATATGACGTAGTGGAGCTAACTGTGAAGAAACATGATCAGCAATCATGGAAGAGTAATTCGACGGTTAGAAGTACATTTTGACGGTTACCACAAGACGGTATAAATAGTTTCAAGTAGATTGTTACTGTAAATCTCTACGAGGCTGAATTGGATCATTGTAATTTTTTCATTTTTGCTTAATGAAATGCTGCAATTGTTTTTTATTTAATCATTGTCAGTTTAATTCTCCTAAGCAAAGTTACCAGTAAAAATCCTGTTTATTGAGGTTGAAAGAACTAAAATACAATCGTCTGATAATTGATTGACAATTAAATTTCTGTAAAAATTAATTGATCCTTACTGATACGCTCAAAATTATTGTAATAATTCTCAAAAGTAGAAAAAATCAACAGAAAGATGAAATGAAATGTCCAAGAAAAGAGTTGAGGAGGACAAAAGAAGAAGACGAGGACAACATAGCACAGAAGGCCAAAAATGAGTGTTGTGTTCACACTCCTGATGTGCATTTGCATTGCATGATGCTCTGAAATCCATGCAATCTAATTTGGGTCCCTCCACTCATACGTTTTTCGTTCGATTGTTTCGCGAGATGATGATACACACAATAAGGGAGTCTTTAGCCTTTATTATAAGTGAAATTTTAAAAAAATATTTATAAATTTATGAAAAAATTTAGAGATATTTACACATAAATTTTAATTTATGAATTTATACTCTATTAAATTTTAATTAAACATTTTTGAACCTTCAAATCCCATTAAATTTTTAATAGTCAGAATTGCCTTTTAAATAATGATTATTCATTATTTATAATTATCTATAAAGGAAGATGATGATGTGATATTTATTTTGATTTTCAAAACTTAAAAAAATTAAAAAAAAATATGTGCAAAAAAAAATATTTTTGATTTTTCAAAAATACTTTTCAAAAAATTCTACATTCTTGTTTTTTTTTATTGAATTTTTTTAATATTTTAAGTAATTTTTTTTAATATTTAGACACACCTAACATAAATACACATAAATATAATTTTTGTGAAAAAACTTTTAAAAATTCACTAAATACCAAAAGTATTAAAAAAAAAATACGAGAATTTAGTATATTTTTATGTATTTATTAATTTTTTAAAATATTTTTTTACAAAATTTTACTTTTTAGATACATCTAAGTAAGTTGCATCTGAACAAGTAAAAAAGATGCTTAAAATTTTAAAAATATTCACTAAAAATAAAAAAAAATATGAAAATAAAAAATTCAGCTTTCAAAAAATTTAATCTAAAAAACTCAAACTAAACACACACAACGTTTTTTTTTGAACAACCGAATTATTTTTTTGTGCAAAATTAAAAATTTTGTGCCTATAAAAGAGCACGATGATGGAATATTGATGTGCAAAATTGGAAAAAAAAACTTTAAAAATTAAAAAATTAATAATGTTCTCAGTTTTAAATTTGGAAAAACCGATTATATTTTTTGGTTTTATTGAATAGTCGAATCAAACTAATAAGTAAAAGGGTAAAAACATTTAATCTCATACTCTATTTTTTTTTTTATCAGTTAATGAAACAATTATCTGGAATATTATTATGCAAAATTGATAATGCTCTTAATTATAAAAATTAAAAAAAATTGATAACATTCTCAGTTTTACTAAATATGACTTATTGGTTTAAAAAATCTTAGATATGATCTGAATTACCATAATATTTGTAAACAAGACTTTTAAGTAATTAATTCAAAAATTTAAGATTATAATTTATAATACTTGTAAAATTTATTATTAATTTTTAAAAATATCACTGATTTGATTTTTTTTTTTCTTATTTATAAAGTATCTCTATCAGAATCTTCATTTCATACTATTACTCTTCATACTCTATTTTGTAGGTCTTATTCTAGAGCTACAAGTTGATTTAAACTATTCATCTCATAGATTCAATAATAAAGATAAGTTGTGCAAACAATTAATTTCATTGGATATCAATAGATACATAAATGAATTATATGATATTTTTTAAAATGGACGAAACTACAAGTTTAAAATTAAACCATCCATTTTATAATAAAAAATATATTTGTTCATCTATTTATTAATATTCGATGAAATTAATTTTTTTTATATAAATGATATTTACCCTATAATTTATAAAATAAATAATTTAAATTATCATTATAGATTTAAAGTGGTACCCATAACGTGAAATTAAAAAAACAATAGAGAATAATGGTATGGAAGGGGGAGCCCTTCCTTCACGCCCAGCTCAAAAAATGAATGCCCGAAACGAAGAAACTTTTATGAGGAAATGATTTGTCAGTGGAAAGATAAAAAGTATTTTAAAATTAGTGATATTCCTTATAAGCATTATTATGTAAAATTATAAAAATTTTCATAATTTTATAATTAAGTTTTTAAAATGGGAGCTTTTTTGATAAATCCATTTTCAAAGAGCTTTATTCCATCCAACCCATATTTCTTTTTGACTATTCCATTAGGTCCAATTTGAGACAAGAAGACCAAAATACCCTTTTCATCTACTTATGTTCCATTTAGTTCACATTATTTTCTTATGTTTCAATAAGTCCTATGGGTGACATAATTACCAAAATACCATTAATGTGAATGTTCACACCGTCAATGTAAATGTTCATATCGTCAATGTGTAAGGGCCCGGCCCATGTCGATCCTCGTGGGTGCTCGGAAAAATTCGAGTCGGGCCGGGCCGGCCCACAGGCCAAAAAAATAGGCCCAGCCCGTTGATAATATGAATATTCACATTGACAAGTTAACATTCACAGTGATAGGAGTGTAAAATTGGCCTGTGGCCCGTGGGCGGCCCGAAACCAGCCCGCTGCCCGGGGCGGGCCCGGGTAGGCCCGTTCACAATGTGAATATTCACATTGACATATTAACATTAACATTAATATTGACAATAGTGCAAAATTGGCCCGTGACCCGTGGGCAGCCCGAAGCCCGGGCCCTGGTCGGGCCCGGCCCGGCCCGGCCCGTTGACAATGTGAATATTCACATTGACATGTTAATATTCACATTGATAGGAGTGTAAAATTAGCCCGCGCCCTGTGGCCGGCCCGAAAGCCGCCCGCGACTCGTGAGCTGCTCTGGGTGGGCCCGGCCCGACCCGTTGATAATGTAAATATTCACATTGACATGTTAACATTCACATTGAAAAGAGTATAAAATTAGCTCGCGCCTCGTGGCTGCCCGAAACTAGCCCACGGCCCGTGGGTGGCCCGGGGCGGGCCCAGCCCGGCCTTTTAACAATGTGAATATTCACATTGACATGTTAACATTCACATTGATAAGAGTGTAAAATTGACTCGCGTCCCATGGGCGGCCCGAGACGAGCCCGGTCTGGCCCGTTGACAATGTGAATATTCACATTGACATATTAACATTCACATTGATAGAAGTGTAAAATTGGCCCGTGGCCCATGGGCGGCCCGAAGCCCGCCCGCTGCCCAGGGCGGGCCCAGCCCGACTCATTGACAATGTGAATATTCACATTGACATATTAACATTAACATTGATAAGAGTGTAAAATTGGCCCGTGACCCGTGGGCAGCCTGAAGTCTGGCCCCGGGCTGAGGCGGGCCCGACTCGTTGACAACGTGAATACTCACATTGACATGGGAACATTCACATTAGTAAGAGTATAACATTAGCCCGTGCCCCGTGGTTGTCCGAAACACGCCCACGGCCCGTGGGCGGTCCGAGGCGGGCCCGGCTCGGCCTGTTGACAATGTCAATATTCACATTGACATGTTAACATTCACATTGATAAGAGTGTAAAATTGATTCGCGTCCCATGGGCGGCCCGAAGCCCGTGGGCGGCCCGGGTTTGGGACCAGGCTTACCCCGGGCCGCGGGCGAGCTTCGGGCAACGGACAAATTTTACACTCCTATCAATGTTAATGTTAACATGTCAATGTGAATATTCACATTGTCACGGGTCGGGCCAAGCCCGCCTCTGGCTGCGGTCGGGCTTCGGGCCGCCCACGGGCTGTGGGCCAATTTTACACTCCTATCAATGTGAATGTTAACATGTCAATGTGAATATTCACATTGCCAACAGGCCGGGTCCACCCCGGTCCGAGGTCGGGCTTCGGGCTGCCCACGGGTCACGGGCCAATTGTACACACTTATCAATGTGAATGTTAACATATCAATATGAATATTCACATTGTCAACAGGCCGGGCCGGGCCCGCCCCGGGCCACCCACGGGCCGTGGGCGGGTTTCGGGCAGCCATGGGGCGCGGGCTAATTTTACACTCCTATCAATATGCATGTTAACATGTCAATGTGAATATTCACATTGTCAACGGGCCAGGCCGGGCCGAGCCCGCCTCGGGCCGCAGGCGGACTTTTGGCCGTCCATGGGCCACGGGCTAATTTTACACTCTTATTAATGTGAATGTTAACATGTCAATGTGAATATTCACATTGTCAACGGGTCAGGCCGGGCCGGGCCCGCCCCGGGTCGCGGCCGGACTTTTGGCCGTCCATGGGCCGCGGGCCAATTTTATACTCTTATCAATGTGAATGTTAACATGTCAATGTGAATATTCACATTGTCAACGGGCCGGACCGGGCCCGCCCCAGGCCGCCCATGGGCCGCGGGCAGGTTTCGCGCCACCACGGGACGGGGCCCAATTTTACACTCCTATTAATGTGAATGTTAACATGTCAATGTGAATATTCACATTGTCAACGGGCCGGGCCGGGTCGGGCCCGCCCTGGGCTGCTGTCCAGTTTTATACTCTTATCAATGTGAATGTTAACATGTTAATGTGAACATTCACATTATCAACAGGTCAGGCCGGGCCCGCCCACGGGCTGTGGGCGGGTTTCGGGCAGCCTCGAGGCGCGGGCTAATTTTACACTTCTATTAATGTGAATGTTAACATGTCAATGTGAATATTCACATTGTCAACGGGCCGGGCCGGGCTCGCCCCGGGCCGTGGGCGGGCTTTTGGCCGCCCATGGGCCGTGGCCCAATTTTATACTCTTATCAATGTGCATGTTAACATGTCAATGTGAATATTCACATTGTCAACGGGCCGGGCCGGGCCCGCCCCGAGCCGCCCATGGGCCACGGGTGGGTTTCGTGCCGCCACGGGATGAGGGGCTAATTTTACACTCCTATTAATGTGAATGTTAACATGTCAATGTGAATATTCACATTGTCAACGGGCCGGGCCCGCCCTGGCTCGCGAGTGAGTTTCGGGCCGCTCACGGGTAATTTTACATTCATACCAACGTGAATTTTAAAATATGAATGTTTACATCATTAAATTGCTAATTGTTCAAAAAATATTTATAAGGGTATCAAAATTAAGTATCAAAATTAAATATAAGGGCATAAGTGTCCAAGAAAATAGTATAAATCAAGAAAATAGACTTTATGGAATAAAATTATACATACATGGGACTAAATGGGTTAAAAAATTCCTTCATGGACTTCTTGGGTTAAAACACTTCTAAATTGGACTTTTCAATAAAAATCTCTTTTAAAAAAATTGACATGTAATTTCTCCAACTTTTATTATGTTCTTTTTGTACAAACAATAAAATTATTTGTAATACTATAAATTTGTAACATAATTTTTATTTCGAATTTTATCCATTCATATATGGGTCTCACATTATATCAATTTAATCTCTACCACACAAATACAACATATAAAAAAATCTAGGCTAGACCATAGAATTTCTGTAAAAAATTTCCTCTTAAAAGATAAAAGAAGAGAAGAGTAAATGTTTGAGGATGAGCAATTGTATAGTTGACAAAAGTTTAATTTTATATAATAAAAATAAATTTAATTAAAATGACGGGGAAATTCAGATTTGGACCACCATATTAAAATGAGTTTATATATAGGTTGTTTTGGATATGATTTTTATAGACTGATTTTTTTTATTTATTATAAAAAATTCTAAAAATACAAAAATAATTTATTTAAAATAAGTTAACAAATTAATAAACAACTTATCCAAAATTAAACGGACCATCTATTTATATTTTGACCTCAATTTTTATTACAACAAATTAAATAAATTACATTTTAACTCAATAATTTTATATTCAGTCATATTTTAATCTCAATAATATTTTATATTCAATTACAATAATATAATTATAGTTTTAAGCCAACCAAACCATGAAAGAATCTCCTTCTCTTCCATTCCCCATGTTCAATTAAAGGGAATCCTAGGTACTCAAACTGTGGTTGTTGCGTGCCACCAACTCCACATGCATATATGATAGTACTTCTTTATAGTCAACCTCATGGTTGCTTCTTCAAACCTCCTCCATCATTGTTTATTTATTTATTTTCTTAGTTTTCATTTTTTTTAATACATATTAATATATATTTTTTTATACTTATATGAAGATTAATGATCATCACTTAAGGGGTAACTATAATTTCTCAATAGAGCTTAAATAATTCAAATGAAAGATAGTAATATTAATCTTTTACAATTACCTTTTGATTTGATCTATCAAATTTTAAGATGGTAGGACGGGTATATTATTATTTTTTTCAACAATGTTTTAGTATTTATAACTTTATTTGTCAATATAATATTAGTATAAGGGATCTAAGAGTGTAAAAATGGCCCACGGTCTGTAGGTGGTCAAAAGCTCGCCGACAGCTCGGGGTGGGCCCAACCTATTTAGGTCCGTTTGGGCTCGAGCCCGAGCCTAGCCCAAGCCCTTGAACTTGGGCCTAGGCTATCATTTTGAAGCTCGGCTCGGCCCGTGGCCTAACCCATCAACCCGCTTAAGACCCACTCAAGGGCTGGCCCGAGGCCCAATGTATTTTCTAGTGAAAAATAATAAAATTTTGGTAGAAAAAATTAAAAAAAAAAAAAAATGATCAGGCCCGCCCAAGCTCGGTCCAAGCTTAAGGCCCGGCCCACTGGCCTGCCCAAGGCTCGAAACCCTTCTGGGCTTAGGGCTGGGCCTATAGCAATCCTGGTTTTGATTCGACACTTGTGGTAGTCTGGACTCAGGTTTATGGTTTCTGAATGTTGTTCATTGTCTTTTTCTCTTTATTCTTCCTTAAATTTGGTTATTTGGACGTATTGAGTGTGTTTGGAACATGTTGGTTGCTTGGTTTTCAAACCTTGTGTTGTATAGAATTTGGTTCTCCGCTCGAGCGGCCCTTTTTGCGCTCGAGCGGGATTCGTAAACTCTTAGTACTTTGCACGTCTGCAAAAGTATTGGGGGGTTGTTTTCCACGCTCGAGTTGCGTTTCCTATGCTCGAGTAGGTGGGCACTAGAGCTTCATTTCTTGCACTCGAACAGTTTGTCTGTTGTCTGCAAAAGTACCAGAGGTGTGTATTCTACATTCGAGCGGGGCTTCTTGAGCTTGAGCGTAACAACTTATTGTGTCTGACGCTCGAGCGTCAACTCTTGCGCTCAAGCAGACTGTGCGTATATCAGATCACAAAAATGATTTTTTATATCACTTTTTCAGATCTTTTCTTCCAAAAATCTTAAAGTAAGACTCTTTCTCTCTAAAATACTCTCTCTTTCTCTCTCTTTACATATATATATATTTTTTCTCCTAGATCTGCTGATCTCTCCGCCCTAGTGTCTTTGAAAAAAGGGTAGAGCATATTGAGAGTTTTATTTTGATCTGGTTGGAGTTTGGTTTCGGCATCGTTGAAATTTCGTGCTTGCTCCATTGGTCTTCTAAACTTGAGGTAAGTACTCTCTACACCTTAATATAGGTTTTAACTTGGTTATAGATTGTTGTGTAAAAATGATGGGATTTGGGGTGTCTTGAGCAAACCTAAGATTTGGGTTCAAGCTTGAAAATAGGGGTTTCTATGTGGGTGTTGTATAAATGATTATGGGGATTGGATATGAGGTTATCTTGTGTCAAAATAGTTGATTTTGGCCTTTGGATTGATATTTGGAAAATTGAGAGCTTTGCCCTAAAATGTCTTGAATAATTATCTTGTATAAATAATGAAATTGGTATGAAAAATGTGAAATTGGGAGGTTGTGTACATGAATGGTGTTGTTGGATTTGCTTAATCACTCACCTATGGAAATTTGATGATTTATCTGTTATAAAGATTGTATATCTGTTTAGAGATAATTGCTATGGGCTATCGGTGGAGGATAATCATGATTGTTATAGATATTGTATGTGGATTAGGCGAATTGAAACTAATCTTTTAACCATTTTCATTGAATATGATTATGAATGATATACATTGTATATGTATGATATTTGGAAGGAGAAAAGGGATGTACTTTATGTTTTGAAGAGAAGAAAGGGAATGGACTCCGTTGAACTAAGTTGGCCTGTGTGTCTAGGGTGAAAGTCCAGAAAACCGTTCGTATACATGGGTATCAATTCCCGCAAACAAAATTTCTAGCTCGTGGGTCGGCCCGAATTTTGGAGGTAGCTCGTGGGGCCTGATATGGGTCGGGCTGGGCCCGAGCCCAAGTGGGTCGGGTCGGACCATATTTACATCCCTAAAAGGATCGCACCACTAATTTATATCATATCAGATAATAAAACAATTTTTTTTTATAAAACTTGAAATTTGAAAATGTAGCTTTATTCAAATTTAAAAATTAGATTCATTTTTTTTTATCAGTAAAAGAATCTTTATTGATAAGCACAAACTATTATAAAGTGATACATCGATAAAGAAGAAGGTTAGTGCTTAAGCATGATGCCCAATGTGTCAATTCTAACTAGATTAGCATCCATACACGGGCTTAATCATATGCTAGCACAACGCTAAGGTTGGTAAGACACCAACCAACCACCTACACAGAGACAAAGCAACATCCTAACACAACCAATCACAATTCTTAGTCTAAAGTCACAGCAGCAAGTAAGTATATCACACCAATAACAAAATAAGTAAATATACCACACCAGCAATGTAATAACCCCGACCCATGATTAACGTTAATCCATGCTTAAGTATACTTAACAAGTAATTAAGAAGAAATCCTGAGTTAATTACATGTGCATTGCATTATTTATGTTTATATCTGTTTAACGTAGGAAGATCTATTCATGTTTTCGTTTTGGTTTGCAAATTGAAGGCCTTATTGGCATCCGATTCAGAAATTGACTCGACTTATGTGTTAATTGGAATTTTTAGAAGTTTATGGTAAGTTTAATTGAAATTTGATTCGGAATGAATTAATTAGATTAATTAATGCCTACTAGATTAGCTTTAACTAATTAACATTAAGTGAGCCTATATAAGACTCCCTGCATGCTCCACTCATCCTTCTTATTCATATCAACACATTCTTGAGCCTATACACTCTAACCAAACGTGAGAGAGGGAGAGAAAAGAGAAGACTTGAGCTCAACTAGGGTGATTTCTAGAGAATTAGGAGGAATTGACTTGAACTTAGCTAGAGTTTGAGTCATTGGAAAGAATCACTCAAGAACTCAAAGAATTGAGACATATAGGTAAGGACTTCAACTATTGAATTATGTAATTAACTCATTTAAGTTGTGAATTCAGAGGAAAATAAAAGATTAGTGCATGAAATGAACTAAGGAAGTAGGTAGAAGAGTAGAGCTTGCATGTGCATTTTATGGTAATTTTTAAAATTGATTTCAAATAAATTCTCCATACATGTCATGTTCTCAACTTAATTATGAAACTTCATCATGTTTTCCATCAATTTGCTTCAATTGATGATGTTTTGGAAGCTTTGAAGTCAAGAAAGTGGTTGCATGTAAGTCCATGTGTTGTTTTATAAGTTTCAAGTTTGATTTTATCCAATTGACTTACTCTTGGGCCTTGATTTTGTGAAATGATCTTTAATTCTTAATGTTTTCAGAGTTTAAACTTGTTTTCTCAAGTTTTGAGGCCAAGAGTTGTGTTTTTATGAGTTAGGTTCGAGTTTTGAGCTTGGGAATGCAATATGGAAATTCCAGATTTTGCACTTCCGCTCGAGCGAAGGAATCCACGCTTAAGCGATTACTCTGAATGTGTGCACTTCCGCTCGAGCATGAAATGCATGCTCCTAGAAGTTCTTGTGTTTTGCAGCCACTCAAGTGACAAGAGTTACGCTCGAGCGAAGGCATGTCTCTCACCCTCGAGCGAGTATCGAGCGGAAAAAGTAAGCAACCAGCACTTTTACAAAATTTTACAGACCGCTCGAGCGACAGATCTTGCGCTCGAGCGACCACTCACATTTTGCATGTCTGCTTGAGCGTAACTTCCTACGCTTGAGCAAGGACCCTGTTTTTAACAATTTTTGTTAAGTGTTTTCAAGTGTATTTTTGCATCCTCTTTTCCATCCTAAGTATTCCTAAGCCAAGTTTAAGGAGCCATAATGAGGATAAAGAAGTAGAAACACACCAAGATAAGAAAGAAAAAAGTTGATGATTCCGAGTGTGTAATTCAGTACGTATTCATTTTGTGTCTGTGTAGGTCACGCGCCACGAGATATCTAAATTTCCTACTCTGTCTGTTACTTAGAGCCATATGTTATCTGTGAGTAATAACTTAGTAAAGTTATGTTCAAGTTAAATTATTTTTTGTATATGGAATAAGATTTGTTCTATGAAATGCCATGTTTTATACTATAAATGATTGTCCAACTCTAACAAATGTTTGTAATATTTATGCTATGATTCAAGGATGCTATTTGTACCCGGACCGAAGGTTCCTTATGCAACTGACAAGTTATCTATACCCGGATGGAGGTTCCTTTATGAAACTGACAAGTTATCCGTTCTCAGTCCGGTGGTTCCTTTATGGAACTGACAAGTTATTCATACCCGACTGGAGGTTCCTCTATGGAACTAACAAGTTATTCGTACCCGGCTGAAGGTTCCTCTATAGAACTGACAAGTATAATCTAAGATGTTTTGGAAATGATCTGTTAGTGCTAACGGATAAACTATGTATGATCAAGCATAAATTCTGAATTTTGTATATGAATTGAATAAGAATACGAATATGAAACTAATCTATGTACAAGCTCAGTCATGGGACATCGTTCATTTAACCCTTTACTTTGTTATTATTCACTGGGATTGCGCTTACTATTTATATTATGTATGTAGGTGATTACGCACGAGACCAGGCTCAAACTTGAGGACCTGGCGTTTCAGTTTTTGTCAGCTAACCTTTGTACCTCCCGAGGAGGTTCCGAATTAAGTGAAGTCTAGTGGCTGTGTTATTATAGATGTATAAGACTTTGTTTCTTTGTTCCTCGAACAAGTTTTTTTTTATTTTTTTATTTTTTATATATATGAAGTGACGTGTAAATACTGTATCTTTTGACGTCACTCGTAAGTTTATGAAAATTTAAGATTATCTATTTCATGTATGTCTTCATAGCTCGATAGACTATGTATATTTTATGTATTTGCTTCCACAGCCCCTAATTATTCATTATTATGTTAAGAGGCCTTTGGTAATCCAAGGATTACTGGCCAGTTACAGCGCTAAACCTATAGGACGGGTTTGGGTCGTGACAAGCAAGTACACAAAAAAGTAAATTGACCATACTAACAACCCAACATCAAGAAATTAAAATGGCACCCTTTACCTTAAATAGTATTTGACTTGTTTAAGATTAGCCACCAACTCATGTACTGAGTAATGAAAACCCCCTCAACTGCTTCTCACCCATAGTGCCACTCTTGTTTTTATCACTTCAAGCATCTTATCAACCACCAAATGCTTACCATTTGTTATGAGAATAAAGAGAAATTGAGAGGGAAAGGGAGAGAGAGAGAGAGAACAAACTTTGTATATTTCAATGAATTAATATGAGTGAATACAAGACTCCTTTATATAAGAGAATAAGAAGTTAATATAGTAATGCACAATAAACAGCACCTCATTTCTCATCTTCCACACATACCACATTAGAATCAGAGGCCTTTTATATTTTTCTCTTCATTTTCTTCATCCTCACTCCATCCCACCATTGCCATACCTCAACCACTGATCTTGGTATTTCCATGCATAGATCCCATAATTTTATCACACCAGACCATAACAAACAAATCTTCGAGCAGTGAAGAAGAATATGGTTTAAAGACTCTGTTTCATTTCTACAAAACAAACACAAAACACTAGCATTATCATTTAAAACTCCACTTCTCTACAGGAAAATAGATGTTTTGATTTTACCAAGCTAAGCTAACCAACAGAAAAACTTCACCTTAGGGGAGCGACATTTCTCCATGCCAATTTAGAGATTTTGAGTGTAGAGTCACTTTCTTCCACTTTCCATCTCCAAATTGGGGCTACAGAAAACAATCCAGATGAAGATGTTGTCCACCTCAAGGAATCCTCCATTGATTCTCTAACAATTGGGGCCTCTAGCAACAGAACATCCAATCTTCCCACCTCTTTCATTTCCTAAGCAAACAATGGTCTTCTAAATCCAACATCCAATTACTTGAATTACCCCTTCTTATACTAATTTGATTCAGAGAGTCCTCCTTCTCCACAAAAATGCTAAACAATCTAGGAAACTCTTCTTTGAGGATGATGTTCCTTAACTATCTGCCACTCTAGACCCATTTCCAACCACAATTCTTGCATTTTCCTTAAAGAACTCAACTAGTTGTGGGTTAGAATAAGCAATACTCATAATACTCTGCCACACTATATAAACCACACCTAAACCCCTCTGAAATGGTAGCCATCTACCTCCAGAAGGATTTACTGCATAAAATCTGTTTCCAAAGTGACATGTCTTCAACCCCGTATCTTACATGTATGCAAAACATTAGTACAATAAATGTATAGTGGCATTCATTGCAACAAAATTGTGATAAAACATCATTTAATAAATAAATTTAGTTTGATCATCTCAACTAGGGCCGATCCTGAGGTAAGGCGGGTAACATGGCGCCTCAGGCTCCCAAATTTTATTTGAAAATAGGGTCTCGAAATAATTTTGATCTTAAATTATGTTTGATTTATTAAAATAAAGTTGAATAAAGTAATCATTTTATTGTAATGTCTATTTTCACGTTTGATTTACTAAAAAAGATTACAAACAAAATCGTCATTCACTATTGTGAGGAAATAGTAATTTTACAAAATAGATTAAGAAATTACCATTTTATTCCATTTAAATCAATTTCATTTCTATTTAATTTAACTTCATTTCAGTGAACCAAATACTACATTATATTGAAAATGAGGTTTAAACAAACAGTTGAATTGGTGAATTATTTAAAAATAATGAATGGTTGTTCATCAAATGTATGAATTATTTATAAAATATTGTTTGACTGTACGAGTTATAATTGCTTTTGGAGAAATATATATTTTTTTTAAAATTGAAATTAATCAAATTTTACAATTTAATTTACTACATCAGGAAAAAAAAATGTGAATAAATTAATAATATTAACAATTGAAAATGTTCAAAATTTATCTCAATAACTATGATTATATCAATAATTATGTGTACCGTATGCAATAAATTTATGAAAAGTACAAACAAAAAATAAAAATAAATTGAGACCAATATATATATATATATATATATATTTTAAAATATGTATAAAAGCTTAGGCTTTCAGAAAGTCAAGGCGGTCCTGATCTCAACAACAATACAAAAAGTCCGTTTGAGATGTGAATTGATTTTTTGATTTTTTAACTTTTTAGTTATTATAGTTTAGGTTTAAAAAGTTTCATTTGGGATAGATTTTTTGACTTTTTTTTATTTATTTTTGTGAGATAAAATATAAAATAATTATGGGTTGAATGTAACATTTTGCCCTATTTAACTAAAATAACTTATTTTATTCTATAAAATCGTTTTAACCCAAATGTATATCTTAATCGGAGCCTTTGGTGTTGTTACACTTTGACTAGGAATACACCACATTATAGCATATAATCAAAAAAAAAAAAAATATTTACCAAATTTTAGTTTTGATATGAAGGATAACTCGCCATTAGAGTTACTCCACAACAGAGAAAAAAAAAAAAAAAAAAAGTTATATAATTTTTATACAAATTCATGTTCAAAAAAATAATGTGACGGTAATATTTTTTAAAATTTATGCCACTTTGATATTTTTTGCGTTAAAATAAGAAAATCAACACTTATCATACAATTTTGTATTAATTATATGTATTTTTTTTTTATAAATAATATTACTTAAGAAAAGGAAAAAAATTAAGAGAAATTACATGCTATAAGCCAAGAATCTGAGAAATTGTTGTGCTTAAAAATATCGTGAGAAAGTGACGGGTACTTATTTTTAGAATAATGCTTGGGACCCCCTTTTGGGGGTCACCCCCTCACCCCCTTTGCCACGTGGTAGGGGGTGATTGGAGGAGCAGGAAAAAAAAGAAAAAGAAAAAGAAAAGGTAACCAATGAGAGAGAGAGGGGGTCAAAGGGGGTGGGTGGAAAAAGGGGATGAATCATTACTCTTATTTTTAACATACCATATGTCTTCGCTGTAGCTAACCACGTGCATAGATGCATCAAAGTTCGTAGAAACCAGAAAAGAAATAAAAAATAAAAAAATATGAAGGGGTATTATCTTGCATCTTCTATTTTAATATATATATTTTATTTTTTTTATTAAAAAATGTTTGGAAGTATTAAAGCTAAGTTTGGCATACCTCAAATAATTTATCTTTTTATTTTTTTTCATCACATCACCTCTCTACTTTTCTGCACATCTTTTCGTATAAAGACAAAAAGTATACTTATTTAGGTCATTTCAAACAATCCCTAAATATGGAGTTCTAAAGAGAAATAATTCTCCTCGTATAATCTTGTTGACCAAGTCCACGCTCCTCCGTATGACGTCGCTTTGTCACCTGAAAACACAAACGTGAGCTAGCCGGCGGGTGTGTGCCGGAAACCTCTCCGATGCCTAAGTCAGAAAGCTTGACAAATAGACAAAGATTTATGTTCTCAAAAAGTATTGTGTTCAATTACCTCCTCCAAGGTGATGCTTGTGAGCTTTTATAAGTTTCCCGTGGCACAATCCTGGTAGGACTTGTATTTCTCCATGCAGAGTCCTCCTAGGATTCATTCTCCCAAGGATAATGTTTATCTTTTTACACCCTCCCCCACTGCTTAAACCAAGTGGGATGGTTTTCTTTTCGGCCGAGCTACCTCATGACCGAAATAACATTGGCTATGCCGAACCGCAGAATAGGCCATACTAACCGTAGTTCGGTTCTTCTTGCCACACCATATATTGGTTCTCCCATACACGAACCGTGGTGCATTTGAACCGCTCTACCAAGTAATAACATTCCGACTGATCTTGACCGGAACAACTTATAACCGGACTATCTCGGAGATCGGTTTAACTAGAAGCCACCCCGGACCGGAGTATCTTTACATCCCTGAGCCGAAGTAACATTTACTTCTCCCAGCCGGAGTAACTACGCTTCTCCTGGGCCGGAGTAACATTGCTCTCCTGGGCCGGAGTATCCTTTACGGCATTCTCACTTAGTCCTTCATGTTTTGGGCCTCAAAGCCCAACTTGCAGCTCGGCCCAATTTTTTCCCAAAAATTACCCTCTCAGCTGGCCTCCCGATGATGTGATGGTTGTATCTATTTGTTTGTTTGTTTATTTATTTATTTTTGTTTATTTTCATTTTCAATTCATTAGAGTTGGTTTAATATTTTTTGTTAGAGTTCTAAGTTAGTTCTCTTTTTTTTTTTTTTGGATCATTATTATTATTATTATTATTATTATTATTATTATTATTATTATTATTTTTATATATTTTTAATAAAAAGTCAAAAAATATATTTATTTAGATTATTGACCCTGTTTGGTAAGGCTTATTTCTAGTTTTTAGCTTAATTTAAACTATTTTGATGTGTTTGGTTCAGCTTAACAATACAGCTTATACCTTTTTATAATTCAAAAATCAATTTATTCTTTGAGTGGGGGAGGAGAAGTTTAATTTATAAGTAAAAAATCAACTTATATTCACAGTTATAACCTATAAGCTGTTAGGCTATAAGTTATAATTACTTTCCCACAACTCCACCAAACGGGACCATTATCTCAAAAAGTTTCCAAATGCAAGATTTTACAACTTATTTTAAGGGAATTTTTCGGTGTGCAATGTAATCCAAATGTAACCCATATGTAATTTTAACATAAAATTATATAAAATTTTATTATTCTATGTAAATGATTTCATAAAAATACATAAATTAAACATAAATTCATTTAAATTATTAAAAATTTATATAATTTTGTGATAGAATTGCATACTTCATGTATTGCAAATCGAAATTTTTATCCTTATTTTTAATGTCCGACTCATTAAAAAACTTAAGTAAAGAAAAAAAAACTTACTCCACTTGGAGACGTTTGTTTGGTTTGTGTTTATAGAGTAGTTTTTGAGATAAAAAGTACGAAAATTTATTTGGTTTGTCTTTTTTCAGAAATGATTTTGAAAAATTATTTTTAGGAGAGAATTTTAAAAAAAGTGATTGATTTGATGTGTATGAGAAAGAGAGTGGTTTTGAAAAGTAAGTAACCAAATAAAATTTTAAGATTTTTTAAAAAGAAATTTATTTGATTTGATTACTCTTAAAAATTTATTTGTAAAGAATTTTTCCCAAAAATTTTTCTCCAAAACAAACCAAACAAGTGTGTTTCAGTGTTTTTAGAGAGAGAAAGCGAGGAGTGAGAGAGAATGTGTGTTTTATGTGCATTGGATCCTTCGCCGAAGTGGGTATGAAAACCTCCACCTTCTCTCTCTTTCTTTCATCATCCAAAACATTGGAAAAGCTGAAAATCCAAAGAAATTGATTACTAAACAAATAAAAAAGATAGTGAGTTGATGATTATATTCTTGACACACCAGCAATTCTATATCACCCCTCTCCTCTCCTACCCATCTCTCTGTCAGTTTCTCGACCCTACCTTTCATTTCACGCTTCTTGTTCTTATTCTCTGTTTGTTTCCACAGATCTTTATTCCTTTCCAATTTTCTCTACATGAATTTACTTTCCTTCATGGGTACATCTGATTGTGGGTTGTTTTTCTCCGACAAGGATTCAAATTCCATGGAATTCAATTCCATTTCAAAACCCGCGTCAGAATTTCAAGAAAAGACTCATACTCATGATGATCATCAGCTTCAAGAACAACAAGGAGAACAAGAAGCGAAAGGTGAGATTTCAGTTTCTTGTTTAAAAATCAAGACACCATCTCTCGGAGAATTTAAGGATGAGGAGGAGGAGGAGGAAGGGTGTAGAACTCCAACTTGTTTGGATCAGATAATTCCATTGGTCCCCCAATGCCCACCTGCACCAAGAAAGCCCAAGAAAATGCTATTGATGAAGAGAAAAGCGGCTTCTCGGCGAACCCTGCTTGATCTGTCTAGTGAGGTTGAGGCATTGTTTCCTCCATCTCTTCTTGTGAATCTTGGTGGTAAAATCAAGAAAGTTAGAACAGAAAATTCCAGCAAATGAATGTTATTATGTATGGTTTTATATTATTTATGTATAAGCGAATTTTGTGGATTGTTGAGTGGATATTTCTACCGAAAATTCACTCCTTCTATGCCAATATTGTTGTCATTAGTGCTACTATGTATAATATTTTTTCATAATTTTTATATAAAATTTTCAATCAGAATGATATGATAGTAATATTTTTAAAATACTAAGTCGCTTTGATTGGCCATTTGTTATGAAATGGAAGGATTGAAATCTATTGCGTCATCCTGTATGAATATTCTGTATGATTTTCTGTTTATATTTTCTAAGTTCAATTTTTCCGTTTTACAATTTTTATTATTTGTTTTGTTTAGGATGGTAATCATACTTCTTGTTCGGTAATGGGTGGTGTTTGGCTCAAGAACCAGATCTGATATTTTCTAAGATAAAAAAAATGGAAAAAACATCGAAACCAAAGCATATGAATGATGTTTACACGCCATTCTTACTTTGCTGCAACAGATTGGTATGTAAATTGTAATCTAAGACTAAAATATACAGTTTTGGTTCTCTCTCTCTCTCTCTCTCTCTCTCTGAGTTGTGGGTTTAGAAATCATTGTTTGCATTGACATTAACTTCTTGTGGGGGTTGAGGAATGATTTGTATCGACTTTCCCAAAAGATTCAAACATCCTTCATTGTTTTTACCAGTAAGGTGAAGAAAACCATGAAGTATATTCCCTGCTGGCCCATATTTTTCCAATATAATAAATAAAGTGCCTTTTAATTGCTTTAAATTTTTTTTTTTTTTTATGATCGGGTGTCCGGATGCACTTTGACTAATCTCGAGACCACGCAAAGCGTTTCTACACATCGATCGGATAAATCTTCACATATTCCAAGCTTTAATTTATCATTTTTCACAAATATAAAGTAATTATCCAATAAAAATCTTGAAACTCTAATCTTAGGTTAAAATACTTTTTCTGTGACTCAAATTGGTACCTACTAATATGCTAACACAATAATACTCACCCTTTCGAAGGAAATTGCAATTCTAAATTTGTATCTAGTTTTCGTTCAACAAAATTAAATTAATAAATAAAGCAAAGTAGATGCTCTTTACGCTATGTTATTATTAATTATTTTAGCTATTGGATGGGTTCAATTGCTTTATTTATTTATTTATTTATTTATTTATTCATTCATTCATTTATTTATTTATTTTGCAACTAGCAGTCTTAACTTTAATGTACTACTCTCTAACCTTTTATCACATGAGCACCAAATAAATAAGTGCAAGTTCCACCTAAAATAAAAGAAACAGATCCAGTTGAGCTACAACTTATAAAACACTTTGTCTGGTTTCCCGCGAGAAGCTGGTGATAAAGATTTCTGATGCAAATAACAAAAATAAATTTCTGTTGTCTTTAAAAAAAAAAATAGAAAAAGAAAATAAAAGAGTGATAGGGAGAGTGTTTGAAAATATAATATAAATAATAAGACTATCATTCAGTTTAAGTTTTTAGATGAATTGATAATTAACAATTTAATATGATATAAGAGCATACAATAGATTTTATCTTTAAATCTCACTATTACCTACTTTATAATTAAAATAATTGGACATGTTTGGCTTGCACAGAAAAAAAAGACATGTAGAAAATATAATATAAATAATAAAATTATCACTTTCTCTGACAATTTAATTATATTTTTTTTTCACTATATGATAGGTGAAAATTTTGAAATACAATAATTTCAATGCATGATTACATGGTTGAAAGTTGTGAAAATTTTCAGATATAAATTCTTAATGCACCGAAAATGTATTGATTACCAAAAAAAAAAAAATTTGTGGATGGAGGGGAGTCTTGAGCCTTTTCTTGCACAACTTTGCTACATAAGTAAACCACAAATTAACAAGGTTTATTTGGAACAACATTAGCTTGAAGGTCAATGCATGTAATGAGCATTTACCTGAAGATAAAGTAAGCGCACAGTTTTTTTTTTTTTTAATGTTTGAGAAACTCACATGATTGAGAGTGGTTGTTTGTCCCTATATATCCTTATCCTAGCAGACAGTTTGAGATTCATCTCTCAAGTTTGGTTGCTTAATGTTAGTGCCATATAATACCGGACAAATTAAAGTAGTAGCTTTTTTTTTTGGTTGACTTTTATGGTTTACTCATTGTTAATTTGGTAATTATAATTACAATTATAAAATTATTTTTTAATTTTGTGTTTTGTGTTTAATTGGTTTATTCGATAGCAATTGTGATAATTTTTTTGGTGGAAAATGGTGGCTTGATATCCTCATATATATTTGCATTCTACATGGTGAAAATGAAACGCAAAAAAAAAAAAAAAAAAAAAAAAAAAAAAAGCATGGTGAAAATGGAAAAAATCAACCAAAACCATTTACACTACCACTAATTAATTAACTACCCCATAATTTGCTTCTTATAATTTTTTGTTATAACAAATTTTCTCTTTAAATTTTTTAATTTATTTGATTCAATTGAAAATAATTGTGAACATTTTTATTCATCCCTCCATCAATACCCACCACTAATTAACTAACCATCCTCCCAACCAACGCACTTTAGCAGTGACTCTTCTCTGCATAGAAGAAGTCAACAGTTCAAGTGAAATTGTGTGGTGTAATTTTAAGAGTTGGGCTTTCATCCAGATCTTGGATGGGGTGTTGTTTGAGTTTGTAAGATACAAATAGGATTTTATTTTGGTAATTTAAATTCTTTTATTTTCTATAATTTTTTTGTATATATTATTTACATAAAAAAAATTAAATTAATCAAATAATTATAATATTTTTAATTTATCACTTTTGTTATAAAAAAGAAATCGATAATCTATTTTAAAAAACAAAGTTACAATTATAAAATCGACTTATTTTTTCGGGATAATATATACAAAAAAAACCTTTAAAAATAAACAGCTCAAGTCATTGAAGACCCATACACTTGCCTAATACACATATTGGGCGTGATTACATGTATTTAGGATTTACTTAGGTCTCATTTGAAAGTATCAAATTTTAGTTTAAAAATTAAAAACTCATTAAAAAAGTCAACAAATTATTAAAAAAGTCAAATATTTTCTTTTATCTATACTTTTACACATTTTTTTTTTCGTAAAAAGTCATTTCAAACATATTAGTTTTTTGTTTTTAAAAAAATTACAATTTAGTGCTAGATAGATAAAATAAGTATAAATTTATAAAAAAAAGTTTACGATTTTAATTATTAATATTTATAAAATTTACCACTGATTGGTAATTATTTTTTGTAAACATCACTAATGTGATACTTTCTTCCATTTTTTTTTATAGAAAAAATTAGTAAAATATCACTCTCTAACTTTGTGTAGTAGGAGAGGTCTAAGATGTTTTTTTTTTCTTAGCTAAGGTCCATCAATGAAATTTCTCTATAATCATACCAGAGAAATTTCAAATTTTCTCTGTGAAATCAGAAAAATTTCTCTATAAAAATTGAAATTTCTCTGTGTCGAGGTCGAAATTTCTCTGAGTTGAGTGAAATTTTTCTAAGTCGATTTTTTTTTTTTTGTGAAAATATTGAGAGACCTTAACTACTATGAAAATATTACATGTCTTTTATCTCATAAAATTTTAATATCAAATACCTTAAAATTTTTTTTTACCTCATATTTTAGCTAAAAACTCAAAAAATTATTAAAAAAATATGTTCCCAAATGAGTGTTTCGTCTCTTTGGTGTAATTTTTTAAGGGACATTTGCACACAAGTTTTAATTTATGAACTTATACTCCACTAAATTATAATTAAGATTTTTTGAACCTTCAAATCTCATTAAATTTTTAATAGTTGAAATTGCTTTTCAAACAATTATTGTTCATCATTTGTAATCATGTATAAAGGAACATGATAATTTGACATTTATTTTGATTTTTAAAACTCTCAAATTGAAAAAACAAAAAAAAAAATTATATGCAGAAAAAATATTATTATTATTTATTTGGTGTAAAACTGAATTTTTGTGTCTATAAAGGAGCATGATGATAGAACATTGATGTGCAAAACTGCAAAAAAATAAAAATAAATAGAAGTTCAAAACATCATTTCTCTAACTTGTAATATTCTCACCCTTTCGGTCACCACAACTTCTCTTCTCCAAGCAACTCTTTCTTTCTCACTCTCTTCTTCTGCAATTTCTCTCTACAATCACTGCGGGCATGTAAGGAACTCTTTTATTCGATCAAGCCATATAGGTACGTGAATTGTTTAGTTTTCATAATTGTACATGTATTGAATTTTTTTGCCTCTCCCATTTTGAATTTGACAAATCTCTTCTTTTTTATGACTAATTGGGTTTAAACTAAAATGAGAGAATGGTCTATTCCTATTTAACTTTCATTTTTCTGTTCGATGATGTGTTTGTTTCCCTCCAATTCATTCTGCTTTCTTACTGTTTGATAAAATGCTTTACAGAGAGCCCCCCCCCCCCCAAAAAAAAAAAAAATAATAATAATAATTAATTTAGCAATCAATGATGTGATTGCGTTTGAAATAATTATTATTTGATTTGTTTCCTTGGCCTTGGAAATTGGGAATGTGTGTATCATCCCATCACTGTTGTTAAGTTGTTGTGTCATACTTTTTGTGGATTATACATATTGCATTTTCTCTAATAATGGTATGGTTAGATGAGTGGGTTAGCACCATTTTTCATGACAAAACATTTTAATCAGTCGCAAACCCAGAAATTGTACAAAGGAGAGGCCAAGGTAGAATTATTAGAATTTTCGAGGGCAAATTTATATAGATTTTTGAGGGTCAAAATACTATTTTAAAATAAATAAATAAATAAATAATTGAAGATTGCCTAGGTTAATGAGGTTTTTGTGAAGTTTGGGAGGGCTAGAGTAAAATTAGATTTTGGGGGGCTAAAATGTTAATTTGTCCTATAAATACTTAAAAAAATTTGCAAGGGATTAATTATGATTTTGAGAAATTTGGGGGGGACTGTGGCCCCGCCCACCCCTCTGTGTGTCTGCCACTGATCTTAATGACTATTAATACTGTCGTACTGGTCATGTTGCTTTTGATGAAACCATCCAGTCCCCCCACAATCCAACGCACCACCACACAAAAACTGTTACAAGGATTTAGACATCGAATTCATGCTTCCTTAGATTTTTCTAGCTTTCTCGAAATCAAACAAGTTGTGATCTGGGAGTTTTTGTTGTTGTATACTCCTTCACCAGCCAATAGTTCAGAAGAAAAAAGAAAGAAAAAAAAAAGTTGTTTAAGCTTCACAGCATTTGGAATAAAAATTGTATGACTACAAAATAGAATAACTGCTTTCATCCTCAGAACATCATTAATCAACTGGAACTAGGAATACAAGCAACTATGGAACTTGTCAAAATTAATTGTTGCTTAGGTGGAACTGTGGACTTTTTGTTTGTATAATTGTTTCTGGCTGGGCTAAATCTAATCACAATTAAGACTTGAGGAAGGAGTGATTTTATTGAGGAAAAAGTAACCAAATGTAAAACTCCTCTTAGTAGCAAATGTTGGTTTCCTATTCTGTTATAATTCGTAGGTTATTATTTTTGTTTTATTCTTTTTCAATTTTCTTGGATTAGTTAAACTTTCCTAACTTATAGAGGAAAAAGAATCTGAATTGTGAAGAAGGCAAACGCAAAATCTGTTAGTGAAGATTTTGAGTGTGAGAGAAAATGGATAGAGGTCCACTTAGATGTTATTGATAATCAATGTCCAATCTCTTTTGTTGACTGTCACAGCACTTAGGTTTCCCAGTGTACCTGACATATTTTTATGACTTGTCAGTGTCTTGAGTTGCTTAAGTTCAAGATGAAGTTAAATCCTATATGTGTATGCGTGTGTATATGCATTTGTGGGTATGTATTTATGTATTTTGATACTAAAACAGTAATGCTAAAGCTATTAGTTACTTAATATTTATCTGGCTGGAATTAGTGTGTCTCCCACTCACCAGTTGCCCAATTTTTAAAGAATTTGTTGCCCAATTTTTAAAGAATTTGATGCCCAAGTACTTGATCCAGTAACCATGAGGCCTACTACTTAATGAGATACTATATGATGGGAAGTAGAGAGGAAGGTTAAACTATGGCCATGGCTGGTTATAATAAGAAATTAATTTTGATGGGAATTTTATCACCATTTCTTCCTCAAAGTTAAGTATGAAAATCTATATGGGCAAGTATGTGTCACATCACTTTGAGTCTAGGTATCAAAGTTGCATCTCTAAAGTATAGTGGAAATTTTACAAATCTCTGTCGTGGTTTGTTTGCTACAAGTTGGATATCACATCTTTTTGGATTATCAGGTTGCTGATAATTTGGTGTTTTGAGTCGGGATAAATTGTGGACAGCTTAAATTGTAGATCCTTCCACAAATCTCCGTACCCATTGCTATTCTCAGCCCAATGTTCAGCCCATCTAAGTTCATTTTTGGGAGATTTTGGTCATGTTTGGTTACCAATAATTCTTCAATTTCCCAATTATCTGCCAAGCAAGCACTTGAATTTAGGGTCATATTTATTTCCTCTATCCTTCGTTTTTTTTTTTTTCCTTGAAATAGTTGAAATGCTTATTGGATCACTCATGCTGATGCTATATTTGTCACATGGAATCTTGGTTTCTTTTTTACCTCTGCCTTGGGAAGAATGTGACTCAAACCTTCAATTGGTCTGAAATTTCTCTGGGTGATCATCCTCCCATCTCTAACATTGTAGAAATTAATAGCTTCTAGCCTTTTAGGCTCCGGACATGGATTTCGAATCAAGGGAATTTGAGGATAAAAATATTGGACAGTTAGCTATTATGGGTGGAGAGAAAAACTATAGCAGAAGGTAACTAGAGATAGAAGAGATGTATTTTAGTAGGATTTTTGTAGCTATAAGAGAATCCTTAGCATTATTTCAAATAACTACTTTTATATAGTTATTTCAAATCCATCATGATAAAGCTATTTAATTCAATATTGAAATTCATTTGAACATCACGTCTTCTTATTCCATCATGCAGGTTGAATTGAACGAACTGGAATCAGATACCTTATCAGTGCAACTTGTGCATTATGATGTGCAAGGCAACTACCAGGTCCGAGAATTATCTAATGCTAGGGATGATCTTCTTATTAGATTTGGCATTTAGATATCTGAAGTTGGGCAGGTCATGAAATCATTAGGTTGCCAACTTTTCTCCAAATTTGTGTTAGCATTCAACATTTTTAAAGTATAGTTTGCATTACTGGGCATGGAAATGAAGGATTTCAATGTAAGCTGGTGGCAGTGGTTATGGAGCCCTGAAATATTTGACTAAATGCTAGAGTGGTTATGGATCCCCTTCTCCCCTGGCACCCAAAAAAATAAATAAAGAATGAAAGAAAAAGAAAGAGTAAACTGTTAAACAAAGTAGAATTGAGTTTCAGTTAGGATGAAGTGTAAATTAAGAGAAAAAAATCTTAAGATACCTAGTTTTTTTTTTTTTTATTGGCTTTTAAGATATGTTGTTTCCATCTGATAATCAATTTTGCTAGATGTTTAGAATTTTGAAACATCATAGTTATAATAGCACTAGTGAATTGTTTAACTGCTCATTAGCCAGCAATTTCCAGTAAATATTGGAGCTTAAATTGCCATTTTATATAACATAAGTTATTTATGCTGAATCCACCTCCCTGGAATCAATGTTATGTGTTCAAAGTTTAGAGCCCCCATTAACTGCATAAATTGTTTTGCTGCCAAAGATGTGAATTGATCTGCTATGATGAAAAGCAAACGTTGTAATGCATTAAAAAATAACTTAAGTTATTTATGCCGAATCCAGCTCCCTGGAATCAATGTTAACTGTTGAAAATTTAGAGCCTCCATTATCTGCATAAATTGTTTTGCTGCCAAAGATGTGAATTGATCTGCTATGATGAAAAGCAAACGTTGTAATGCATTAAAAAATAAAATCATTATTCCTGTTTGAGATATTACATTTGACGTGAATGCGGTTTCAACTTTCAAGTACAATATTTATGTTGACAAACAGAACTAGTAATTTGGCTTGTAATGGAGAGAATTTAGGGGATGTGATGAGGCTGAATTAGGGAACGCGTATGCAACTGTTTGCTTTATTTTTTAAGCTGCAGCAATATGTTTATGAATTAGTAATAGAATCCATATGATGGGCTTTATTAGTTACATGCCCTGTGACCCAAAGGATCATGTCTTGTCACTGGGTTCTAATGACAAAGAATAAGCTCTATTAGACATGATGGCCACATTTGATTTGTGGATAAGGAATGAGATATCATGTGACTATTTTATCTCGAGATAAAAAGGCCCTTAAATTAGTTATATCTTGGGTTACAATATGTGAACCAAGCACAAGATAGTAAGATTTTTTTATCCCGGCACTAAGGCTACTTGTACCGGGATAAGTATTTGTCACAAAATTACTAAATTACCCCCATCAGGTTAAGTTATCTCATCTTATCTACAAAACTAACATGGCTTAAGGATAATTCAGAGCACCAGGTTTTTTAAGGCATTGATTAGTGTGGTACCGCAATGAAATGTTTTCTTGCTAGATTAATTTTTATGGGATGGTAAAAGGTAAATAAATGGTCATGCATAATTTTGCAAGAGGTTCGTCACTAGTGAGTTGCGATTCATAGGATTCGCTGGGATGGGTTAATCAGGAAAGAACGTGTAAATATGCAGAAATGGCCAGCAATTAGGGCATCAAAACATGTAATCATTTCATGCTTTGAATTGACTATCAATTTCCAGTTGATTTAGGCTTAGAAAACATCATTTCATGTTTCTCCCTGTCCAAAGACTTCTTGTTGGTTGGAAAATGATGAGAGAATTTAACTTTCCAATTACTGTCTCTAATAATTTGGTTAGAAAAAAAAAATTTAGCTGATTTTCTTTTTTGGTTGAAAATGTTGACCAAATAATTAAAAATGTTTCAAAAAAGAGATACTTAGGCCTTGTTTATGAAAATGTTATTTTAATAACTTTTTGACTAAAATTTGAGGTAAAAAAAATAGAGTATGTTTGGAATAAATTTTTGATTTTTTACGAAAAGATGTGTAAAAAGTAAAAAGAAAAATAAATCTTTGACTTTTTAATATAGGCTATAGGTTGGCTATGTTTGATATGCTCATTTGGGCTAAAATAATTATATAGGACAAAATTAACTATTTTAGTCAAATAGAACAAAATGTCACATCCAAACCATAATCATTTTATTTTTTTGCTCACAAAAGTTAAACAAACCAAAAAAATCTATCTCAAACGAGACTTTTTAGTCCTAGGCTAAAAAAGTCAAAAAGTCAACCCACATCCCAAATGAAGGCTAAAGTTGTGTGACTTTATCACCGCTACATCCACTAAATTTGTTTAGTCCGAATTCGCCCAAATGAGTCTCTTCTGGGTAGAGGCTCATTCAGGCAAATTCAGACTAAACAAATTCAGTGGACAAATCATTAATCTTTGGCTAGTTAGTGAAAACCTCGTTTGAGAACAAGTTATTTTAGTAATTTTTTAATTTTTTGGTTAAAATATGAGATAAAAAATTAGTATGTTTGGAATGACTTTTTAATTTTTTACGAACAGATGTGCAAAAAATAGAGATAAAAGGGAGTAGGTGACTTTTTTGTATAGGTTATAACATTTTTAGTGATTTTTTGACTTTTAAACTAAAACAGTATGTTGCCAAATGAGACTAGGGAGATAGAGAGAGCCTGGAATTTGAAAATGAGAGGTCATTTTTGAAGGGATGAGTGTATTGCTCAGGGGTCGTTTGACATTGGTTAATATAGAAAAAAAATTTGTGTTAACTTTTTTAGCCTTGTTTTTGTTTTGGGATTTTTTTTTTTTTTTTTGTGAGAAAAAAAATATAATGATTATGAATAAAAAGTAGTATTTTGTCTTATTAACTTTTATAATTAATTTTGTTTTTTTTTATTATTTAGTCCTAAAATAAATGTCAAACCGGGGCTTAACAAACTATTAAATAGTTATACAACCACTTTTATGAATGGTGTACAATCATTTTAAGTATGTTAATGGTTGTTAGTGCACCCGTGAGCAAAATTCTTTTCTTGATCACTAAAGTTGAGTGCATTACTGACTTTGTTAGTAAAGAAAACCTGCATACCCTCTAAATCTTGAGTCCGACTCCTCTATGGTTATTTTGCGCAGTAGGTTATAAAGCAAGTTTGTGACTGGTCAATAACTTGTGAGCATGGGTAGACATAAGATTTGAAACAAGAAAGGAAGTACATGGATATATACACTTTAGTTGTTTGACATGTATTAAAATAGACATGTTATTTTAGCACATCATTTTATTTGAGTCACATCACATTTTTATCACATCACTTCAACCCTAGTCTACATTTATATTTTTTTCATAAAAAATCAAAAAGTATACTAATCTAGCACTTCTTAAACAACCTCTTAAACTAGTTTGTTGCCTAAATAGTTCTGCGAACCAATTAATAATGTACTTTATAACATACTGTACAATTAACTTCATAGGATTTGAATTCCTAAATCTCTATCTCAGGAATTCAAATTCCATCATTTCCCTTGCTAACTTAGCTCTTGTTTGCTATGGCTAGATCCTCCTTTAGTTACTACCCCATTCTAATGGAGCTATGTGGTGAAAGCAACAGATCATTATTTCAAGTTTGCCTAGATCATGTGGGCCGTGTGGGTAAAAAGATTGGACCAGGCCAAGTCACGACAGAAGGGCCTTTGGACCAAAGTAAAAGGTGTACTCAAGCAGGGAAGACTTTCTGATATATTTGCTTATTGGCGATGGCATACACCTTGCATAAAGTGCCACCATCTGGAATAAATTAAAAAAAAAAAAAAAAAAGGCATCAAAATCTTTTTGAGGACCATAGTCCTCTCTCGTGTTGAATGTCTCTATAATTTCCAATAAAGAAATTCAGTCATTAGAGAGAGCTAAATTTTGGACCCCTTTAGGCAGAGTGTGACATATCCATGTGAAATTTACATGGGTTAAAAACTCCTCTCGTCTTAAGTTATGTGTTTTGTATTATTTTGATCTTTAATGATTTAATTATATTAATTTAATCTCGTAATATATAGAATTTATATTCCAATGTTCCCCAACATTGATGGAAACAGGGTCATTTTGGGTAAAAAACATTAAGATCTCATCAATTATAAACTTTTTGTTAATTAATGTGTTAATATGTTGGGCCGAAAATACGCATGCCCCTAGTTAGCAAATATGGATGAAATGGTCAAATGAAACATTTAAATACAAATTTTATACATTAAAAACTAAATTACTATAATAAAATACTGGAGTGGAGATTAGGGGTTGTTTGGAGTGTCCTAAATAAGTGTACTTTTTGTCTTTTTGAACTAAAAAATTGAGGAAAAAAATATGAATGTTTGGATTAACTTTTTGACTTTTTATGAAAAAATGTGTATTAAAAAATTATATAAATTAGTGTGTAGGGGAAAATTAGGATTGGGAGTTGTGCAGCCGTAATTTTTTATTTTTGATAAATAGTGATAGCTTATTAACTTTTGAGTAACTTTTTGACTTTTAAACTTTTTTTTAACTCGCCAAACTTGGCCTAAATTTTACCCTACTAAAAGCAAAAATCTTTTTCCATGGAAGTGAGGGAAACTTAGGATGTGCATCCTTGGTAAAAAATAATAATTTTGAATAGTAAAAAAATAAAATATTTGTGACGTGTTATGTTAAATTGTTATAAAAATTATGAATGATATTATTATGGGCACCTTAAAATGAAATACATTTTTATTAATAATAAAATTTATATCATTTTGTAATTTTACAAAATTTTGTGATATTATTATAAAATGTATACCATATGTATTGTTTTAGGAGTGGACATACTCACATCTCCCAAGCAAGTAAGAGAGAGCAGAAGTGTCATATTAAGGAAGACAGTCCCTGCACCACTTCTGGAATTTGCCATTGTTTACTTTTTAATAGTGGTACACAATTATTCTGTTTTTTCTTTCCCATCTTCAAAACCAAAGAAAGAAGAAAAGAGTGCTTATAGAAATGATAAGACAGACAGACACCTTAATCAGTGGTCACTCTTTTTGACTCTATCTGCTCTGTTTCTTCTCTTCTCTTCTCTCTCTCTCTGCCATTTTCTCAGATTCCATGTGATATAGAGTTACTTCCTTCATTTTCACTGCCCTTCTGTTCTTTAGCAATAGAGCATACTAGGGGAAATGACTACTCTCTATCTCTCTCTCTATAAATGATACCTAAGGTCCTGAGGTGACCTCATTGGTGCTTCATTTACTAGTCTGAATCAATCCAAGTGTACAAGTACTTGGCATCTATGGCTCAACAGGTATTTGTTTGTCCCACTCTTATTGTTTTTGGGACATTTTGAAGGATGGTCACTGCTTTTCTAGCTTATTGTCCTCGGAATTCATTTACGCTGTGTTTGGTAGGAGGATTTGAGGAGGAATTTGGAAAAGGAAAGGGAAAAGTTAGGTGAAATGGGAATAAAATATGCCTACATTTCACCTAGTTTCACACACCTTTTTCCTTTTCCTTTCCAAATCCCTCTCAAAATCCCCCAACCAAACACAAATTAAGTTTTTTTTTTGTTTTTTATTTTTATTTTTATTTTTTGACTGAATTAATTGCAGGAAGAGGAAGGGTGGCCTTTGGGTTTGCAGCCAGTGAATGTAAGAGTTGGGTTAGTCAGAAACCGTGATTTTTATGTATCAACATCATTCAATACTTTGCTCACCGGTTCTCTGAGTTCCTCTACAGATTCTTCATCTGATTTAGACACAGAGGTCAGTCAAAATAACCCAAACGTTATGAGACATCGTTGCTTTGATCTCTATATACACATATTAAATTTTATATATTTGGTGATTTATTTATTGAGCATAAGGAAGTCTTGCCTATTCCAGAAGACTAAAATCTTTTACTTTGTAGTGAGACACGTGAGTTTTGACCATCCGGACTAACTTAGTTAATTATGTGATTTGATGATTCTGTACAAGTCTGATTTTACTTAAATGATTAGGGCACCCCTGTTTTTGTTTCTTTCAATTTGTTGTTTTGTTCATGTATGAAATGCTTTACTTACATTCTTCATGGAGTTTACATAAATAAATAAATAAAGTTGTTTGTAATTACTTGCTCTCTTGAGTTTGATAATGTGACCTTATGCTTTCCTAGCACTTCTTTGCAGCTTCTTAATTTGTATTTAATTTTTTTTTGTCGGTCTGCACTAATCTCTTAACCTATGATTGGATTTTAGATTTTGTTAGAGATCTGTGAAGCAAAAAAGAAATGGAGAAAGAAATATGAATAAAATATAAGTTAATTTTATTTCACATTTCCTTCTCTCTTTTTTTTTTTTTCTTCTAAAAATACCTACACAATCCATAATCAAAACACACCAAAATCCTTGATCCAAATTCTAAAAACAGCCTTAGGATGTTGTATATGTGACATGGTCCTCCTATGCCCAGTTCAGTGGTCATGCGTTACTCAATGCTTCAATAAATGCTGACAGTACACAATTGTACTTGGCATGAATTTTCTTGTGAAGCCTTTACCAATTACCTTTCATTGCTCAAATGTTCACTGGCACTGCTTTGTTACCCCTAGCTGACATGTCAATGAAAGACAAATCTTTCATGACTACCTTATTGCTCGAGTTCTGATTTTTAACTGGATATATAGATTTAACTTACTTGTTTATATTGAAAAATTTGCTAATCAATTTTGCAAATTATTAGGAATTACAGTAATAGTTTTGATTTAGCCTTTTTCTTAACCTTCGATGGTAACTGGCTCGGATTTCTAGGTGGTCTTTGTCTCACGTTCCAATAGTTTGAATACAGAAGATAAACCAGATAGTACAAGAATGAGGCCCTGGGGATGAGTGAAACATAAGCTTTACCTCTTAAAACAAGTGAAAGCCTATTGACTCCAATCAAACAGTGCCTCGGAGAGAATTCAAACTCAAAATTCGACAAGTAGGATAAAAGCTCTCACCTTTACCAACTACTAGGGTTTGCCACTAGGGTATTTTTTTCACATGACAAAAAGATCAAAACCATGTACTTCATTTTATTTTTTTTTTGGAGAGAGAAATATGAGAACAAGATCAGATAATTTTAAGGCTCAAGCTCGAGTGTCATGCTTAAATGAGCTCCTCGTCTACTAAACCAAATTTTAATCTTTCATGTACTTGAGTTGAAAGTTTGCATGAAGATGTTAAAGTCATTGATCATTATAATAACATTGATGACAATGGTTATAATGGCATAATAACAATAAGCATCATAACAACAATTAGGGTTGCAACGGAATGACATCGGCCAGTGGCCTTGAGGGGACACTTAGGTGCTAGTGGGACGAGATCTTATACTAACATCCTATTGTGGGGCACAAATCAAAAGAAAAAAAAAAGAAAAAAAAGAAAAGAAAAAGGGTTGTCAATGAGTTAATTTGAGCTAAGTGTCAAGTAATGAGTTGTTTAAGTTTGACTTGAAAATTTAAAAAATTTCAAAATGTATTTATGTTTAACATATTTATTATTCGAGTTGATATCAAACAAGCTTTAATCAAATAAAAAAACCAGTAGCTTGGTTTTGTATACTATCCTAGAGGTTGAAAGTGAGCTCAAAAAAATAAATGTAATTTAAAATATATTCAAACTCAAGTGTATATCTAACGAATCAATCTCAAACGAGTTTGCAATGAGTCAATTATAAGTTGAGCTCAGATAGATTCGTTCGATTTACAACTCTAACACGAAGAATGTAATGATTACCATCAGTGGCGTTAAAGTGTAATATTCTCATAATCTATGATTTCAGTCCACAGGGTCTTTTTTCCATGACAAAAGCATCACACTTGGGAGCTTAATGGGTGTTTCTAGCATTGTCAATCTCCCTAGAAGATCAGTCAGAGGAAGAAGACCAGAAGTTTCAGGAGAGAAAAAGATCTGCAAGCCCAAAACTTGGTGTTTCTCTCTATGCCCAACGGATAGTACAGATGCCGAGACTGTGAACAACAATACTTTGTCCCTCGGCCACTTTCTAGCAGTTGAAAGAAGGGCTGCCATTGAAGATAGAAGGAACCATTTCCCTCTCATTTATGGACCGCATGAGCTCGCTCTGGCTCAGCCCGAAAGTGAGCAAAATTCACTGTTTGTTGATGACTGCGTTGCCCCTCCTGTTCATTCGAGTCCATGGTTTGGATCAGATATTGGTGAGAGGAGACAGAACAGAGGATTGGAGCATGGTAATGGTGGGTATGGAGTTCCAGTGCTGTTTTCATGCATGTGTGGACAAGAAGTCCACTAATTACTAGCTTGTGTGAAAATTATCTGTGTGTGTTTCTCACATTGATGATTGATTTTTGGAAGAGATTGGAGTTTGAAGTGAAACAGTATTCCATGAAGTTTCAAGTTCTTTGAGAATCCGTCACTTTCTTTTCCTAGTTAAGTGGGGCTTATAGTTCAATAGTGTTTAGCACATGAGAGCTTCTTGCTCTCCATTAGCCCACTTTAATGGCAACTCAGTGCACGAGATTTCTGTCAGTGTAAAGTCTAAACGAGAGTCAAATTTAGGTAATCTTACCCACGAGTACAGAGCGATTTCATATTTTAAAACCTTAAAGTTCATATGACAATGGAGTAACTTCACCAATGTCATAATTCGTACTATCCAAATATGTATGCATCTACTGGCTTCTCGTGGCAAATGGAGTTCACTGAGTTTTTATTATTATTTATCAAACTTATATTTTTTTAAAGCATATTTATTGAACTCAGGTAATTTTAAATTTATTTTCTAAACTCTGTGTTATTTTGTGAATTCAATTAGTTTATTATTAGAAAAAATTAAATTTTATGTTTTGAAAATATAACTTAAAGTCGTCTTTTAAATCATGATTTCTGAAAGTAACATGTGTTTACAATATAAAATAAAAACAAAGATAATTCCAAAAAAAAAAATGAGGTGTCTCGTCGGTCCACTATTCGGATAGGGGAGGGTCCAATTTAGACTATTACGGGCCCACATTCGATCCGTTTTGTTTACTCAAATAGTTTACTTTTTGAGTAGATATTTTTTCTTGGAACTGTTTTTGAGTAGATATTGATAACCAATGTTTAGATATAAATAAATAAACAATTTTGTTTTTAAAAGGAGAATTGACCAACTAATCCTGTAGATTTGTAATTCATAAGGTCTTAAATATTTTTTTGGTGATTGAGTGGTCTTTTAAATTATTTGTTGATTATTTTTCCATTGTTAGTATAATTGTGGGATAGGTGGCATGGTTATGTATGGGGAAGATGGTGGGGCGTTTGTGTGTCACGTTGTTCAAAAAACGCATTAGTAGCTTTTTAAAATTTGGTTATTTTTAATACGCGCAGTGTGGAACGTAAACTCTTTACTAATTGTTCTTTGGCACGTGACGTGAAGATACACAGTAATTCAATCAAATTGGGTCCACCATATTAGAGTGTCACATGTCATGTTTAAAAAAAGTACACCAATGAATTTTTAATTTTTTTTAAAGTGTCATAACATATCCGCCATGTTGTCACATTTGAAAAAAATATATTGAGGAGTTTTTATTTTTTTTGGAGTGTCACATCATATCTATCACATTGTCACATTTAGAAAAAAAAATACACTAAGGTCTCGTTTGGCAAGTGACTTTTTTAGCTAAAAAGCCAACAACCTATACCAAAAAGTCAAAGATTCCCTTTTCTTTCTACTTTTTGCACATCTTTTTATAAAAAGCCAAAAAGTCATCCTAAACATACTAGTTTTTTTTATATCATATTTTAGCTAAAAAGTCAAAAAGTTACTAAAAAAACATGTTCCCAAACAAGGCCAAAGGATGAGTAAAAATTTTAGAGTGTTGCATCACATTGTCACATTTAGAAAAAGTATATTAAACAGTTTTTAATTTGTTTGGAATGTCCCATCATTGAAGTATTACATTAATACCTATCACATTGGAGTATCACGTCATACCTATTACACATTCTCCAAAAAAAAAAAAAAAAAACAAATTTCCCCAATTAACTAGTGAGAGTATATCTGTCTAACCAATATCCATCTACATTTAAAAAAAGATTTACTAGTCACACACTATACCTAATAAAGACTTCTCAATCAACCATTTAAAACGTATGAGCATATAGTATAGAAGTTCCCAAAATAGGATTCCAATAAATTTTCTTTTTTAAAATTATACTTATTATTTTTTTAAAAAAATAAATAAATATAATTTAATGTAAATTTCAATAATTAATTAATCCAATATTTTTCATAAATAATCTTGACAATGCACTATCAATTAAACCAATCGGATCAACAAAATGGACCACATGTCCAGATTTCTCCACGTTACTTCTTATGAAAATGTTCAAATTTTGATATTGTTATTCCTGATTTTTACCTAGAAGCATAATTTTATTGGAAAAAAAAAAAAGGAAAAAAAAAATCTGATTCTTATGGCAGCTTAATAATATCCCTTGTCCTACATGACAAGTTAATCAAGCCTCATTCATGTGAGCTTTTCAACTATATATTGGTGGAACTGGATTTTCAAAAAAACAAAATTTAGGCTTGGTTTGGGAAGTAGGTTGGCTTTTTGGCTTTTTGGCTTTTTTGGCTATTTTAGCCTGGGCTAAAAAGCTTGGTTTGGGAAGGGCTTTTTGGCTTTTTGGCTTTTTTGACTTTTTTTGTGAGAGAAGAATGTAATGATTATAGGTTGGATGTGATGTTTTGTTTGTTATGGCTAAAATAGCCTATTTTGTTTTTTGTGGCTAAAATAGCCAAAAAAGCCTGAAAACCATCTTGCCAAACAGAGGCTTAATATGGTTCCCTTGGTCAGGGATTCATGACAATCCACCTGTTGTTGTAGATATTTATGGTCTTTCTTTCTTTTTCTCTTAAGAACATTATGCCAACATCTAACCACTTTTGTTCCAAAAAAAAAAACATTTAACCACAATTTTAGTTGCTTTTTTATTTATTTTTAATTATTTTATGAGATGAAAAGAAATTGCGTTGAGATGATTTGTGATTTTTTTTTTTTTTGGTAATTAAATAGGTGATTGTAAGATAAAAAGTAATTGATTAATACGTAAGATATGACATTTTATCTTATTAACTATTTTAATCATTTTTGTCTTGATTAATTAGTTTAGCCACACCCTTTATTTCCAAACAAGGCCTAATCTATAGTTTGATTTATAAGGTTTGCAAATAAATTGACTTGGAATTAGAATTCTGGGATCAAAAACGTTTTAGATCTCTAAATGAGGAGCTCTAAAGGCGGGCTCCATCTTATGATTTAATATTTTGACTTGTGATTTTGTATTTTGTATTTTTATTGTTATATGTATTGACACATCACTTGAGTGGGCATTAGAGTTTCAACTCTGGTACTCTTTATCATTATTGTTTTGGGATGTATGAGTTCTACACTAAAGATTTAAAGCTCGTTTTGAAACATGTTTTTTATAGTAATTTTTTAATATTTTGACTAAAATATAAGATTAAAAAAAACTAAATATGTTTTAAATGATTTTTTTTATATAAAAAATGTGCAAAAAAAATAGAATAAGTAAAAAAAAAAAAAATCTTTGCCTTTTTAATATGTACTGCCCTTTTGATTTTTTTAAATTACTTTGTAGAGTTTTCAAACGATTCCATAATTGAGTTCGAAGTTTAAAGAATTAAATTTAATCACACATTTCATGATTTTATTTCTTCACAATCATATACATATGTCACTACTGTTAATTACATAGTATAAATAAAAACGTTAAATCAATTAGGAAATCTCTTGCTTTTGGCCTCTTTTTAGCAAATAAATTAAAAACAACTTTTTCGATTTTTTAGTTTTTTATGATCACATTATTTATTTATTTTTTATATATATTTTTCATAAAATATTAAAAAAATCAACTTTTAAATTTACCCCCAAATTGATCTTTGTGAGCTCAATGCAAGTCTCTATTTGAATTGTCAGCGTTCCCATAATCCATCTCTCAATGACAATGGCCCTGTTTGGCACAGCTTAATTTCAGCTTATTTCAGCTTTCAGCTTAATTTAAACTATTTTGATGTGTTTGGTTTAGCTTATAACTTATAGTTTATAGTTTTGTGGAAGTCAGAAAACAACTTATTCTTTGAGTGGGGCAGGATATGCTTTAAGAATAAGCTGGAAATCAGCTTAAGCTGAAAGTTATAAGCTATAAGCTGTTTAGGCATAAACTATAAGTACTTTCCCACAGCTCTACCAAACGGGGCTAATCTTGTGCCGTATAATTCTCAATCTTGGATCCTATGCCACGTGGACCCACATGAAAAGGCCACTGTTGCAAAAGGACCCCACATCATCACCAAGTCAATGACTTGTCCAGTCCACGTCGTGGGGTTAATTGAGGGCTGCTAAGACCTTTTACATTAGTAAACTATTTTAATAAGTTAAAATTTTTGTGTTTGGCAAGATAATTAAATTTTTTTGTAATTAGATGTAATATTTATGAGAGTAAAATTAAAATAATTATAAATTTAATGTGTCATCTTGTCTTATTAATTATTTTATTTTTTTATTTTTTTATAAATTTTAACTTAAAAAATAAAAAAATAACCTTCGTCAAACACCCCACTGGCCCAATAGATTTTGGTTCTAGGAAAAAACACAAAAACAAAACAAACCAAACTAGTTGGTACTTTGTGGCACTCCTTTATATCAACACACCACAATCCATGACAAAAAAATAACAAAAGGACAACCATATTGGTCCCCTTCCCCCATCATTCAAGTTAAGTGACTTATGTCTCATTTGACAACATTATTTTTTAATCTAAAAGTCAAAAAATTATTAAAAAAATTAAAAAGCCAACAATCTATACTAAAAAGTCAAAGATTTTATTTTCTCTTTACTTTTTGCACATCTTTTCTTAAAAAACCAAAAATTCATCCCAAATATATTAGTTTTTTTACATTATATTTTAGCCAAAAAATTAAAAAGTTACTAAAAAAACTTATTCCCAAACGAGGCCTCATATTACAAGTAAATTAATTTGGACACACTCACAAAAAAATAAAAAATAAAAAATTTAACCTCGTTTGGGAACTCTCATTTTTAGTCAAAAAGTCAAAAAGTTATTAAATTAGCCAAAAAGCCAACAATTCATATCAAAAAGTCAAATATTCTATTTTCTTTTTACTTTTTGCACATCTTTTTATAAAAAACCAAAAAGTCATCACAAATATACTAATTTTTTTTAATCATATTTTAGCCAAATAACTAAAAAGTTACTAAATTAGCCTGTTCCCAAACGAGACCTGATGTTTTCTAAACTCTCATTGTTCAAATTTTGTAAGAGAAGTTGAATCTCTCAACGAAACATGAAAATGTAAACTTGATTCTCTCACATAATTTGAATTGAACAAAAGTTAATTCTCAAATTTGAATTAAAATTTTAAGGGAAAGCAAGCCCGTTTCGTATATACATTGTCCAAGTAGTCCTACACAAATCAATTCTCTCAAGCAAACATTCTCAAAAGCAAACATAGTAATTCAAAAACAACCACATAATTATATCCAATTAATAATAAGGGTATATAATCATTTTGTAAGAAACTAGGAATAAAATACAAAAAAATTTAATTCAGTATAATTTTTTAAAAGTAATTACAAATACATAAAATAAATTATATTTTTAATTATTAAAATTGATAAAATTTACCATTAGTTTATAATTAATACTAATTTTTTTTTACAATTACATTGATCAGTAATTTCTCCAATAAAATAATTCAATGATCTCTCGACCCACATGGTAACTTTTGCCTCACTTGAGAATCTGAGATCATCTACGTCCATGTGTCAAGATCAAGTCAGAAATCAGCAAACCCCCACATCCCACCTCACTTGTCTATATATATATTTGAAGTAAAGATTAAAAATTTTAATTTTAAAACTCCAAAAGAGTTTTAGTAATGTAATAAAGAGTGATATTCATAGGTGATGTGATGTATATCTATATTTTTATTTTTATTTATTTTTTTCTCTTACCACGTCACTAAATCTTTTTATAGAGGTTCAAAATTATTCCTACTATCGTCATTGATATAATTGAATGAGGTACAAAATGATGGTACCCAAAATTATTGACCCAGTGGTGACTTGATCACATGGCATTCAATCCACCAACAAAAGAGGCTCATTTCCTTTTGTAATTTAATGTTTTCCTTTTCTATTAATAATTTAGAAAAAAAAAATTATATAAAACAATTGAAACTTCACTCTTTCAAACCTAACCCCCATCTTTTTGACTCCTTCCAAGGGCTACAAGCAGGCAGACATTGAAGAATGCAAATTTCACTTTGAAAAGAAGTAAATAAATAGACTTCTTGTTTGTTTTGTTTAAGTAACTAACAGAGGCCCACGCTGCTTCTTCAAGCTGAAGGTAAACCAATATTACAACAATTTGACCCACACAAAACAATACTCACCAACCCAAACCTGAAAATCAATACTTATTCATTTCCCAAATCTACAATGCAAATTGAGATCTATCTACCTATCTATCTATCTATACCCCAAATGAATTGGGTCCTGGACCCCCATGGGGGTTAAAATAGACTGCCAAATGCAATTCTTGAAACCAATTTTTTCTCGGTATCAAGATTTATCCACCCACTCATTTTCAGCAGCAATCCTACCTGAGCCACGGCCTCCCATTTTACCAAATGAGCCCATTGCCGACAAGCTCTTGAAACTGCTGCTTCCCTCGCTGAAGTTCTTGGACTTTCTTGACCTTCTTAGCTTCGAGGAGGTAATGTCGTGGTCAGCGTCGACATTGTTGGTCTTAACTTTGGCAACCGCTAATTGGGCAATGCTGCTCCGGCAAAATGGGCAAACTGGTGCAGTAAGGCATGTTGTGGTTGGGTTAGGCTTGTTATGACAGCATAATGCGAGCGTGCATTGCGCACACATCTGGTGACCGCAGTCTTGGACTTCAATTGTGCACACTTGATCAAAGCATATGCAGCATAGCTCGGTGTCACTAGACTGCATAAAATGGAAGCAAATGGATAAGCTGTCAAGAATAAACATTCATTTATAATTGACAATAAACCACCATTATGAAACAATTTTTGCTCGGATCAGAGCACTACAGGCGAGAAAAACATATCAAGCAAGATAAGAATTTACACAAAAATCCACTATTAGGCTTCTATATCGACTTTCCACAAAGGCCAACGACAAAAGTCAACAAAGGAAAAAAAAAATTAAGTTTGAATAGTTCTGGTCAGCTTAGAAGTCTGATAAACTATTAAGAAACAAGATTTCAAATTTGAAATTTCAACCGTGTTTCATTTTTGGAATTTCTAGTGGATATTTTGTGCATATAATTCCAAAATCTGAAAAAAATTTAACATTTTTGGGATTTAAATTGATTTAAAAACAAGGGTAAAAAGATTTTACCCCTTGATGAGAAGAAACAAGTTACCTCAGAAATATTGTCATCAACCCCAGTATCAGAATATGATGGAGATGGAAGCGAGAAATCTGTCCCCTTCAAAATGGTCTTTTCCCTCTCCCTGTTTGCCTCCATCAGTGCCTGTTCTAACAAAGCTTTTGCCTCTGCATTAAGCTCGCTAATGAACTTCAAAGGTGATGGCCAAACAAGAGGCTCTGCTGATGAAGGATTCAGCAACGCTGCACAAGCTACATGCTTGTGCTTTAGAGCGACCATGTATGGTATTCTCCTGCACCACAGACATGATTGGACAAAGAGGGTTCAATTTCTCATTTTTTATAAGCATTATGTAATAGAACAAAACTTTAGTTCATGTCGCACATCAATAAGTTGGGACAACTACCATATTCTGAATTTAAATTCTGGCTTCAGATTTTATTTATAATTAGAAAATACCCTAAAGAATGTTAAATCATCGCTCACTGAAAAAATGATAAACACTCTGGATTTCCATGACAACGAGATTGAATTATCAGGCTCAACGGTAATAAATTGAGTAAAGGATTTTAGAGTTTTCTCATGGTGACAGTCCTTGGCTCTATATTTATTTTTGACCCTATATTTAATTTTGGTGGTAATTACACCAACATAAGGTTTCCAACAAATTTTTCCAACAAGATGTAAACAAATTGGCTTAGCTAAAATGATATGAATCCATATGTTTTGATTTTCACAATACCCAGATGAGTCTCTTTGGAGTCGATCTGCGCCCCATGCCAACAATTCGCGGATGCAATCCAGAGAACCCCCTCTAGCAGCCAAATGAAGCGGAGTGCTTCCAGGGAATCTGTGAGAAATTTTTTATCAAATCAAATACACAATCAACACCACCCCCAAAATTGACCAACAGTAAAGAGTTTAATCCAATTATTACCCATATCCACCGGTTGAAGCACATACAAGAGCTCCATTGTCCAAGAGAATATGGACACATTCGGGCCGTCTTTGACGGGCTGCTAAGTGCAATGGGGTTGCTCCTTTACCATCTCTAATATTTACAAACCGGGTATAACCCCTGTAACCCAATTCAATACATTGAATAACCAGTTAAGAATTGTTCAAATCAATCCATACAAGAACACACACACACAGATACCCACCAAGAAGCGGCGACATGGGAGTGACGGGCTGAAGAGAGAATTGCTTGAAGGCAATCAGAATGACCATAGTAAGCAGCATAGTGCAAGCAGGTTCTTCCATGAATTGAATCAAACATCAAAATCTGAAATTAAAAATAAAATAAAACAAAGATAATCAAGATCAGCAAATCATCAAATTTGACTACATCTAGTTCAGCAAAGATTCGTACATAGACATATGGATAAAGAAACAAAACAAAACAAAACACAACACAACAGAGAGAGAGAGAGAGAGAGAGAGAGAGAGAGAGAAAGATATGGGAATTTGACATACATTAGCTCCAGCTTCAATAAGCTTTTGCACACAAGAGATCTTCCCATGCATCGCAGCCAGCATAAGCGGAGTCTAAAACATTCACAATTGCCAAAATTATAAAACCAAAAATCAATAAAGTGGACAAAACACAAAATTTTACACCAAACAACACGCAAGATCAAACATTTAAAAGCTAACCGATTTCACATTCTGTTTGGTAAACAGAAATTGTACGTAAATAAACGGGGAAAAAAAAAATCAAAACTGTCCCCCCAACAATTTTCTGGGCACCCAATCAGACATTGAACCAATTCTTCCTCACCTGCTTATGACGATTCAACAAATCTGGTTTAACAGATCTATCCAAAAGCATAGAAACAATCTGAAACAAAAACAAAACCATCAATCAAAATTACTCCAAATTTCGATTTAAAAAAAAAAAAAAAACCCAATGAGATTCGAATAACAGACCTCGATCTGGCCATTGGCAGCAGCGATGTGAAGAGAAGAGTGGCGATCGTAGACTGTGGTCTGGTTGATGAGAGTTGGGTCTCTCTGTAACAGATTCTCAACAGTTTCCAGGTCTCCGAACTGAACAGCAGTGTAGAGCCCATGCTCGTAGTTCGCTGCGCAACTAAGCCCCTGACCCATCACTTCCCCTTCTCTGTCTCTCCTCTGTCTCTCTCTCTCTCACTATATATATGTATTATATGTATATGTTTATGGCAAGGCAATGGAACCCAGAGGGAGATGCTCCACCTGGGTCATTTGCCGCTGTGCCTAGAGGTGGAGGTGGTGGTTGTGGCGGTGGCTGAATGGTAAACTTTGCATTTAAGTACTCTCTCTCTCTCTCCGCGGAGTTTGTTTAGAGAGAGAGAGGGGTTGGATTGGAGAGCGGGCAGCTATAGAGTCAGAAAAGGGGCAGTTACCTAGAGGGAGTGGCCCATCGGGCATCGGTCAGATATTTTTTTGGGCAGTTTTTATTATTAAAGATTCCCAATAATGTTGGTGAATCATTGCATTTACATTTCAGTAATTTCCACAAAAGATTGTACGTAATTTAGGGGTATAAAAATGACTGTCGGATTTAGCAGGTTTGCGCCAGAAATTGGGCCGGGTCAAGCCGGGTTTCTCGTGCAAAATTTTGGTCTAGGCTCAATTCCAGTCCGAATGGCTACTTGGGCGGGCCAGGCTTAGACATGGGCATGAATTCGGGTTCGTGACAAGCCTGGGTCAAGTTTGACCTTTTTATTTTTTTTCATTATTTTTTTGTTTTTTTAACCAAAGTAAATTGAAAATGACATTGGGACTTCGGCTGGGCCAAACTCAAAACACACGGCCCACCTCAGGATCACGGGCTAGGCTCAGACTTAGGCCTAGTCGAGTCATGCTGCGGACGGGTTTCAGGTTTGTTGTTGTCTAATGGATCGATTTTATACCCCTATATATAAGTCACAAACAAATAAGGTTAAAGATTTCAAAAGTTTTATTAAATGTCTTATATGGGTATGGGGCTCATATGTGACTTACATGGTGTGAGTTTTCCACCCATATAAGACATTTGATAGAAATTTTGATAAATCCTTAGATTTTTACCATTTTTCATCACAAATTGATGATTAGTTTCAAACAAAAATAATGGTTATTTTAAAAAAAATCGAAAAAAATGATAACTTTTTTTTAACTAAAAAAATGATAAAAATATTTTTTTTAAAAATTATTTTTGACCTTTTAAAAGATAAAACTATATAAAAATGATAAGTGTTTTGACTTTTTAATTTTTTTCACCAAATTAATTTTTAATTTGTTAGAAAAAAATTCTTAAAACATAGCCAATAAATTCTATAAGCATAACGCAATGAGGGTTAAAATAATTAAAATTAATATAGATGGTATGTAAATTTAAAAATAACTAAGAATAATATGTATATATATATATATTAATGCAAAATAAACAATAATATTATTATTTTCTTATAACAATTGATTGATAAAAAAGTGAGTAGAGATGTTTTAAAACTTAATGTCACGCCCCGAAAATTTACACAACAAAGATTCATTAACTTCTATTGTTTAATATAAATGAAAGTAAGTTTCAATATTAACACCATCCTCAAATCTCCAACATTTGTATTCATAACCATCAAGAGATTTATAAAAGAATATTCCACATGCGATTATATGTTCAACATCCCTAGTATATGAATTTATAGCATGTGGCATAATAAGTCAAGTACGATTAAATGCCCTCAAGAAATACAAATTTTAAGGCTTAAGCTCGATTTACACAAAAGTGATTTTTCAAACCCATACATATAAAGTTTTTGGCTTGACAAAATAATTACAACAAAGAAAAGAGCCTGGTGCTCTCAAAACATATTTCCACGCCTCTAACTTGGCGGGATCACCACATCATTTTCTGTACAAAATCTCATAGGGTGAGCACAAAGCTCAGTAGAAAAATCTTAACAAAATATATACATTTTATACAATCTCATGGGATGAATGCATATGTCATGCCATGTTTAAAAACATATATCTCTATCTTTTGAAACTTTTGTGCACAATGCAATCTTAAGAATTTAACAATTTAATAATTTCAATGTAGTTTAAAGGGGCGGTAAATACGATTCAGATAATCCCTTCGTTGGTGTTTGCAAGTAAGTATAATAAGTACTACCAATCCCCACTTTATCAGTAGCTAACTGGAAAGCATGTGTTACCTCCTCCGCACATGTTTTTAGTCTTTCACCATGGAAATTTAGGTCAACTTAACTAATACCAACTACACTCCCTATCCGAACTTACCAACATATTTATCCCAAAAATAAATCAATATGATTTTATTTCACAAAACAATTTACTTTCTCAAAGCAATACTTTTTCCAATGCAATACTCAAAATCAATTACATCAATGATAAAATGGAATGGCAATGCAAATGTCCAATGCAATAATAAAGTTCCATTTAAATATCTAAATAATGCCAATTCGAAAGGTGATGATAATGAAATCAAGTGCCAATGCAACATATTTCTATATCAATGCTTGAAAATTCCTCAATTCCTCAATTCATCCAAACGATCCTCTATTGTTATCAAATTCCCACATCCCTTGTCATTATAACATCATGATACACTTTCAAGAGAATAATTAATACAATATCAACCCTCATGTATTTTCTATAAATTCATCATCACTTTTAGCATTCAGTCTTTCCAAAATAACAACAATAAGCTATTGCTCAAGCTTTCTAATTCTACAATTTCTCATTTTCTCATGAAATCTTTTCATTTGATACAACTATAGAATGTCCTCAAACATTTACTCACATAGAAAATTATCAAGTATCAATTACACAATATCACAACTTTTTTTTTCAAAATCTCCAAATTCTAGAATTTCCACCAAAACAAGGTTTTTGCTCCATTTTTGAAAAGATTTTTTCAAAACAACGCCCACACCTTAGAACATACTCATATTCTCAAAAGTTTGGAAAAAAATAGATAAAATCAACTTCTAACATTATCTAGGATTCAGTAACCCAAAATCATAACTCAAAACATGATGAAATATTTAAAACATGTATAAACTTGCAAATATATATATATATATATAAAAACTTAAAGAATATCCCTACCTCAAGCTTGGGAGATGAAGAGGATGAAAACCCTATAAATCAAAGTCGACAACAACATAATCCAATCAGTTATAAACGTAGCTCTCGTCGCCCTCTTCGATTTGGTGTAAAAAAATCCCTTTAAACTCATGAAGATTTGAGCCAAATCTTGGAGAGAAGTTGGATTTGGGTGTGTTTTTAGAGAGAAGGGATAGAAAAGATGAGTATAGAGAGAGAGAAAGAGAAAGAGAGAGAGAGAGAAGTGAAAAACATGTGTGAAAAAAAGGGCACGAAAATCTAGACATACATGCCGAAAATCCGCTCGAGCGGTTTCAATTCTGCACGAGCGGAATTTTCTGCCTCATGGGCGAATTACTCCAGAGAGCTGTCCAGAAATTCACCATCCGCTTGAGCGGTTTTCTTCCCAAAAAACCCACAAGACTGTCAATTTCCCACGAGCAATTTTGCCCAGAAACCAGAGTTTATTTTTTGGAATCCAAGACAAATTCCAGTGCTTAAAACTCAAAATTTTCAATTTGGAAAAGTTAAGAGAGGTTAAGTAGGAGTAGAAAGGGAATCTCAACGACCCGATACAGCAAACCAAACACTGAAAGAAAAACATACTACCCTACTACACAATACTATTCCAATCTCAAGACCCAGGACATCACAATTAATGTGTTGTCTAAAGTTATTATGTTGCCTACTTTTAAAATAATTTATATAACATTTCACTCCAATTCAAAATGGTGGAGTGAAGTAGGATTATGTTAAAATTTAGGTTAAAATTTAAATATTTGATTTTTACAATTAAAAGTTTAGAAAATTAGTGAAATATGTTTTTCTTTTCAATGAAATTTCTCTTTGAAAAGCTGTGAAAAAAGAAATTTATCTGTGAGGAGCTAAAAATTTCTCTTCTCTGTGAAAATGTTAACGGATCCCAACCACAATAAAAATGTTGCATGTCCTTTATCTTATAAAATGTTAATATTTGAGACCTTAAACTAAAGGGTCAGGTGTCTCTCTAGTTCGAAATCAGACTAAAGCGTGTTGTTGGGCTCATGGAGACCCATCACGAGTCTTGTTTTGATGATCTGAACTATACAATGTGTAGAACTCGCCGAATTTTTCATCTTTGCAAAATATCACGTTAATCAGATATCCATACCCACTTGATCAAAACATGTTTCCATCAACGGTAAATTTGATTTTCAAAATAAATTATCGACAGAAATTTGATCCGATCAAATAGCTATCGATATCAGATCAACGTGATGTTTTACAAGAATGAAATACTCGACGAGTTTTACACATTAAATGGTTCAATTATCGAAAAGAACCTGTGATGGGCCATATAGGCCCAGACTGGAGAGAATCTATTTCCTAAACTCATTAAAAGTTGAGTGATTAAAGTGAAATTCAAATAACAGTTTAAAAATAAGATCATTAATTATATAATTGATAAGAAAGGTAGGATTGTTATATAATCATCATTAATTTCTCTCTTTGAGTAGGTACATGTAAAATCCCAAAAATACAAAAATGGTATTAATATATTTGTAACATTAAATATATTTTATATTTTGTGTATTTGTGTATTTACACATCATTTAGCCTTATTAGCAGACAAATCAGTGTAATTATGTTAAATTTGGGAGGTATGTTATATATTTTTTTAAACCTCAAAATTAGTAAATATAATTTACCATTTTAAAATGGTTGTGCCTAATTTATATAATTAACAAAAAGTAAAATAAATAAAATAAAAAGATTGACTAGTGCCACATGAACGTCGGTACACCAAATGGTAATCAAGATTAAAGGGCTAGGGATGATTGATGTACTTTATTTTTGGGTTAAATCAGCGTCACCTTTTAAAAAGAAAAAAAAAAAAAAAAATACAGAAAGTTTTATAAATTTGATACATTTATATTTAAATTTCTTAAAATTTTAATTGACATAACACTTATGAGGTGTTGGATTGGAAGGATTAGGGTATATGATTGGATTGAAATCCATTGGAAGCCCTTTATCCGGCGTTTTTTTTTTAGTCCGCTGGACATAGAGTCTGGCCAAACTCCTTATCTTACACTGTTCGAGAGGGTGTGGAACAATTTTCATAAAATAACAATCCTATGGAATTAAACCGTAAAAAATTTATTTTGCTCTCATCATATATCATTTAATTTCTCTATTGTGATGCTGCTGCTGGCTGTTTGTTGTTAATGGATACTGCTGATTTTTTTATTTTATTTTATTTTATTTTATTTTTAGCCTTGAAACATTGTTGGTTGTTATACGAAAATTGTCATCATTAATTTAGAAATTGAAAGTAGTGCACCTATGCTGCTTGAAAAAATACATATATATATATATATATATATATATATATATATTTTTTTTTTTTGTGTTGGATAAAAATTAGAAGAGAAATGGTCTTATTTATATTGAAAGAATGTGACCATTAAAAAATATAACTATTAGAAAAACGTTTGTTTGAAACATTGAAAAAATCAAACAATTAATTGTGGTCCACTAATCAATTATAAATAAAGATTAAATTTAAAGACAGATTAACATTGCTATTACTTAGTAAACAACTGAAAAATGGTAAAATAGTCTTTTGATCATTTAGCTTTATTCAGTCCGTCCAACCAAATATTGGATTCATTAAAAATAGTCATTTCCAGACATCTAATCCCATGAGAAAATAAACACGAGATACACATCCAATCTAACTAAATAGTCCGAGGGATTCATAGTCCCAGAATTCAAATCCGATGGATTCTAATCCCCCCTTATCCAGTCTGTCTAATCAAAAGAATCTCCCGGACTATTTAATTGGATTAGATGTGTATCCTGTATTTGTTTTTTTATGGGATTAGATGTTTAGAAAGGATTATTTTTAGTAAATCCAATGTTTGTTTGAACGGACTGAATAAGGATAAATGAGTAAAAGACTATTTTACCCTTTTTTCAATTGTTTATTAAGTAATAGAAATATTAAACATATCTTTAATATTTTAATTATTTTTAGCTAGATTAAATAAAAATTTATTATTTTTTACACAATTAAATAAATTTATTTTTAAAAAATTAAATAAATAAAATATCAATAAAAATATATGTTATTTTTTTAATTAAAATTTTAAATAAATTTATTTCAAAAAATAATAATAATGAAATAATGAAATTAAATAAAATATCTATTAAAATTTAAATAATGAAATTAAATAAAATATAAACAAAATTTTAAAATAAAACATCAATAAAATATCTATAAAAACTTATTTTAAAAAATTAAATAAATAAAACATCAATAAAAAGTTAAATAAAATTATTTTATTTTTAAATTGAGACAATTAAATTTTATTAAATTTTACTAAATATAATACATAATTAAATAGTAGAGGGTCAAAATGGTCATTTCACCATATAATCCCAACAGTAAATTATCCCATGAAAATTGTCCCCTCACTACAGGAAAACATAGCAAAAAACACGGAGTTTTAGCGACGCCGCGCCCCCCGTCGCAAAAAACGGTTTTTTGCGACGGTAACTGCACCTGTCGCAAATAATAGCCTTTAGTGACGGTACTGACCCGTCGGTAATGAAACCAAGCGGAGGGGTCAGAAATGCGGAAGTATTAGCGACGGTAAATAAAATCGTCGCAAAAAACCTTTTTTTTGATACGGCATTGCGACGGAAATTTGCCGTCGCAAAAAAGGATTAATTCAAACGGCGCCGTTTTGCCTTATATTTGCGACGGTCTACATCATACCGTCGCAAAAAGTCCAAAAAAAAAACCTTCTTCTTCTTGTTGGCTGCCGCTCGATCCTCCTCCCCAAATCCCTAACTTCACCCCCAAATTCCCCAAACGACTTACGAGGAAGACAGCGGTGGTGCGGCGGCGACGGCTCCGGCGACAAGAGTGGTGCTCCGGCGATGACTCTCTCTCCCTCTGCGTATGCTCTCTCTCTCTCTCTCTCTCTCTCGGTCTGTGTATATATATATAAATCTGTCTATATATATATATGCAATGTATATAAATCTATATATATATATATAAATCTGAAATCTGTCTATATATATATATATAAATCTGTTTATCTAAAATCTATATATATAAATCTGTCTATATATATATATAAATCTGTCTATATATATATATAAATCTGTTTATTAATAACATACTTTAATTAAGAACATACTTTAATTAATAAATCTGTCTATATATATGTATATAAATCTGAAATCTGTCTATATATAACAGATTTGTCTTATGGTTATTAATAAATCTGTCTATATATATGTGTATATATATATATATATAAATCTGTTTATTTTTTAATTATTATCAACATTTATCAATTATTATCAATTAGTGTTTTTAATTTTTTTAATTATTTTTATGGTTGTTTTCATTTATATCTCTTCAACTATTATCATTTTTTTTTTCTATTTCATCCATAAATTATCAAGTTTACCATTCAATCCTTCAAGTTTTTTATTTTTTTATTTTTTCCAAATCATATGCTCTAATTAGAAATAGTTTGTCAAAATCAGTAACAGTAGCAACCTAACATAATGTGAAAAATTTTAATCTTATAATTTAGACAACCACATCATCCGGCCAAACAACTATTTTCTTATTCATATTATATTAGAGCATCTCTATCAAAATAGTTATTTTTATTTTTTTAATTAAAACAGTGATTAAATCACTAAATTTCAACTCCATTGAACTAATAACTATCAAGTTAGCTATTTTAGTTTTCTTAGTTTTGGCTCAGTAAATGCAGTTAGTAGTTTCAGCTAGTCAAACATTAAAAATATATTATTTTTGGTATTTTTTAGTTACTTGTGTTGAGTTTACGAACTTAAGAACGAAACAAATTAAACTAATACTTTAATTGTTTAAATCGTCTCAAATTATATTGGTGTTTAAGAAGATTCAATTACAAATAACCATGAGACAAACTCAATTATAAAGTTTTAATAATAATATAAACTCAATTATAAAGTCATGAAGTTTTATCTTTAACTAATGGGGGTGTTTTTAACCACGAAAAGTCAGTGGAGGTCTGAAAAAACTTTACTAACGAAATAAAATTTTGACAATGGGGGTTTGATATCATACACATGTAATGGTTCGATTACAAATTTAAATTGCAAATGTTTAAATAAGTCATAAAAATATTTAAGAGAAAATAAAAAAAATACAAAAAAAAAAAACAGGATTTTAACCCTTATAATAAAATAAATCTTAAATTTTTAATTTAATTAATTTAAACCTTAAATAGGAATTTTAGACATTTCGTTAATTTGCCAAATAGGATGTCAAGTGAATATTTATGTGTAGGTATTATATTTAGAGTTACTTTGGTGAGATATTCTTGCGGATGTGTACAGATGATGGATAAGAGTTGGATTGATTTGCCAAATAGGATGTCGAGTGAATACATTAATGGGATTGATGAATTCCTTGTGTTTGCCTACACCAATAGGGTTGAAGGTTCGATGATCAGTTGTCCGTGTAGGAAGTGTGAGAATCGATACTATTTTGTACGAGATGGTGTACGGAAGCATCTGATTTTGAATGGATTTTTTAAAAAATACAAACATTGGATTAATCATGGGGAATCTTACATATCTCTGCATAGTAATCGAGAGAATGAAACATTAGCTAATTTAGACATTGGAGATGATATGATTGGAATGATACAAGGGGCTATGGGAAATCCACATGCCGGTACAAGTGTTGAGGGTGATGAACCACAGGGGCCTGATCCCCGTGCATCTGAACCCCAGCTCGGTCCAAATGCAGAGACTGCAAAGTATTTCAAACTTCTTCAAGATGCACAAAGTGAATTGTATCCGGGTTGTCATAAGTTCACATCTTTGTCATTCATTGTTCGACTTCTACATTTGAAGGTGCTTAATCAGTGGACGGACAAGTCTGTTGACATGTTGCTTGAGTTATTGAATGAGGCGTTTCCGTTGGGTGTGAAACTCCCGGACTCATATTATAAAGCTCAAAAGGTCACAATAGATTTGGGCTTCACGTATGAGACGTGGGATGCATGTCCCAACAGTTGCATGTTGTTTCGAAACGAGGACGCCAATCTTGATAAATGTGTCATATGCAACAGTTCTAGATGGAAATCAAATGGTGATGGTGGTTCAAATGGTCCTAACACAGGTGGCAAACAAGTAGCTGCAAAACAGATGAGGTATTTTCCTTTAAAGTCAAGGTTGCAGAGGTTGTTTATGTCATCCAAGACGGCCAAGTTAATGAGATGGCATGCAGAGGAACGAACTGATGATGGTGTCTTCAGGCATCCTGCTGACTCCCTTGCATGGAAAGATTTTGACCGTCGGAATATTGACTTTAGTAATGATTGCCGAAGTGTAAGGCTTGGCTTAGCATCTGATGGTTTTAACCCATTCAGGACGATGAACATAGTTCATAGCACTTGGCCTGTTGTGCTCATTCCATACAACTTGCCGCCATGGATGTGCGTGAAGCAACCATTTCTAATTTTATCTGTGCTTATTGACGGCCCGAAAGGACCTGGTGACAAGATTGATGTTTATATGCAACCGTTGATTGAGGAGTTGAAAGAACTATGGAATGAGGGTGTGTCAACATTTGATGCATCAACAAATCAAATGTTTCAAATGCATGCAGCTTTACTGTGGACAATTAGTGATTTTCCTGCATACGCAAACTTGTCAGGATGGAGCACAAAAGGAGAATATGCATGTCCTTGTTGCAATAAGGAAACTACATCGTGTTGGTTGAAGCATAGTAGGAAACAATCATACTTGGGTCATCGCAGATTTTTACCTACTGGCCATAAATTCCGGAAGGATAAAGTATCATTTGATGGTAGTCGGGAAGTCAGACTCAAACCAAAATTGTTGTCTGGAACTGAGATGTTGCTACAATTAGAATCTGAGGGTATTTTAACCCAATACAATAGGGATGACCTTAAGGAAAGGCATAGGAGACAGGTAGAGAAGGAGAAAGCTGGACATCGCACCCATAGTTGGAAGAAAAAGAGTATCTTTTATGAATTGCCATATTGGGAGCACAATCTAATAAGACACAACCTCGATGTGATGCATATAGAGAAGAATGTTTATGACAATGTGTTGTGGACAATATTAGGGGTTGCAGGAAAATCGAAGGATGGTGTTAATGCTCGGCGTGATTTACAAGATATGAATATTAGAAAACCCCTACATTTGCAGTTAAGAGGGTCGAATAAAGCCTATTTACCACCAGCACAATTCACGATGACCAAGGATGAGAAAGATTTGTTCTTGAAAGTGTTGAAGGAAGTAAGAGTTCCCGACGGGTATTCATCCAATATATCACGTCGTGTGCGCTTACATGATAGAAGCATTGGGGGTCTTAAGAGCCACGATAGTCATATTCTGATGCAACAACTTATTCCATTGGCTATTCGCAGATCGTTACCGAAGAATGTAATTGAACCCTTGATTGAATTGAGCAATTTCTTTAGACAATTGTGTTCGAAAGTGAATCGTGCGACGGATTTGCAATATATTAAAGATCGTATCGCTGTAACACTTTATCATCTAGAGAAAATATTTCCTCCGAGTTTTTTTGATATAATGGAGCACTTGCCTATACATCTAGCTGATGAAGCGTTATTGGGTGGAGTGATTCAGTTTCGATGGATGTATCCAATTGAGAGGTATCTTCTTACTTTGAAGCAATACGTGCGTAATAGAGCTCGTCCTGAAGGATCAATTGCTAAAGGATATCTTATGGAAGAATGCATGAATTTTTGTGCACAATATCTCAGTGATGTGGAAACCAAATCTAGTCGACCCGTGAGGAACTATAGTGGTGCTGGTAATTTGGGTCATGCTACTGGTGAAAACACAAGCTTTTATCTTGATAATACTTCTTGGGTACAAGCTCATCGGTACATCTTATGCAATACAAGCGCGGTTCAACCATTCATAAAGTAGGTTAAGTCACTCACTCAATATTTTATTATGTTTTATTGAATTTTCAACTAAAATTTTTGTATGGCTAAAATTTCAATCTACACAGCAAACACCTTGAAGTACTTAAGCTCAAAATGCCTCGTGTCGACGATCATCAACTTCGGCGTGAACATTTTGAAACTTTTCACATTTGGTTCAAGGAACATGTATGTATTTAACTCTATAGATTCTAGTTACTTAAGTCGATCTACATTTTAAATTTTACATTTCGTGTTAAATAGGTCCAAACTTTGCGAAGGACTACTGATGTCATACTTTCTGAAGAGATTATTCTATTGGCAAATGGTCCTCATAACCTGGCAAGGAGGTTCAACGAGTATATACTGAATGGGTTTCGGTATCGAGTAAAGGCCATGGATGATCGTCGAGCCACACAAAATTGTGGTGTAGCTTTGAAGGTAGATACCATAAGTTATGCTAGTCGAAAAGACAAGAATCCTCGTCTGGGGTCTGTGTACTATTATGGACAATTGACAGATATTGTTGAGATTCGATATTCCAATGAGAAGAAACATGTGTTGTTTAAGTGTGATTGGATTGACAACATTCACGGAAAGAAAGAAGATGTCTTCAATTTCACGTTGGTGAACTTCAATCATTTGTTGTACCGAGATGATCGAATTACCAATGAACCTTTCATCTTGGCGTCCCAAGCAGAGCAAGTTTGGTATGTTGCAGACCCGTTACAACAAGACTGGCAAGTCGTGGTGAAGATGTCTCAAAGAGGTTTATTTGATATGAGTTCAACTGATCCACAAATCGAGCCATACACGAGCCAACAATTGGAAGAAAATATAATGCTTCGTGATGAAGAAGTTGGTTGGGTGAGGGAAGCCGCAGAACGGGAAACAGTTGATGTTCAAATAGGCTGATATGTAATCAACATTAGTAATTCAATTAAGGCCAAGGTTGTAGTTAATCATCAATTTCTTAATTTACTTTGTCTTTGTAATTGTATTAGTTCAAATCATGTCATATTATAGTTGATGACAAACCATTGTCTATGTTTCTAATGTCAATTAATGTTATATTGCTTGAAGATTATTATGGGAAGGAAGAGGAAGCCTGATCATCCCCGGCGCATGATGTCTGATGTGCTACATAATAGGACATCAGTAGCACCACCATTAGAGGAGGCATCACATCGGGCAGCATCGGAGGGGCCATTAGTGCCACCACCATCTGAGGGGCCATTACCACCGTATCGACCACCATCAGTGGCACCACAGCAGCTACCATGTACTCGGCCTCCACGCCTACCATCGGTGCGTCCACCATCAATGGCACCACAGCAGCTATCATCATCAGCTTATGAGCCATCCGCAGGTATTTAAATTTGCTTTGATTTGCATGAAAATTATTTACACATACATTTATTTATGCTCATTATATATAACTTGTTTATTCTCATTGTATTTTGCAGACCCTTCGACTTCTTCACAGCCCACATCAGGTTTATTTGATATGATTTGTATTCACATTATTTAAATTTGCATTTGGTTGTTACCATTGCATATTGTTTATTATTATTGTATATCGCAGGTCATGTTAGTTCTTCATCAACCTCGACTAGGCGTGGTAGAGGATGTGCCAAGGGCATTAAAGAGTGGGGTACTGGTAAAAAGCTGCACATACAATTTGATGGAAATTACTGCCCAATAGGGGATAACGTGACCAAGTTAACTACTCAACTAGGCATTATTGTCCGGAATGGTAACATTGTTCCTCTTACATTTGTTGACTGGAACAGTGTGCCTGATGATATTGTTGATGCTATCTGGAAGGATGTGAAGGTAAAAGTATATTTTTGTCCACAAATTCGAATTCCAAATTTGTGTTATACTTAGCCTTAAACTTTGTGTTTTATAGGACAATTTGAATATATGTCCAGAGGAGTACAAGCCAATCTGCATGAAAAACTGCAACAGCATATGGAAGGATCACAAGAACAAGCTTAAGGCTAAGTATTTCAAGCCTAGAAGCTCTGATCATAATCTGAAGGATGATGTTCCTATGAACGTTGTGCCAAGCCAGTGGGAACAACTTGTAGAGTATTGGCGTACTTCCGATGCTGAGGTATACAATTACGTTATATTTATGATATGTAAACATACAAATCATATTTACATACTTACATTTGTTGAACTTGTTATAGAAAATTGCAAGTAGGAACGCTAAAAATCGGCGAGCTCACGGCATAGCTCCTACCACAGGGCGTACTACTTTCTCTCAGATACGGTATGAGGTTTACATTTTATTGTTTTATTTTTCTATATAAATAAACATTGTATATTTGCAAATTATTTGGATTCTAATTTTCATATTTCTAAAAAAAAATTTAGATGACCAGTAAGGGGGAGTCTACTGATAAGATGAATGTTTGGCTTATGACAGGTAGAGTAGATGACCCAGAGGTTATCCAGACCTTGGTAGTTTCCAAACACCTTTGATTGTATTTAAAGTTTATTTTTTGTGTGTCAACCATCTTAATTTCGCGTATACTTGTGTGTCTTATTCAATACAGGATGAGTTTAATTGTCAACTCTCTATGCTACCTGAGGATAGTCGGACTTTGGAGGCTAGGAATGCCATTTTCCATGAGTTGATAGGTCATGACAGACATGGATATTGTCGCACATACGGGAGAATCGTGCCTCGGAGAGTGGTGTATAAGGATGGTGCTGGGCCATCACAGTCAACACCCCATCCATCGACTATTGATCAGATCACGCAGCAGGTTCGTGCTGAGCTAAGGGATGAGTTGATGGAGGAGCTGCGAGCAGAGTTCTCTACACATTTGCAGCAGATGAGAGCTGAGATGATGGCCCTTGTGTCACAGGGGGCGAGTGTGGATCCCAACAGACAGGTTCCATATAAACATCACAATTGTTTGATAGTTCAATTTTCACTCAAGATTATGTATGAAATTCGAATATGATTAACACATTATGCACTGACTAACATAGGTTCCTGATGCATCGAGTGGCCACCGGGCATTTAGGGAATCTGCAGAAGACGAGAATCCATATACACCACCACTAGAAGATCAGGTATAAAATTTATCTTTGCATTCTAAGCTAAAATGCATCTTTGCGTTCTTTACTTGCATTCGAGGCGTTAACGCCCCAAAATCAGAAAACGGCGTCGGTTTAGGACAAAACTTGGCACACACGACCGCCTAGGCACGAGAGACTTGTGGGAGAAGACGGGGCTCGAATCGGGTTCCCGGTTTGGGAGTTAGAGCCGGATTTCACTTTAGGCAAACTACTTCCTTAAGAAACTTGAATTTGAGGAGTTAACGCCCCAAAATTACCAAACGGCGTCGGTTTAGCACGAAACTTGGCACACACGACCGCCTAGGCACGAGAGACTTGTGGGAGAAGACGGGGCTCGAATCGGGTTCCCGGTTTGGGAGTTAGAGTCGGATTTCACTTTAGGCAAATTACTTCCTTAAGAAACTTCTTTTCAAGGCGTTAACGCCCCAAAATCACCAAACGGCGTCGGTTTAGCACGAAACTTGGCACACACGACCGCCTAGGCACGAGAGACTTGTGGGAGAAGACGGGGCTCGAATCGAGTTCCCGATTTGGGAGTTAGAGCCGGATTTCACTTTAGGCAAACTACTTCCTTAAGAAACTTGAATTTGAGGAGTTAACGCCCCAAAATTACCAAACGGCGTCGGTTTAGCACGAAACTTGGCACACACGACCGCCTAGGCACGAGAGACTTGTGGGAGAAGACGGGGCTCGAATCGGGTTCCCGGTTTGGGAGTTAGAGCCGGATTTCACTTTAGGCAAACTACTTCTTTAAGAAACTTGAATTCGAGGCGTTAACGCCCCAAAATCACCAAACGGCGTCGGTTTAGCACGAAACTTGGCACACACGACCGCCTAGGCACGAGAGACTTGTGGGAGAAGACGGGGCTCGAATCGGGTTCCCGGTTTGGGAGTTAGAGTCGGATTTCACTTTAGGCAAACTACTTCTTTAAGAAACTTGAATTCGAGGCGTTAACGCCCCAAAATCACCAAACGGCGTCGGTTTAGTACGAAACTTGGCACACACGACCGCCTAGGCACGAGAGACTTGTGGGAGAAGACGGGGCTCGAATCGGGTTCCCGGTTTGGAAGTTAGAGTCGGATTTCACTTTAGGCAAACTACTTCTTTAAGAAACTTCTTTTCGAGGCGTTAACGCCCCAAAATCACCAAACGGCATCGGTTTAGCACAAAACTTGGCACACACGACCGCCTAGGCATGAGAGACTTGTGGGAGAAGACGGGGCTCGAATCGGGTTCCCGGTTTGGGAGTTAGAGCCGGATTTCACTTTAGGCAAACTACTTCCTTAAGAAACTTGAATTTGAGGAGTTAACGCCCCAAAATTACCAAACGGCGTCGGTTTAGCACGAAACTTGGCACACACGACCGCCTAGGCACGAGAGACTTGTGGGAGAAGACGGGGCTCGAATCGGGTTCCCGGTTTGGGAGTTAGAGTCGGATTTCACTTTAGGCAAATTACTTCCTTAAGAAACTTGAATTCGAGGCGTTAACGCCCCAAAATCACGAAACGGCGTCGGTTTAGCACGAAACTTGGCACACAGGACCGCCTAGGCACGAGAGACTTGTGGGAGAAGACGGAGCTCGAATCGGGTTCCCGGTTTGGGAGTTAGAGCCGGATTTCACTTTAGGCAAACTACTTCTTTAAGAAACTTGAATTCGAGGCGTTAACGCCCCAAAATCACCAAACGGCGTCGGTTTAGCACGAAACTTGGCACACACGACCGCCTAGGCACGTTAGACTTGTGGGAGAAGACGGGGCTCGAATCGGGTTCCCGGTTTGGGAGTTAGAGTCGGATTTCACTTTAGGCAAACTACTTCTTTAAGAAACTTGAATTCGAGGCGTTAACGCCCCAAAATCACCAAACGGCGTCGGTTTAGCACGAAACTTGGCACACACGACCGCCTAGGCACGAGAGACTTGTGGGAGAAGACGGGGCTCGAATCGGGTTCCCGGTTTGGGAGTTAGAGTCGGATTTCACTTTAGGCAAATTACTTCCTTAAGAAACTTGAATTTGAGGAGTTAACGCCCCAAAATCACCAAACGGCGTCGGTTTAGCACGAAACTTGGCACACACGACCGCCTAGGCACGAGAGACTTGTGGGAGAAGACGGGGCTCGAATCGGGTTCCCGGTTTGGGAGTTAGAGTCGGATTTCACTTTAGGCAAACTACTTCTTTAAGAAACTTGAATTCGAGGCGTTAACGCCCCAAAATCACCAAACGGCGTCGGTTTAGCACGAAACTTGGCACACACGACCGCCTAGGCACGAGAGACTTGTGGGAGAAGACGGGGCTCGAATTGGGTTCCCGGTTTGGGAGTTAGAGCCGGATTTCGGTGCAGTCAAAATTATTTACTAAACTATCTTTCTAATTATATAGTTGTCAATTTTTTTTTTTATATTTTTCTATAATTAAAATATTAACACATTATATGGTTTTTAATTATTTTTATCTTGTTTTTTTCAGATATTTCCTTAGTAGCAGTTGGCTTTTTCTGGAATGCGGGCGTATCAAGATTATGACTAATTTTTGTTTTTGTAACCCACGAACGAATGAAGACGAAAACTTTTGATTTTGATTTTGATTTATGTTATTTAAATTTGGGAGCAACATTATGTATGTATTATGCGACGTTATGTAGTGGCATAATTTTTATTGTTATGAATTTTTATTTATGTATTGCTATGAATGGAACAATATTATTAATTTTCATTATTTGTCAATTTTTGTTTATGTACGTATTTATATTATTCTGTAATTTTTCAATTTTTTATACTTATTTTTTATCTAATACAGGTTATTTTAATTTTTTTAATAATTTATCAGCAGGGTTTTTTTTTTTTTTAATTTTTTGAGACGGGAGAAGAACCCGTCGCAAAAACCATTAATAGGCTTTTGCGACGGTACCAACACAGTCGCAAAAGCTGTCTTATTGAATGTACAGGACACCTTTAGCGACGGTAAACCGTGCCGTCGCCAATACTTATAAGATGCCAGAGCCTTTAACGACGGTAATGTTCCCGTCTCAAAAACTCACTTTTAGCGACGGGAATTACGTGCCGTTGCGAAAAGTGATTTTTCCCCCATTATTTGCGACGGTAAAAATGCCGTCGCAAAAAACACACCTTACCGTCGCAGAAACTAATGGCGACGGTACTTACCGTCGCGAAAGGTCTTTTGCAACCCCATCTGTCGCGACCCCCCCTTACCGTCGCAAAAAGCCACATTACCGTCGCAAAAGGCATTAGCGACGGCTTCCGGGAGCATTTGCGACGGCCGTTTACCGTCGCAAAAAACAAATTTTTTTGTAGTGCCTCTCGAACAGTGTAATCCCACATATGGAGGATAAGGAGTCCAGCCGAACTCCATGTTCGGCACACTAAAAAAAAAAAAAAAGACCGAATTATTTGCTTCCAATGAATTATAATCCAAACAGTAAATAATCCCGTCTAATCCCTCCAATCAAACGCATCCTTAGTTTATTGTTATCATTAATTCATTAATCACATAGATGAAAAAAAGATGCTCCCAATCATCTCTTTTATATTAAATTATATATTTTATCTCATTTATTTTTATATTTTTATATCATTTGTATTAATCTCAATGTTTTACGTATTACTAGAAGAAAAGTTAGTGTAATTATGTTAAAACTATAAGCATTGCTATATTTTTTTTCAACTTTTAAATGGATCAGTTTATAATTTATTTTTTATTTTTATTATAGTAAAATTATTATTGCAATAGAAACAAACCTAAGTTTTGAATTGGTTTCAATGTATAAATTTAATTTACGCTCCGTTTGTTTGGCAGAGAATATTTTTAAAAAAATATATTTTTATATTTGTTGGTATTTGAAACAATGACAATTGAAAGTTAATGAAAAATATTTTTCATAATCAACAGAAAACAAGTTTATATGTGCTGAAAATGTTTTCCTCTTTTAAAAAGTGAAAAATATTTTTCGAACTACAATAATACTCTCAATATCACCATACTATTACCACCACTCCCATATCTACCACCACACTACTATCACTACCATCACCACAGCCATTGTCACCATCATCGTCACTATAATTACCGCCACAGCTCCACCACCATGCCATCAATCTACACTTTTGTTTCACAACTACCAAATATAAAAAAAATATATTTTTATTTTCGTTCAATAATATATTTAGGGGTTGTTTGGGATTACCTAAATAAGTATACTTTTTGTTTTTTTATGAAAAAATATGCAGAAAAGTAGAGAGATGATGCGATGAAAAAAAGATAGATTATTTTTGAGTTATCAAACTTAACCTTAATCAAATTATAAATTATTGTTATTATTATTATTTTGGGATCAAAACAAACTATAAATCCATTATCCATCTATTGTACACGAGCCATTTGACAAAAATGATGTAGGACCACATCGTGGCATAGATATTTGACAAAGACTACGTAATTTGACTGTTTCTTCGTAGGGTCCACTGAGAGAGCCTCTTATGCTAATCTGATTGCCACTTTTCCAATGATTAATAGTTGGGATCAAAATTTTAAAAACCCGACATCAACTATTTTGGCTTGTTTTGGCAAGTTAATAAAAAATTAATTTTTAATTTGTTTAGTTAAAAAAATTAATTTTTTTACTTGAGTCACTATTTAAAAAATTAATTTTTTTGATTAAATAAATCAAAAATTAACTTTTTATTAACTTCTCAAAATATAATAATGTCATTATGTAATGGTTATAATAATTATCGGCACTCGTTACGATTATTATAATGATATGATAAAAATTTATATGTATAATAATTATAACGATACCGTAATTATATTTTTATTTTTGTTCAAACAAATGGAGCATTAATGATATATTTAATCAAATTATAATTTTTTTTTTATTTTTTTTTGGGGGATCAAAACCATGCTATAAATCCATTATCCATCCATTGTACACACAAGCCATTTTACAAAAATGGTGTAGGACCACATCATCGCATAGATATTTCACAAAGAACACGTAATTTGACTGTTTCCTCGTAGGGTCCACTGAGAGAGCCTCTTCTGCTAATCTGATAGCCACTTTTTCAATGATTAATGGTTGGGATTAAGGTTCTAAAAAAGTAACAGTAACGAAAATTCACCTAGTATCATAACAGCTGTAATGATTCATTAAATACCGTTATATCTTTTTATAATATTTTAAATAGTTTTTTTTTTAAAAAAAAAATTACAAAAAAAGAATAAATACAAGTGATCCAAGCTAAAAAAAATCATATATGAATTTTTTTTATAATTTTTTGTAATTTATGGCACAAATTTTATTTTATAATCCTTTCATTTAATAATTGTGAATATTTTTTATTCAGTTAGTTCAAGTATTGATAAAAAATAATTTGTAAACATTTAAAATAAATTATTTTTAAAATCATTAACTATTGAAATAAAATGTAAAATCTCATTTATAGTGATTTGAAAATATGAAATATATTGGATCATACTTAAAAAGTAACAAAAATTGATCAAAATTTATTTTAAACCCTAATAAATGTGATTCTGAAAAGAAAAAAAAATATGTGTATCGGTAAGTTTTCTTCAAATTATGAAGAAAAAAAAAAATCACGGTTCCAGTTACCGCAACTGTTACGTTACAGTTTTTACACCCCACAACTGCTACCTCGTCACTGCACCCGTTACGGCGACTACAATCGCTTTTCAAAACCTTGGTTGGGATTAATTTGAGATGGGATAAAGTCACTACCCTTTAAAGAGTAATACTCCCTCCGTTTCAAAATATTAATTTTTTATTTTATTTTTTCTTGTCTCAAAATATTAATTTATTTTCAAAAATTAATTACTAAAAGCATATGAATTTTTTATTTTACCCTTCTTTTAAATTCATTAACACAAAAAGTATAATTATGACAATTAATATTCCTAAAAAAATATATTATCAAAGGATAATTTTGAAAATGTAATATTTTTAAATTACAATAATTGTACTATAAAAAAAGTTACATTCCCTAAAAAGGATTATTATTTTGGGTCAGAAAAAGTAATATTATAATGATTATATATTTTATTTATTATAATTTTATTAGTTGAATAGATTTTACCATTTATGTTTTGAGTAAATATTAGATGTAATATGTGGTGGTATTACTATCTAATAAATAATTTTGCTTTTATGGTAAATATCATAATATTGTCTTGTTAAGCATTTACGTGCGTTTGGAAAGAAAGAATTTGAGCAAAAACATCAAAAAAAAAAAAAGTTATTATAAATTCATGAAATGGAAGTAAAAATTGTATGCAAGTAAGAGTTCTGTTTGAAACACAACTCTCACTAGCATTTCTATCAATTGAGTAATGATACATAAGCTCTCAGATGAAGGTGTGTGAAAGTTATGTACATTTTGGCCTTGCTTGTTTGGGTGGACATGAACTTGGGATTGGACTAATAGTCCAATAAAATTATTAATCCGATATTTGGTTAAACAATTGAAGTACGGATTAATAATCTATCTGGATATGGTATCCTACATATGATGAACTATTTAATCCCACAGAGAGGGGTGTGATATAAATTGAAAGATTAAGCCAAAGTCTAGACTATTAGTCCTCCTTATAATCCTAACTCAATCCAAACATAGGATAGGATACATAATCCAAAGGATTCATAGTCCTAGAACTATTAGTCATGGAAATGCTAATCCAATCTAATCCAATCCGCCAAACAAATATGGCCTCTGTGTACAGATTTTGTGTAAATAATATTTCTTGTGTATCTTTTTTCATCATTATGCTACTGTCATATCCCAAGCTGTAACTAAACTTTTTTTCAACTTTTTCAGGTTTTTTATTGTTATTTTGAATTTTAAAATTTTTCTTTCCTTTTTGGTCGGGATTCAACAAACCAAAGGAGGACAGGGACGAGCAAAAGAGAACGAACACAAAAAAACAAAACATGGAATCGGCCAACTCCTTTTTTATTAATTCAGATCTTTGCGTCATATGATTTTACTCAGGTTTGCATTGTTGTTAATGAATTTTACTAAAAATATTTAGAAAAATATTAAAATTTAAAATGTATTGATCATATTCATTTTCAGTGTAACTCACACCATATTATAAATAAATCTACGTCAATATACTTAAATTCTAATCAATTTTTTAAATATTTTATTTGCATACATTATTTTTTAAAAAAAAAAAATTCAATTCAATTTAAATTTTAAAAAATAATTAAAAATAAATGATAAATTTTATAATTATTAATTATTAAAATTATAATTCTTACCATAAAATTATAATAATTTTTTTACAATACTTTCTCCTTTTCTTTTTTCAAGGGGATGTCGGTGCAAAAATTTGTGGGCCATGCATACATGGCATATTTTAATAATATACGAAGTGGAACATTGAATTCTGAATTATTGCTGCTTAACCACTTCACATGCTCGGTGAATCAATGGGGTTGTGCCCACCATTACATGAATGACGGTTGGTTTAGTAGTTTGGGAATAAAAAAATACAAAGAGTAAGCTATTAAATTTTGACAAATGTTAACAAGTATTTTCGAGATATTGTTTAATATTAAATGTGAGTATTGAAATTTGACATCATAATAAATTGAATCTCGTTTTTGAAATTAAGAGAACAAAAAATTGAAGAGTAAGCAGTAGGATAGAAAAGTTCAACATCTGCACACAAGAAGACAACAAGACCGGTAACTCGTTCACTTGGAGCACTCCAACGATCAAATTGACTGAGCTACGGGGGTGATTACCTTTTATAACCATCTATGTCTTAACAAGAATATAACTTATCCAATATCCTTTCTATTTATATTACGATCAACTTTCATAAAAATCCATCCCCTCATCAGCTTATCTCGAATTTTAGCATAATCTCATCACACCTCGACAAGATAAGACTATCTATGTGACACCTTGACTAACCACTTAGGCCACGTGAACAACTCAAAAATACGTTCTCACATTAGAATTGTTAAAAAATATATTATTGATTTAAGTAAAAAACGTATTCAATTTAATAAAAAAATGTCTAGTATTTTTAATTTTTTTTATAATAAATTAAGTAATAACATTCATCATAAGATATGATAACTACTTTTGAATTCTATTTCATTGATATATTTATGTGAATTGAAAGATAATTTGATTCAACAATAAAATTTATTGTATATCTCTAATGACATGGGTTTGAGTTACTCCCTAAAATCCATTTTATTCAGCTCTCGTTTGACATAAGATTTTTTTTGAGGTTGGGGGTTAATTTAATCACAAAAAGATAAAATAGATTAAAAAGTTAACAAGACAAGATGTCACATTTAAATTATAATAATTTCACTTTTTCTCTCAAAAAAAATCAAAAAATCCAACCCAAACGAATTGTTTTAGGAAGTAGGTTAAAAGTTGACTTTTTGACTTTTATAGCTTTTTTTGAAAAAAACATATAAAAAAAATAGAAAGATGATATAATTTAAAATAGTTTAAAAATCAAAAAATGATTTTGTCCACTTACTCAAACAAGTTAAAAAGTTAATCAACTTCTCAAAGGAAGCCAATTTCCTATGAATTTGAGAGTTGTGAAAAACAGAGTGCATTGAAGAAACTTTTTTGTTTGCATTATGACTATTTGGGATCCATGCAATACCATTCAGCAGAAAGTCTTAATTAATAAGTGATATAATGCAAAAGGTCGTCTTTCAAGACAACTGAATTGCAACTTGGGCTGAATGCTCACATCAAGTGTAAGTGATAAAGCCTACTAAAAAACAGAGTCCAGATCCCCTCCTTGAGCCCCCTCCTTAATTCCCTCCTTGCAGGGGCTTTCGGGTCTACTTTGAGGCCCAGTTTTGATAATCCGAACCGTTCATATTTTTAGATTTATTCAGTATATTATACCTGTAAAAAATCAAGTTGATCGGATATCAGAAAGTATGCGTTCAGAAAATTGGGACTACAAACTATTTTTTAATAAACAATTTTCCGAACACATACTTTATGATATTCGATCAATTTGATTTTTTACAGGTATGATATACTGAATAAATCTAAAAATATTAACGGTTCGGATTATCAAAACTGAGCCTCAAAGTGAACCCGAAAGCCCCTGCAAGGAGGGAATTAAGGAGGGGACTCAAGGGGAGGATCCCAATTCTAAAAAACAGTCTCAAAGAGCGGCAACCAGTGGTCCACAATCAAAGACTACAATGGAAGGGGAATATTAATTGTTCTTTCTCCCCTAAAATGAATATACTTAATTCTTAACCATTGGCTGTAGTGGCAACAAAACCTCTTTCTTGCCCTTTTTGCTTGTGGCATCTAAGCCATTGATTTTGCACCCATAACCTTCTCTTCTTCTTCTTCTTCTTCTTCTTCTTCTTCTTCTTCTTCTTCTTCTTCTTCTTCTTCTTCTTCTCCTTCCATTTTTTTCCCCATACAGGTAAGTGTGTAGTGTTGGTAACACTATATTCATTTCAAATATTTGTGCACTTTAGTTTAATTCTTTTTGGGTAAATTATACTTATTTCCATTGAGATTTGGAAACATAAATAAATAAAACTACAAGTTTAAAGTAATAGTCAGTGGTAACATATATATTGGGGTGTAAACGAGATAAAAGATCGCCTTTTTTTCATTTATATGATTAATGAATGACTGGTGGTAATAAATAAAGTGTTAAATGAGTTTAAATTTAAAAAACAAGGACAGTAATTATGTCAAATTTATTAAACTTAATATATATATATATATCTTTTATATATTATATAAGTAAAATGAGATTTTTAAGGAGACACTTTCTAGAAGTTCCAAACTCTCATTCTAAAATTATTGAATTTTCTTAATTTTAAATAATTAAGAAAATCCCCATTGATTGGCTTTCATTTAACTTTTATTTTTACAATTTCATATCGGAAAAACAAAAAGAAAAATTGAATTGTTTTACTTACATAAAGTGAATTTTATGCTCCTATTTATATAAGCAAAATGAGATTTTTAGTGAGAAATCTTATGATTAATATCGCATACCAATTTTTTTTTCTTAATTTTAAATAATTAAGAAAATCTCCATTGGCTAGTCAAAATGGTAACGGGATGGGGCTGGACGGGACGGGGCTGGGCTGGGGACTACACTCCCCGTCCTCGATCCCCGAAAGTGATAAATTCTATGTCCTCGTCTTTGCCCCTGATCCCCTGCAAGGAGCCCATTGCCCCCCTGCCCCACCTCCGATTGGGGATCGGGTATCCCCGACTTTGAAAAATCCCCAAATTATAGTAGCATATCAGGTTTTTTTTTTGGATTCAAAGGAAAGATTAATAGTGATCTGTAAACATCTTCAAATTCAAATTTAAAAATAGCATATCTTCAAATTTACAATGATCTGTAAATAACATATCGTCAAATTAAGAAATAGCATATCTATCAGTATATCCTATTCAAGTTCTACACAAAAGATATTCAAATAGCATATTCAAGCTCCACTCAATAGAATATCTGCCAACATATTTTCAAATAGCATACCTATCTACATATTTTCAAATAGCATACCTATCTACATATTTTCAAATAGCATATCTGTCAACATATTTGTAACGTATTCAACTAGCATATCTGTCAATAGGGATGGCAATCTGTCAATATATTTTCAACATATTCAAATAGCATATTCCATCTAGCAACCCACACAAAAGAAAATTAAGCAAGTTGCAAAGAGAATAATTAGTCCAAAGCATAGCCCGCAAGAGATAGGGTACCCACAAAAAAAAAAAAAAAAAAAAAAAAAACAACAACAACAACATTGTTTCTTCAATACTCTGATACAACCACACCACAACTTCTATCATCTCATTTGAGAGGGTAATTTATATGTAAATTGGGCCGAGCTGGGTAATGGGCCGTTCTGTGGGCCGCAGTAAAAAGGTCTGTGTAAAAGGGCCTAGTAGTTACCATGGTCCGGAAAGAGCCTTGTTGTTAGCTCGGTCACTACGGTCAGAGTAGTAGCAGCTAGCTCGGTCGTACCGTTAAGGACCGGAGTATTTTGGGCTTTTACTAAGAACCTTGCTATTGAATAGCTCAATCCAAGCACGCTATGGATAGTGCGGTCTCAAGAAGTGAAACCGAGGTACAAGCTACCAAAGGAAGAGCCGAGTTAGTTAAAGCTCGGTCGTTTCTGCTAGTTTAGCATGGCTATGTTATCTCGGTCGTTTTGTCATACTACCAAGGTAGAATCATCTCACTTGGTTTAAGCAGTGAGGGCGGTGTTGAAGGATAAGCATTCTCTTTCAGGACAGTAATTCCTAGGAGGACTTTACATGGAGAGATAAAAGTCCTACTAGGATTGTGCCACGCGGAACCAATAAAAGCTCATAATATAACCTATGGAAGAGGTAACACAACTTTGATTCTCAAATACACAGAGCTTTTATCTATTTGTCTATTTTGTTGACTTAGGCATCGGAGAGGTATCCGGCACACACCCGCCGGCTAGCTCACGTTTGTGTTTTCAGGGAGTAAAGTGACGACGTACGAAGGAGCGCAGACTTGATCAACAGGATCATACGAGAAGAATATTTCTTACTCGTACAATTGGCGCCGTCTGTGGGAAGTCCACAAAGAACAAAACCTCTTGATCAAGCTTTCCTCTCTAGTTGAGATCAATGGCACACGATAAAGACTTACCGCAGTCTGCTATCGATGGAAAAACCCCAGAGGGGGGTGGGAGGCGCGAAGGTTTGCCTTCTATCCCTCCCATGGCGGATTTAGAGCCCCAGTGACAGAACCCCCGAAGGGATGCAAGTGGAAGGCGGGGTAACAGCCCCCGTCACTCTCAAAGCCCAGAAAGACAGAGGCGGAGGATTGACCCTCAGGTTCTAGAGGATCGCGTGAAGGAACAAGATGAGTTGATATGAAGGATGGCGGCGGACATGGAGTTGATGAAGCGCCAGATAATAGGAAAATGGGTGGCGACAGGAGGGGGCGCAAAGACAGTACGCCCCCTCGCCACTCAGAAAGTTGTGGTAGACACACCACACCATCACAAGCAGAGAGTAGGAGCCTTAGAACAGGCGACACTCAAACAAGGACGTCCAGAACTCGTTACTCTAGGTCTAAGAGAACGAGAACTGAGAGGTCATATACTGAAAGAAGCACTTATCAGCCCTCGCGCATGCAACAAACGTCATCCAGGCAGACGGAGTTGCCCAGATCGTCTGACTTGCGAACTGTGCTTGAAGAAAGGGCATGGTGGAAGGAGGACGTCAAGGCACGCGACCCACGCAGAGTTTCAACCCTGCAACGGTTGGCTCCTTGGACGCACGGAAGCGTCGAGGTAGGAATGCCAATACCGTGTCCTGCCTATGAACCAACGGACAAAGCATTAGCGAGGTTGCATAGTTCGCCGTTCGTTCCGGCAATTGAGAACATGTCGTTACCTTCCGGCTTTCTCCAGCCTAAGTTTACGACTTACGAAGGGAAAACAGATCCCTACATGCACCTAAGCCACTTTCGCCAGGTTATGACAGTGTATCGGCGGAACGAGGCTTTGATGTGCATTCTATTCCCATCCAGCCTTGGCGATCTAGGCTTAACCTGCTTCGAAAGGCTACTAGAAGGCAGCATCGCTTCCTAGGCGCAATTGGCCGAAGCGTTCATGACTAGGTTCAGAACGAACACCAAAACACCAGTAGAGATCGATCAGCTATTCTGCATTGACATGGGTGACAAGGAGACGCTGAGATCCTACAACAGTCGTTACTGGGAGACCTTCAACCAGATAGAAGATTACCCCACTAATCTTGCCATCGCGCAGTACAAAAGGGGGCTACCAGTCGGAAACAAGTTGAGGGATTCAATAACTATGGCGCCACCCCTCACAATGGAGGCCTTGATGGAGCGAGTGTATCAGCATATTCAGGTGGAGGAGGATGGTGCCCGTGCTAAAACAAAATCTGGCACAGCAGCGATACTAGATAAAAAGACTGCGGCAAAAGTCAATACAGTAGAACGCCCCAGCAGGAATGGGCGAGGCAGGCGGGCCAATAGAGAGGACTCAGACAAAAGATGGTTAAGAGTCTGCACTGCCATCACAACGATGTTCAAAAAATCGATTTACCAGATTCTCAGTGAGATACGCGATGAACCTTTCGTCAGATGGCCAGCTAAGTTGGGAGAAGCACAGAAGGACTATGACAAAAGGTCCCGGTGCACCTTCCATAATGAAAAGGGGCACCGCACTGAAAATTGCACGCCGTTGAGACAACACTTGGAGGAGTTAGTGGCAGCTGGGCACCTGGACCAGTACATAGAAGGAGGGACATAGCCAGCCCCCCAAAACCACGACAACCCAAACGGAATGCCGATTGACACCCCACCTCAAGGCGTGATTAATGTAATACATGGGGTATTTGAACCTGAGCGAGTATGTGAGCTAAGGGGAATGATCAAGAAGGCTGAGTACTTAAGGGAGGTACTACGTGCATAACCTACCACCAAAAAAGGGAGAACAGAGGCCACGAATGCCATATCTTTTTCAGACAAAGACTTGGCAATGATATATTACCCTCACAATGATGCACTAGTTGTCACTCTCCGCATCAAGCATTTCGACGTCAAACGGATTTTGATTGACCAAAGGAGCTCATGTGAGATAATGTATTACGAAACCTTTAAACAATTGAAACTAGATGATAAAGACTTGGCACCCACCGTATCCCCCCTGATCGGATTCAATTCAATGCCAGAGTGGCTAGTCGTCAAGATAATCCTCCCAGTCAGAGTAGGAAGCATGACGAAACAGGTGGAATTCTGGGTATTGAAAGTCCCGTCCACTTACAACATAATCTTGGGAAGAACATGGCTACATGCCATGTGATCGGTAGCGTCAACCTACCATCAAGTAATGCGGTTCCCTAAAGAAGCCGGAGTAATTGAAGAGGTCTGTGGGAACCAAATTATGTCCAAACAATGCTTCGTTACAGTAAATGGCAACCGCGCTGCCAAGGGGTATGTACAGATGGTGGAAGAACCTGAGAGCAGTGAGTCATTTGCGGATGTTGGCAAAGCCGCTGAACAGAAGGCGGTGAAAGACTTGGTACAGGTAAGGATAGATGAAAAGAATCTGGAAAAGTTCTTTTTGCTCGGCTCATCTATGTCCAGCACTGAGAGATTAGAGATCATGGAATTCTTGACCTCTAACATCGAAGTGTTCACCTGGACGCCGTATGATATGCCAGGCATTGACCCAAACTTCATCTGTCACCAACTGAATGTCCATCCATCTGCCAAACCAGTTATATAGCGCACTCGTAGAGCGACACTCCACCATGTCGAGATAGTGGCGGAGGAAGTGAGAAACCTTCTAGAGGCAAGAACTATCAGAGAAGTGCATTATCCTAAGTGGATATCCAATACAGTGGTGGTGCCAAAGAAGAATGGAAAATGACGAGTTTGCGTGGACTACAAAACAGTCAACAAGGCATGCCCAAAAGATAGCTTTCCCTTACCCAGGATAGACCAACTGGTAAATCTTACAGCAGGACATAACCGATTTAGCTTTCTTGATGCGTATAGAGGTCACATCTTTTACAACTCCTAGAGGGCTGTATTGTTATAAGGTCACGCCCTTTGGCCTAAAAAACGCAGCGACAACATTCTAACGGATGGTCACCAAGATGTTTGAACCATTGTTAAGCAGAACAATGAGGGCTTACGTCGACGACATGGTGGTCAAGAGCAAGGATGAGAAGGACCATCTCAGAGACCTAGATGAGATGTTCCAGATCCTGAAGAAGAACAAGTTGCGCCTTAATGTATCCAAGTGTGCGTTCGGCGTAGGATCTGACAAATTCCTAGGCTTCCTGGTGACCAACCGAGGTATAGAAGCAGACCCCTCTCAGATCAAAGCAATTCAGGATCTAGAGAGGCAAAACTCAGTAAAAGAAGTGCAACATCTCACTGGCATGGCAGTTGCGCTCAACCGATTCATAAGTCGGTTGTCAGATAGATGTCGACTATTCTTCCAAGCACTAAAGGCCAAATTTGAGTGTGACGAAAAATGCGACCGCGCCCTAGAGAGTTTGAAAGAATACATGTCTTCTCCACCATTGCTAGTAACCCTAATACTTGGAGAACGCCTCTTTTTGTACCTGACAGTTTCATAGCACGCGGTTAGTGCAGTGTTGGTCCGAGCGGAAGGAATCCAACATCTGTCCATCTTTTATGTCGGCAAGACCTTGCTAGGCGCAGAAACCAGGTACTTGCCATTGGAAAAACTGGCCTTAGCCTTGATGATGGTATCAAGGAAGTTGTCACATTACTTTCACGCCCACACCATAATCGTCCTCACAGCTTTCCCATTAAAAGCTTTGTTTGAGATGGACGAACTTTTCTGGACGAATCTTGAAGTGGGCGGTGGAACTGGGACAGTATGATATTAAGTTTCAACCCAGAGCCGCAATAAAAGCCCAAGCATTGTTAGACTTTGTGGCAGAATTCACCCCAGGAAGCCTTCACATCTGCCTAGTTGACTTGACTGGTGCAACCAAAATGGGGATGGAAAGCGCCGCAGGAAGCGCATAACCCCTGAATCAGGATGCCCAGCCATACCCCAAAACAGATTAGAGTAATGACGAGCAGGAAGAGGCGAACCATGCTGCACCAGGCAAAGACTCATCAGCAAACAAAAACTTGGTGCAATCAGATAGTGAATGGCAAACAGCAGGTGTGGACTTGGAAGAAAACATCAGCAACACTTACGACCCAAAGACACCATCCGATCCCTTAACTTGCTGGAAGCTATTCGTTGGAGAAATGTGGAAGCTCTTTGTGGATGGAGCGTCTAACAGGCACGGTGCAGGACTTGGCATAGTCCCCATCTCACCAGATAGCCTATTAGTGGAACAAGTAGTCAACCTTGGCTTCCCAGCATCAAACAACGAGGCGGAGTACGAAGTGCTTTTAGCAGGCCTGAAATCAGCACTCTATATGAAAGCAACCGAGCTAATGGTTTACAGTGACTCCCAGCTAGTTGTAAACCAAATTTCAGGCGACTACGAGGCAAAGGATGAAAGTATCGCTAAGTACCAAGAGTTAGTGAGAAATAAGATCATGAAGTTCAAAGTAGTGCGGATAGAGCAGATTGACAGAGAAGAAAACAGCAGAGCAGACGAATTAGCAAGCTTTGCTTCGATGATAGACACATCCATCCCACATCCATTGCTAATCGACTTCCTACCAAGACCAAGCATTGAAGAACCCGAAGAAGCCGAGGTATGTTGCGCCGACTTAGGCCCTTTATGGATAGATCCCATTATAATGTTCTCAAAAGATGGCGTCTTACCCGAAGAAAAGAAAGAAGCCAACAAGATTAGAGCAAAGTCACAGCAATTTTGGCTCTCCCCATCAATGGCCTTGTACAAAAAATTCTTCACAGGACCTTACTTGAAATGCGTCCATCCCAGCAAGGTTGAGGCATTCTTGTTCGAGATACACGAAGGTGTATGCGGAAGCCATCAAGGGGGGAGATCATTAGCTTACAGCGCAATTTCGCAGGGATATTGGTGGCCTTACATGCAAGCAGATTCAGAGAAGTATGTCAAGAAGTACGAGAAATGTCAGAAGTTCGCACACCAAATACATCAGCTAGCCAGAGAGCTTCTATCTCTAACTAGTCCATGGCCCTTCGCAATGTGGGTCTTGAACATAGTAGGACCACTTCCCACGGCACCCGGCAACAGAAAGTTTTTTCTTGCAGCAACAGACTACTTTGCAAAGTAGGTGGAGGCAGAAGCACTAGCATTAATAAAGGAGAAAGATGTGAAGAAATTCGTCTGGCAGAATATTATCACTCTGTTTGGCATACCAAAGCTCTAATATCTGACAATGGCACTCAGTTCGATGGTAAAATTTTCAGAAGCTTTTGTGAAGAATACAAGATAGAATTCTATAATTCTACACCGGCATACCCCCAAGCAAATGGCCAAGCGGAAGCATCAAACAAAGTCGTCTTGGATGGATTAAAGAAAAGGTTGGAGAAAGCAAAAGGAAAGCGGGCTGAGGAGCTTCCTCATGTTTTATGGGTCTACCGTACTACTCCGCGACGATCAACTGGAGAAACGCCATTCTCCTTAGCCTACGGCATGGAAGTCGTAATCCCACTAGAAATTGGCTTCCCCACCATTAGAAGCGAAAATTTTGACCCAGACTTAAATGGAGAAGCCATAGCATTGGAACTCGACCTTGCCGAAGAAAGAAGAGAAAGAGCATTGGTTCACATCGCCTCATACCAGCAAGAGTTAGCTAGAAAATATAACAAGACAGTACATCCGAGGCAATTCAAGATTGGAGATTGGGTACTGCGCAAAGTGATGGGAAACACTCTGGTACTAGGGGATGGCAAGTTAGGACCTAATTGGGAAGGACCTTATAAAGTGGTTGGATTAGCAGGAAAAAAAGGCATACCACTTAGAGGATGAAGATAGCAAAGACATTCTCAGGCCATGGAACACAATCAATCTCAAACTATTTTATTTTTAGCTTTTCTTTTAAGTATATATAATTTTTCTTTTTTCAATAAAACAAGTAGTTTCTTTTCAGCACAATTGTTGTCCGCTGTAAAAGTTGTTTTAGTAAGATAGGTGCATTGTAAGCAGAGTTGGCCGGAATAACCAACTTTGCGCTCTCTTCAGCTAAGATTAGGATCTGGGCTGCAGAAGTTGGCTGGAAAAACCAACACCTTTCCTAAGCCGAGGATAAGGATCCAGGCTGCAGGACGTTTGGCTAGAAAAATCAAACACTTCCCCCTACGTTGGCCGGAATAATCAACCTGGAGCTCTCTTCAGCTAAGATAAGGATCTGGGCTAAAGAAGTTGGCTGGAAAAATAAAACACTTCACTCTAAGTTGGTAGGAATAACCAACTTTGAGCTCTCTTTAGCTAAGATTAGGATCTAGGCTGAAGAGGTTGGCTGAAAAAATCAACACTTATTGCTATTCAACCGAGATAAGGATTTAGGCTGAAGAGTGATTGGCTAGAAAAGCCAACACCTATTACTCTTTAGCCGAGATAAGGATCTAGGCTGAAGAGTGGTTGGCTGGAAAAACCAACACTTATTGCTCTTCAGCCGAGATAAGGATCCAGGCTGAAGAGTGGTTGGCTGGAAAAACCAACACTTAGTACTCTTCAGCCGCGATTAGGATCTAGGCTAAAAGAATGGTTGGCCGGAATAATCAACTTTTAGTACTTTTCAGCCGAGATAAGGGTCCAGGCTAAAGAGTGGTTGGCTAGAAAAATCAACTCTCAGTACTCTTCAGCCGAGATAAGGATCTAGGCTGAAGAGCGGTTGGCTGGAATGACCGAGCAGATTACAAGGACAAGATCGAGATAGGTATCTCGGTTACAGAATGTTATACTTCATTCAGATTATAGTTAGAAAATAAGTACAAGCATGGCAGTAAACCGAAACAACAGTTGAAACAAAAGGAGCCGTTCATTCAAAGTTTAAAGTTAGAGTTACAAAGGAGCGAGAATATAGCCCGGTTACAGTTTCTTTCCAAAAGTAAAAAGAAGAAAAAAGATCAAGCAAAGAGGTCATCAAGATCCGCATCCAGTTCAACTCGAAGCCCGGTTTCAGCAGGTAGCTCGGTCACACTTTTAACCAAGTCTTCCACCGGTGGCTTCACCCGAGCTGATTAAACGGCGGGATCACTGGCAATAACTGGGGCATTGTTGGGCTCTAGGGCCTTTTCTTCATCATCATCCTGAAGAAATTTTTGTTGAATGGCATGGGCGTACTCCGCCATATAGTTCGGTATAAAATGTGGTGGAGGTTTGAGGAAGACCTCGGTCTCTTGGCTAAGACTGAGCTGCGTTGCCGCCGCCTTCCATCTACATTTGAAAAATATGTCTTTGGCAGCCTCGCATTGCTGGATGTAGGTGTCCTCCCCCTCCTTGTAACCTCGATTTTTTGCATCTTCCATGTTCTTCTCCAACCGAGCGATTTCATCATTCTTCTTTTTCTCGAGCTTGGCCAGTTCGCGCAGTAATTTGTCTTTCAGCACGGCTGCAGCCTTTAGCTTGTCTGCTTCGGCTGAATTGACTAGGCTGGTTAGCCGGGCTACTTCGGTCTGTAGCTCGGCCATCTTTTGCCTTGATTCTTTTAGCTCGGCCGTTTTAGCATTAGCCTCTGCCATGGCCTCCCTAGTGGTCTTTAGAAGTTCCAACACGCGCTTATGTGCGACGTGGTTCTTCTTTAAGGCCTGCAATAAGGGAGAATCAATTTTTGAGATAAACCGAGCGAAAAGATGTTGAAATTTAGAGAAGGAAAAGGAGAACTTACCAACATCATTGATTTTGAAGCCGAGTGAATAGCCTTCAGCTCGGTAAGATGATCGTGGTGATCCATATCGGCTGGAAGGCAGACGCTTTTGGCCAGATTAAAGGCCAGCATATGATCTTTTTCCGCGACCACTGAGTCGGAGTCAGTGATAGCGCGGTTCTTGTAGGTAACCTTAAGCACCCACTTGGAAGAGCTAGCTCGGTCAGAGTGCTCCGGTTGTGGGCTGGGCAGTGTGGATTGTGGAAGCACGGTGCCTTCTTCATCAACGAGGCGCGGCTTGGTCGTAGAAGTTCGGGCACGCTTGTTTGGTTGAGATGAAGAAAGCTGTGCAGTTGGCAGGGCTACCATGGCCTCTTGTGATTGGCCGATTGGTGGTGCTTTGACTTGATTTGTTTCGGTGATTAGGGCCTTAACGGCTCTCTTCTTCGCTATCTCTTGCTTCACTGTTAGTGGAATGAGATTGATTTGTGGAAGGATTGGATCAGGATCAGGTTCAGGAGAGGGCTCCAATAAGAAATCGATCACCCTGGTCTTCCTACGGTTGCTGTATCAATATGTCGGTTCAAAACTCAGTAGCTCGGTCCAACTTCTATTTGGATATCGTAGTGCGGTGCGAAGTGCGTTCAAGTTGGGGTAGCTATACTGGGACTAGAGAAAATTCAAATCTGCATGAAGTAAAAAAGACAACAGTTAGTACGGTTCAAGATAAAAAAAACCGAGGTAGAAGAAAGCAAAAAACTAAGCCGAGGTAATTATACCGACGACTCCTTTATTTCAGTTTATTCGGTCACCTGGGATTTGGGTTTCTTGGTTTTCGAAGTTCCTAAAAATCCAGAAGAAATCATCGTCGTTTACATCTTTGTCTGGGGTATTCTTTATTATCTTTTCATGCCGACGCCTTATTCTTAAATAGTAAACCCAGCCATCTTCATTTGAACCTATGGAATATTGGTGGAAGAGCTCGGTTAAACCGAGATTAAGGCCAGCCTGGCAGTTTAGCTCGACGATGCCATTTATTATGCGGTATGAGTTTGTGGAAAGCTGGGTAGGACAGAGGTTGGTTTGTTTAAGAAACTTGTAGAGAAGAGGCTGTACAGGGAATCTAAGTCTGGTTTCTACAATGGAAAGAAGGGTGAAGGGAACAAAGCCCTGTTTTCCCCAAGGAGTAGTATCTAGTTCGGCTAACTAAGGTGAACATCATCAGGGATGTTGTAGTCCTTTCGGAACTCAGCCATAGCTCCTGGTGAGTTTACTAAAAACCTATATTTACCCATGTGGAAATAAATTATGTATAAATTAGCCTCACGTGCTAGCTCGGTGGGGCGATGAGGTTGGTTATCTCAGTTGGACGGTCAGAGGAGTGCCTGGGCAACCTAGTCAAAGTCTGCAAGTGAAAAAGAAAGGTGTTAAGCACAGATCGTTGGACCGTGCTAAAAGAAACAAGGGCAAGATAAATGAAGTCCTAGCTCGGTTACGTGGGATACTATCCATTCTTAGCCCGGTTTGAGCAAGGGTCATTTAGCCCGGTTAAGCATTTGGGGCAGCATTCTTAGTTCGGTTTTGACTAAGGAAGCTGGTTTAGCCCCAAGTTGTGGCTTGGTCGGTGGTTAGGGCTTTCTAGCGCGGTATTGCGCAAACTTAAGGCAATTCGCTAGCTCAGCTAAGTAAAGCAAAATGTACTTGAACCTATTGAAATTACAGATTCAGCATGAAGTTTTAGTTCGGTCAGTTAAAGAGTTATCTAGTTTGTCTAGGTGTACACCTAGAAGGTTCCCTAGTTTGGTTAAACCTAAACCTTGAGATTGCCCAAACAGGTTTCTAGCTCGGTCACACCACGATCCCAGATTCAAGCATTGTGATTTTTGAATCCAGAGGGTGTGCTCTTAAAAACATGAACCTATGGTTTGGGGGTCTTGCTTTTTCTATTCTTACCCATAACGTGTTTATGTAGAGTATGCTTTGTGATATATATGTGTACATATATATCTGTATTGTGTGTATTTGCAAAATGAATGGAAAGCAAGAAAATATTGAGTTACTTACGGGTTGAAGACGCAAGAATGGAGATCTGAAACCACGAAATGGTGAAGAGGGTGCAAGCTTCGCAGGTATTGAGATTGCAAAAATGGAGGCTTGAGCAAGAAAGAGAGAGAAGATGAATAGTGCAAATGGATGGTTCAAAACCTAGGGGTTTGGTTTTATGAAAAGAAGGAAAAATGGCGGGACTGTTCAAATATTGTGAAGTACGAAGACGGCTGGACAGCTGCATTGGGCCAATAAGAGTTTGCCACGTGTCCTTAGAATGAGAAGCGATTCAGTTATAGAGACTGAAGAGACGTTTTGACCGGACAGATGGGTAGCCCGGTATGGATTTAGCTCGGTTGAAAAGCTAAAACTTTTAGCTCGGCTGGTAACAGGTAATCCCTATCATGCTACGCAGATGGAATTAAGGGGCAATTGAGAAGGTAATTTATATGTAAATTGGGCCGAGCTGGGTAATGGGCCGTTCTGTGGGCCGCAGTAAAAAGGTTTATGTAAAAGGGCCTGGTAGTTACCACGGTCCGGAAAAGAGCCTTGTTGTTAGCTCGGTCACTACGGTTAGAGTAGTAGCAGCTAGCTCGGTCGTACCATTAAGGACCAGGGTATTTTGGGCTTTTATAAGAACCTTGCTATTGAATAGCTCGGTCCAAGCACGCTGTGGATAACGCGGTCTCAAGAAGTGAAACTGAGGTACAAGCTGCCAAAGGAAAAGCCGAGTTAGTTAAAGCTCGGTTGTTTTTGCCAGTTTAGCATAGCTATGTTATCTTGGTTGTTTTTTCATACTACCGAGGTAAAACCATCTCACTTGGTTTAAGCAGTGAGGGGGGTGTTGAAAGATAAGCATTATTTTTCAGGAGAGTAATTCCTAGAAGGACTTTACATGGAGAGATAAGAGTCTTACTGAGATTGTGCCACGCGGAACCTATAAAAGCTCATAATATAACCTATGGAAGAGGTAACACAACTTTGATTCTCGAATACACAGAGCTTTTGTCTATTTGTCTATTTTGCTAACTTAGGCATCGGAGAGGTATCCAGCACACACCCGCCGGTTAACTCACGTTTGTGTTTTCAGGGAGTAAAGCGACGACGCACGAAGGAGCGCAGACTTGATCAACAGGATCATACGAGAAGAATATTTCTTGCTCGTACATTATTCAACTTGAATTCCCGTTAAATAACAAAAGGAAAAAAAACAAATAATCAATACTAATAATAAGATATAAAAAATGTTAACAATTAAAACATAAAAGATGACAACTAACACAAAAGTGGCACACGACTCATCCGAGTCGATCTCATCATTATTATATATAGTTGCATAGCTCACCGATTCCAATGTTGAATTTTCTAAAAAATAAAGAATATAAGTGGGTGTTTGGGAAGTATGTTTTTTTTATTTGTAGGATATTATTTGAGAATTTTTTTTTTTAATGTTTGGGAAGATAGTTGGGTTTTTTTTGTGGTTGGATGTGATGTTTGTGAAAGAAAAAGTGAAATGATTATGGGGTTTGATGTGATATTTTATTTGGCTTTATTTTTTTTGGTTTTGTAACCAATTTGTCTTTTAGTGAAAAAAAAAAAAAAACCTAAAAAATTTGTTCCCAAACACCACCTAAATTTAGTATTGAAATTATTCCATGGTACTATAAAAGTGAAATAATAAAATGTAGATTGGATGAAATAATAATATGAGTATCCTTTATCTCTGCACCCCACAACTAACTTTGTGTACACATTAATGCTTCTAATGTGTTTGGATGAAATCTACTACGATGTGGACTCACCAACTTTCCATTAGTACTAAATGCTGACTCAAAAGCAACAGTGGATACATGAATAGTTAAAATATCCCTAACTATTACTTGTAAGGTTGGATACGTTGGCCCATTAGCTTTCCACTAATTCAAAACATCAAAACCTGAAGTTCTTGGCAAAACGTCATCTTCTAGATAATGGTTCAACTCTGATCTTATATTCTTCATTTTTTTACTTCTCTTTCTGCTAATAAACAAATCATACTCTAAAAGGGTCGCTGTAACAATTTTTGGATAAATAGAAGAGTTACCATCAATATCGGTCTCCCTACCAACTCGGTACTGATACTCTTGCAACAAATCATAACAAATCTGACGAACCCTATCAACTTCATCTTCAGCTTTGTCTCCATAAAGTTTTTCAAAATAAAACTCCAATACACTCATCTTATACCTAGGATCAAATACAACAGCAACTCCAATAACACCATGTGTCACTAACCAATATTTATCAAATTTTTTCAGCATTTTTGATGTCATTGTTCTAATCTCTTAAATTTCACAAAAGAGCCATTGAGACAATGTCATCCTAATCTCACATACAGTTGGGAAACAAACATTGGCTATGGATACTTAGTACCAGAAAATAACTCCGTGATAGAAAAAAATATCTTAAACCTCTCACAAATCTTTCGTGCAAACTCTCATTCTTCCTCACTTGGCACGGTCTTATATTGGGGCTCTTTATTTTTCAACCAAGAAAAGACATCCTTATACAATAAGGCAATCTGAAGCATCAAGTAGGTTGAATTCCACCTAGTTGCACAATCAATTCCTAATTTCTTAGTATGTGGATTACGTAATTGATTGATTGTTTCTTCAAATTTTTCTTGTCTTTTTAGTGTTGCTATCCTATAAGCTACACTCTTCCGAATTTTTTCCACACCCACTCGTATGACATCCAGTTCATCTTTCACAATCAAATTCAAAATATACGTACAACAACGCATATGAAACAAAGTACCACCCAACAAAAACGATGTATTACTCAACTTATCCATCAACATGGTAATCATGGCATCATCTGTAGAGCAATTATCAATAGTAACAGTAGAAATTTCTATCAATATTTCAGTCCATCATACACTCAAGCAAAGTATCACAAAGAACTTCTTTTGTGTGTGAACATGGAACATAAATAAACCTAAAATATAATATTCATGAACAAGTATTAATAACTTGCAAATTGAACGGAATAAGATAGAACTTTTAAATGATTTGCAAGTTTACAAATATATACCTTAAAATGCGACTTTGCAATGTCCATGAATCATCAATAAAGTATGCGGTGACAGCCATGAATCCTTTCTTTTTTATTGCTAGTAGTTCACATATCAGTTGTGATTGCTACCCTATTTTTATTATGCCCCACCAAACTCTATATCATCACCTTCTCATAATCATAAATCTTGAAAATATCACTCTTTATCGTACTTCGAGAAGGTACTTTAAACAATGGTTGAAGTGCTGCTGAATATCATTTAAAACCAACATGATCTACGATAGAGAGGGAATATTCATGAAGTATTATGGCATGTGACAACTCTTTCCTAGCAAAATCTTGATAAAAAAATATAAGAATTCATTTTTGGACTCACTCTATTAAAGTTGTAGTTAAAACTTTTTGCCTCATGTCCATCACTTTTTTCCTAGTACAATTCTTATAGTGATCATGCAAAAGTCTAGTTTCCATTTTTTGAATCACGTCAAAAATGCTTGTTACAATAATTACATATTGCCTTCCACACCTCATTGACTTGTTGTTTCTTAAAGTGCTCCCATACAACACTAGGTTTTCTTTTAGTTCCTCCACAAGTATTAGACTCTTCTTCTAAATCAATAACATTTTGATTAAAGAGAGGAGATGGTGAGTTGGTAGGTGAGTTGGTAACTGGCAATGATTGTTCTGAGGCCTCGCTCTCAACTGATACTTGAGAATTAACTTGTACTTGAGAGTTAACATCTGACATTTTTTACTTTTATAAAAATAACATGAAATAAATAGACAGAGGTAGCATTATGTAATTCTAGAATTATGTAGTAGTACTAAAATGATAAGTAAATAGAGGCAGCATTGTGTAATTCCAGAATTATTAATCCCAAGCCTAATAGTCTTCTCATGTAATCTAGTCCAATGAAACAAACACAACTTGAAAGCTAGTATTACTAAAATGATAAGTAACAACATTAGAAGAACAATAGCAGAGACTAAATCCATGATCCAAACACATCCTAAAAATCAAAACTTTAGCAGAACAGTGGTAGAGACTAGTGAAATTAACTATATCTCTTCTAAATTAGACTCAGTTTATGTGTATCCATGACAAAATGAAAAAAATATATATAAAAATAAATAATAGATTCAAGATTCTCCATTTTGGGAACCAAATAAAGATTATCAACAAAAATCCATGACAAAATCAACACACATCCATGCCCTAGATTATCAACACACATTTTGGGACTCAGTTTATGTGTATCCATGACAAAATTAAAAAAAAAAAACAAAATAAAATAAAAAATAAAAACAAAAACAAAGGTTAGTAATAGAACATATATGTATATATATATACTCAGATACTCTGATCTGATACATACCCTGAGGTCCAATATTTTGATACAAACATATATATATACACACATATATACACTCAGATATATATATATATATATACACTCAGTATCCGTGAAAAAAAAAATAGAGGTTGAAAACAGTAATAAATACACTTAGATACTCTGATACATACATATATATACATATATACACTCAGATCTGAAATCCCTAGATCAAGTTTAATGAGAAAGTGAGACAGAGAGACAGAGATATCCTTTGACGATTGGCGATGAGGGAGGAGAGGGAGGCAAAAGCCTATACAGCAGCAGCAGTAAAGGAGGATCGACGGTGCTAGAGGAGCGACGGTGAAGGAGGAGAGAGAATAGCGGCAGCGAGGGAGAGAGAGAGAGAGAGCAGTGACGGCGAGCTTGTTTGTATTTGTGTTGTGCTTGATTCAACCAAACCCTAAACACACACATATATATAAACAGGGGCATACTCGTAATTTTACATTAGGGCTAAACGGCACTGGGATTGAGGCCGGGATCGGGGCTTAGAAATGTATCACCGTCCTCGGCCCGAATATCATCGGAGATTGATTTTTGAATACCATCCTCGGCCTACCGGGGTATTTTTGGGGCAAAACCCGTTCAATTCGGGCTCAAGGGGTCGGGTCCCCGTCGGGTCGGTTTCAAATTGCCATCCCTATTGACTAGCTTCCATTTAACTTTTATTTTACATTCTCACATAACAGTTTTGATTTTAAAAATAATCTTGTACAAGATTTTGAAACTCTCATAATATTTAATTTTAAAATAATTATAATCCCACATCGAGAAAAAAAAGAAAAAGTGAGTTGTTTCAGTTATATAAAGTGAATCTTATACTCCCATTTAATATTGTGGTATTGTATATATTTGAATTCAAGATGGTTTAAATTTTAAAATAAAATTAAAAAGTTTTAATTAATTAATTTTGTTGTAAATTGGTTGGTCTTTTGACTTAGCCGATTAGATTGAATCGTTTTTGGTTTAATTGATTCACTGGTTTAATCGCGATTTTAGCTATTCTATCAAAATATATTGCCTAAATTTGTTTGATTTGAAGATTTGAAATAAACTAAGACTAACTTTATTAAAAATTGAACGTTTGAGATTGCAATTAGAAATAAACGTCCCATCGAAACAATTGTTAACTTTTATTTTACAATCCCCACATCAAGAAAATGAGGAAAAAATGAGTTGTTTTAGTACATAAATCTTATGCTTCCACTTAATATTGTAGTGTTGTATATGTTTCAGTTCAAGACAGTTTAAATTTTAAATTAAAATAACATTTAAAAATTTTAATTAATTAATTTTTGTATAAGTTGATTGGTCCTTTGACCTAACCAATAAGGTGAAACATTTTCGATTTGACTAATTCGTTGGTTTAATCGCGATTTTAGCGGTTTTATCAAAATATATTGGTCAGATTTGTTTGATTCAAAATAAATTAAAGATTGACCTAATTAAATATTAAACTGCTAAGATTGCTTGATTCGAAATAAATTTCCCACCCAAACAATTGTTAACTTTTATTTTACACAATCCCACATCGGGAAAAAAAGAAAAAATTGAGTTATTTCACTTATATTATATAAGTAAAATGAGATTTTTAGAGATACGATTTGTAAGAGCTCCAAACTCTCACTTTAAAATTACTAAATTTTCTTAATTTTAATAATTAAGAAAATTCACATTGGTTAGCTTCCATTTAACTTTTATTTTATAATCCTACATCGGAAAAATAAGGAAAAAGTGAATTGTTCCACTTAAATAAAATAAATCTTATGCTCCAATTTATATAAATTATTAAATATTCTTAATTTTAAACAATTAAGAAAATTCCCATTAGTTAGCTTTTATTTCATTTTTATTTTATAATCCTACATCGAGAAAAAAAGAAAAAATGAATTGTTTCACTTACATAAAGTGAATCTTATGCTCTCATTTATATATGTCAAATGAGATTTTTAGTGAGAAGACTTATGATCAATATCTCATACTAATTTTTTGAATTTTCTTAATTTTAAACAATTAAGAAAATCTCCGATTGGCTAGCTTTCATTTAACTTTTATTTTACAATCCCACGTAGAGGTTTTTGTACGGGGAGCAAATATTCCAGCAAGCCCGTGCTCCTTTCTTCCGAGCTCCGTCGATGTCCGATCACCTGCAAGCAAGTAACGGTGAGCTACCCGGCGGTGTGTGGCCGGAAAGACCCTCCGACGATCAAGTTAGCACACACCTTAGGATGGATAGAGAGAAGGGAGAGAGTGTTTGAGTGTAAGAATTCCTTACAGAGATGTTCGTGTGTCGCGTATGGGGGGCGCAGACATGCTTATATACCTTCTGAGCCCCATATCCACTCTCAGTCATCTCCTGACACGTGGCTCTGCTATCCCATCTGTCAGCATAGATCTTGCTGAACATCACCTAATCTCAACTGCCTGTCATCACAGCTGGAGCTCGGCAGCCGAGCGGCCCTATGCGTTGCTGCGCCGTGCCGTGCTTCATACCCAAGCACTTCCCTGGCAAACTCCAAGGGGGGACCGGGCTAGGCGGCATCTCGGCAAAGCCTAGCCCGAAGCACCCCGTGGTCAGCTTTCACGTCGGTCAAACGGTAACCTCGGCCGACCGTGCCATTCCGGGCGCCGGTCACTCAGCTTGTCTGGCTTCGGCTAACCTCGGACCGAGCATCCTGGTCCGACCGAGCTCTGCCTTACCGAGCTGCTTCTATACGGTCTGGGGCGGGACGCACTCGGCCCAAGTTCTGCCCGGCCCAAGTTCTGGCAGCCCTTCTCTGGGCGAACGGTCGATCATCTCGGCCCAATGCACTGCTGGGCTCTCAACCTGCTCGGTCGATACCTCGGCCCAACTCCAGATCATAAATCACCCTCTCAATTGCCCCTTAATTCCGTCCGCGAAAGCGTGACTGGGATTACTCACTTCGACCGAGATAATACTTCTCCGGTCGTCAAGACGCCGAACCTCGACCGGGCTAGTTAACATAATTGTCTGCGAACTTGCCCGGTTATATTCCTCGGCTGACATCCTCTTCGTCGAAAGTAGCTCGGTTGGCTCTTCGTATTCGCAACCCGTCGCTTCAGTCCTGTCATAGCCATAAATGGGGACACGTGGTGGGCTGCCATTGGTCATCGGGCAGCCAACCCGCCGTTTTTGCCAGAATTTGAATTTGGGCGGTCTCCTTCGCCTATACATACATGCCCTTCTCAAACTCCAAATCTTCCTACTGCCACTTCGATATTCGACCTCAGAGCTCTTGCATCTTCATCCAGACTTGCTGCCATTCTTCGTGCTTGAAGGATTAGTCCTGCCCTTCACTGGTAAGTCACTCCAACCTCACTTTGTTGCTATTTTCTTTCATAATACACACATTAGGGCACAAAAACATAGCTATTAGGGCATAGGTCGTAGAATCCGCACCTAACCTCCCATTGTTCTTGGTGTTCTTCATATTCATGAAGAACATTGAAAAACTGGGGTGAACCGTGCTCCTGGTCCTCTTTTGATCCAAAAAACCAGTCCAACCGAGCAAATAACAAGTTTGTCTCGACCCCAGCAAAAACCGAGATAACAAAAGGACTTGGTCGCTCAACCGGGCTAACATTTGGTCTGCTTGGGCGACCGGGCTCCTTAGATAGAATAAACAACCGAGGTGGTTTGGCAGCCTTAATGACCGAGCTAAAATCCAGCTCCTTTTGCGCGACCGCGTTAACACTTAACACTTGCCATCGTTTTCCTGCAGAGTCCAAGGGGACCACTGTCATTCCTGAGGCTCTCAGGACCGAGCAGCATCCAATAACCAGTGCCAAACCCCTCAGCCGGGATACACTAAGCCGGCCACAAATGGGGAAATTCCGCTTCTTAGTGGAAACTCCAGCCGCGCTAGCTGCTTTCAGAGAGGATTACGGCATTCCGGCTGATGTTCATCTCGAACTGGCTGAAGAGGAGACCACACCCTGGGGAAGAGTTGACCAATGCCCTTCACCGTGCTCTCAATCGTTGAAGGGGGCCTTCGTTTCCCGCTCAACCCTCTTATAACCGAGTTCCTTCGCCGCACCGGGCTGGCACCCACCCAAGTGTCCACCAATACCTATAGAATAATCAACGGCGTTCACGAGTTGAACAATCGGCTAGGCACCAACTTGGGTCTAGCCGAGATATTAAGGCAATACACAATGGGCCATACCGGGGACGGTTTGGCTTATTACTTGAAGATCAGACCGGGCAAAGAAAAAATTGTGACCGGCACCCCGGATAAAGATCTTCACGACGATGATTTTTTCTGGGTGTCGGGCAATTACGAAACAGCCAAGGTGCCGGGCTGGTTCATAAACAAGGACTTTGGTTCTTCATGTAAGCCACTCAAACTTGCTCGGTTAGCTTAATTCTTTACTTTGTAACTAACCGGTTTTCCTGTTTCTTTTGCAGCAATCCAAGCCTTGCAAGCCAACTATCAATTCCCCAACGTCGAAGCAATTCGGACCGTGCTTAGGTACCGTCACCGAGATTGCAACGATTTACTTGGCTATACACCGACATACAGGTATTCTGCTCCGCGCCGGAGTAGAGTAACTGACTTCCTTCGCGCTCCTTCGCGCTCCTTCGCCGCCTCCCGATCCTTCATTTCCTGACGTTCCCTTCATTCGCTTGACCGAAGAACAAGAAATGACCAAGCGCAGCAGAATTAAGAATCTACTCACCGCCACATCCGCCGAGGTGCCGAGCGTAGTAACTCGGTCGCCAGCCGCCGGTCAATCCAGTGGCGCCGTGGTCGCCCTTGCCACTCAATCCGCCGGGCAATCCAGCCGAGAACCCTCTGCTCGACGTGCCGGCAAAAGAACTCGGGCAGACCCGTCCACCGAGCTTACCACTGAACATCCAACAGACTCCCCCGCCCCAGTGCCGGCCTAGCGCCCACATTTGAAGCACCGGGGTCAAGATATCCCGGCGACGGCTTCGATCAAGGCTGACAAAGAACATCTGCTCGCCTTCGATCTATCCAAAGCTCTGCTACTACCGAGCGACGTGGTCGGCAGCGACCACGTCCCCGACACTCGGTTGGTCAAGTCGTCGGTGAAGTCTATGGCCAGGGTAAGTCGATGTTCCTTTGAAAATTTTGCAAGTGTTTGCTCGGTTCCATTTTTGCTCGGTCTCCTATCTAATCAATTTTGCTTTTGTTTTTGCAGGCCATTCAAAAACAACACCTGGTCTTGGAGCGTATCCACAGACTTAGGCAGAAGGCCAACGACACAGCCAGCCAGGTAGAAAGCCTTCAAGCCGAGCTCGGCCGGGCTAAGTCTTCTCTTGAGATGGCCAACTCCGACAACAACAGACTGCTCGGCCAGCTGGATGCAGCCGAGAAAAAACAAAACGAGCTCCAGACCGAGGTGGATTCCCTGAAGAAGTTGAAGAAGAAGGCTTGCCGGGCTGCAAACACCGCCGGCTTTAACAAGGCCGAGGAGAGCTACAAGAAGCAAGTCTTTGCAACGCAAGACATTTACTTCAAAGCAGGTTGGAAGTCTGCCTGCGAACACCTCGGCCAAGGCTCCGACACCGACGTATTTGCCAACCCTCCTCCAGCTTCGCTACCGGTCTACCTTGTGCCTTACGCAAACGACGTATTCAGCGCTCTGCAAGCGGAGGCCGATGAAGGACTTGAAGATGGAGAGGATGACACAGGTTCTGAGACAGAGGAGGCCGAGGTGCAAGAGCAGCCCGGCAATGCTGAGCCCAGTGCCCAAGACGTCAGTCCTACCATCAATCTTGATGCTGGCGAGGACGAGTTCACCAATCTCTCCCCCCTAGTTTAGCTCTCTTTTTCCTTGTTTTTGTATTTTTGCTTCCAACTCTTTTGATGTAACCGGGTTCTGTCCCCACCTTTTGTAATGATTTTCTTTTCAATGAGAAACTCAAATTTTTCTAAGTGTTTGCACGGTAGTAATCAATTCCATCTTCAGCAAAATATCTCGGTATAACTCATCGTTTGAACAACACTTTGTCGACCGGAATCCATAACACGGTCGAAGCACTTCAGCAAAACGAGTTCATGAACCGAAATACCCATCTCGGTTGTAAAAAAGTCGAACAAATCAACATTTCCAACCAGAGTACATCATCTCGGTTGGGAATCCTAAGTTGGACAAGACACCAACTCTTCCAACCGGAGTACGTCATCTCGGTTTGGAATGCTAAGTTGGACAAGACACCAACTCTTCCAACCGGAGTACATCATCTCGGTTGGGAATGCGAAGTTGGACAAGACACCAACTCTTCCGACCGGGGTACATCATCTCGGTTGGGAATGCGAAGTTGGACAAGACACCAACTCTTCCAACCGGAGTACATCATCTCGGTTGAGAAGCCGAAGTTGGACAAAACACCAACTCTTCCAACCGGAGTACATCATCTCGGTTGAGGATCCGAAGTTGGACAAAACACCAACTCTTCCAACCGGAGTACATCATCTCGGTTGGGAATCCTAAGTTGGACAAAACACCAACACTTCCAACCGGAGTACATCATCTCGGTTCGTAGCATTAAAACAACAGTCCAAGTGCTAAAGCAAAATTACTTCTATAAATTGACAAAAAGAATTACATGCTGTGGTGCAAGCCAAAAAATTTCTTTGCACAAGAAAAGAAAGCAGAAGCTTAAAAATAATACAATTTCAAGTTGGCCACATTCCATGGCCGGGGTATTGCTCTTCCCTCTGAATCCTCCAAGTGGTAAGCCCCCTTGCCCGCCAGACCAGTGATCATGTAGGGACCTTCCCAATTTGCCCCTAGTTTGCCTTCACCTGGCACCAGGGTGTTGCCCATAATCTTCCTCAAAACCCAATCACCAACTTTGAACGGTCTGGGATGCACCGTCTTGTTATACTTCTTTGAGAGCTCCTGTTGGTAGGCGGCCACATGGATGAGGGCCTTCTCCTGACGCTCGTCCACTAGGTCCAGCTCCAAGGCAATAGCCTCGGTGTTCAGCTCGGGCTCAAAACTCTCGCTTCTGAGGGTGGGCATTTCAACTTCCAAGGGTATGACCGCCTCCATGCCATAAGCCAAAGCAAATGGAGTTTCCCCAGTAGAACGTCGCGGGGTTGTTCGGTATGCCCAAAGGACGTTAGGTAATTCCTCAGCCCATTTGCCCTTGGCCTTTTCCAGCCGTTTCTTCAACCCATCCAGTATAGTCTTGTTCGATGCTTCGGCTTGACCATTGGACTACGGGTAGGCCGGGGTGGAGTTGTAGAATTCTATCTTCAAATCTTCACAAAATCCTCTGAATAGGCGACCGTCAAACTGGGTGCCGTTGTCAGAGATCAAAATCTTGGGGACGCCAAACCGCGTGACCACGTTCTGCCAGACAAATCGCTTCACGTCTTTCTCTTTGATGGTTGCCAAGAGCTCAACTTCAACCCACTTTGTGAAGTAATTTGTGGCCGCGATGAAGAATTTCCGGTTGCCCGGTGCTGTTGGCAGTGGTCCCACTATATCTAGCCCCCACATGGCGAAAGGCCAAGAACTGGTGAGGGGAAGAAGTTCCCTAGCAGGCTGGTGGATCTGATGGGCGAATTTCTGGCATTTTTCGCACTTGCGGACATATTTTTGTGCGTCGGCCTGCATGCACGGCCACCAGTATCCCTGCGAAATAGCACGGTAGGCCAAGGACCTGCCTCCTATGTGGCTGCCACAAATGCCTTCATGAATTTCGTACAAGAAGGCCTCTACACTATTCGGGTGCACGCACTTTAAATAAGGACCAGTAAAGGACTTCTTATATAACGCGCCAGATGAAGAGAGCCAAAACCGCTCTGACTTCACCCGGATTTTGTGTGCTTCTTTCTTGTCAGTTGGAAGAGTCCGGTCTCTGAGAAACAAAATCAAGGGATCCATCCAAGAGGGACCAAGCGCGGCGCAGAGTACATCTGTCTGCCCGGCGAGTTCAATGCTTGGCCGCGGAAGAAAGTCAATCAAAAGAGGTTTTGGAAAAGTATTATCCACCATAGAAGCGAGACCGGCCAGTTCATCAGCTCGACTGTTGTCTTCCCGGCCGATTTGTTGGACTCTAATTGCCTCAAACTGCTTGATATGCTCCCTGACCAGAGCTTGGTACTTCGCCATCCTTTCGTCCTTTGCTTCATAAATCCCAGAAACTTGGTTAACCACAAGATGGGAATCACTGTACACCAGGAGCTTGGCAGCGTTCATTTGAATTGCGCTCTTGAGCCCTGCGAGAAGTGCCTCGTACTCAGCCTCGTTGTTAGACGCCGGGAAGCCAAGCGTGATAGAATGTTCAATGGTTAGGCCATCTGGGGATATAAGAACAATACCTAGGCCGGCACCATGGCGGTTGGACGCTCCATCAACAAAAAGCTTCCACATGTCCCCCACAAAAAGCTTCTAGCAGTCAGATGGGTCCTGAGAGTTGCGAAGGGCAATGGGATCACAACTGCTCGGCTGTGCGGTGTCAAGTTCGGTGTTGACCGATTCAAATTCAGTGCCCCTTGGTGATTCGACACCGGACTCAGCAAGTTGTTCTGTAATGCTCAAGTCCGTGGGCGAATCATCAGGTTGCGGTGTGAAGCCGGCCGCAGGTTCTGAGCTGTGTGGAACCATTCCTTCCCCCCTTGATGATTCGGCACCGGACTCAGCAAGTTGGTTCGGAATGCCCAAGTCCGTAGGCGAATCATCAAGTTCTAAGCGTTGTGGTTCAATTTTTTCCCCCCTTGGTGATGCGTACCGGACAGAGTGGATGGGTTGGTGATACACAACTCCGTTATCGCATCACCGGGTGGTATGACCGTGCAAACTGAGGGAACTTCGATGGTGCGCGCTAACTCCGCGGTGCTACCTCCTTCAACTGGTTGTTCCTCGGTTGGCATTGCGTGCATCTCATCATCTGCCTCGGCAATGTCGACCGGGCATACCGGATGAGTGCCAGGTGAGAACTCGACGACAAAATCTGCCAAGGTTTGGGCTTTGATTGCGGTGCGCGGCTGGAACTTCACATCAAACTGTCCCAACTCGACCGCCCACTTTAGAATTCGGCCTGAAAAGTCCGCGCGTTCAAACAAAGCCTTGAGGGGAAACTCGGTCAGTACGATGATGGTATGGGCATGGAAATAGTGCGCCAACTTTCTTGAAGCCATCATCAAGGCCAGGGCAAGCTTCTCCAATGGCAAGTATCATGATTCTGCTGGTAACAAAGTTTTGCTGACATAAAAAATTGGGAGGTGCTTGATTCCTTCAGCCCGGACTAACACCGCACTTATTGCGTGCTGGGAGACGGCAAGGTAAAGGTAGAGTTCCTCACCCGGCTCTGGTGTAACCAACAGCGGCGGAGAAGACAAATAGTCCTTGAGCTCGGCCAAAGCTCGGTCACACTCGTCATCCCATGAAAACTTTGACTTCAATGTTTGAAAGAAAGGGCGGCAGCGATCTGATGACCGGCTTATAAATCAATTAAGCGCGGCGGCCATCCCGGCCAGATGCTGCACTTCCTTAGCCGAGCTGGGCTGCTTCAACTCTTGCACGGCTCTGATCTGAGTAGGGTCTACTTCGATGCCTCGGTTTGTGACTAGGAATCCCAAAAATTTGCCGGATCCCACGCCAAAGGCACACTTTGAGGCGTTCAAGCGCAGCTTGTGCTTTTTTAGAATGGCAAACATCTCGGCTAAGTCGGACAAATGGTTTGCCTCATGTCGGCTCTTTACCACCATATCATCGATGTAAGCCTCCATTGTCCGGCCGAGCAAAGGAGCAAACATTTTGGTCACCATCCTCTGAAAGGTTGCCCCGGCGTTTTTCAAACCAAAGGACATAACTCGATAGCAGAATAGTCCCCTTGGAGTCGTGAAAGAGGTGATTTCTCGGTCAGGACCATGCATGGCGATCTGGTGATAGCCGCGGTACGCATCCAAGAAACTGAGCCTATTGTGTCCAGCCGTCAAATCCACTAGCTGGTCAATGCGCGGCAAAGGGAAGCTGTCTTTGGGACAAGCTCGGTTGACTGTCTTGTAGTCGACACAAACTCGCCACTTCCCATTCTTCTTAGGCACCACTACAGTGTTGGAAATCCACCGAGGATAGTGCACTTCCTGAATTGCTCGTGCCTCAAGCAGGTTCTTTACCTCCTCAGCAACTACCTCGGCGTGATGCAACGCCGATCTCCTTGTTCGCTGGATGACTGGCTTTGCTCCAGGGAAGACATTGAGGTGATGGCAGATAAAACTTGGGTCGAGGCCAGGCATGTCGTAAGGCGACCATGCAAAGACTTCGATATTCGCCATCAAAAACTCAATCATCTCGGTCCTCTCTATGGCCGTGAACTTGAACCGAGCAAGAAGAACTTGTCCGGCTGCTCGGTATCAATCCGCACTTCAACCAATTCCGCAACAGCCTTATCTTCGGCCTTGGTGCCCACATCATCCAAGACACCCTGGTCCTTCGGTCCCTCGATCATTTGAACGAATCCTTTGGCAGCCCGGCTTCCGTTGACCGCCACGAAGCACTATTTGGACATGACCTGATCGCCCCAAATCTCCTCGATTGCCCCCATAGCCGAGGGGAATCTCATTACTTGGTGAAAAGTCGATGCCACGGCTTGCATGGCGTGTAGCCATCCCCTTCCAAGGATAAGGTTGTACGTCGAAGGCACGTGCAGCACCCAAAACTCAACTTGCTTGACCACGGATCCCGCTTTGACCGGCAGGATTATCTTTTCCAAAGGCCACTCCGGTTGCGAGTTGAATCCAACCAGTGGCGAAGTAGCCGGAGCCAAGTCTGTCTCACGGAGTTTGAGCTGCTTGAACGCATCATAATACATGATCTCGACCGAGCTTCCCTGATCGATCAAGATCCGTCTAACATCAAATTCTTTGACGCGCAGTGTTACTACAAGAGCATCGTTGTGCAGCGTCTGGATACGCTCTAAATCCCTTGAGGTGAAACTGATCACATCCTTTTCTTCAGTCTTCCCCCTTTTTTGGCAGGCTGTACCGACAAAACTTCCCTCATATGTTCTGCCTTCTTGATCATGCCCCGGAGTTTGCAAACACGCTCTGGTTCCACAATGCCGTGGATGACATTAATAACTCCCTGTGGTGGAGCGTCTCGGTCATCCTGTCCCCTGGGATCGACCGGAGCCTGATTCGGCTTCACGCCGCCATCAATGTAAAGGTCTAGATGCCCGGCCGTGACCAGCTCTTCTAAGTGTTGCCTCAAAGGCAAACAATCCTCAGTCCGGTGGCCTCTCTCCCGGTGGAACGTGCAACGATACCGCGGATTATAGCCCTTTTGTCCATCACCCAACTTAGCAAGAAACCGGACATACTCCTCATCTCGGATTTCACTGAGTATGCGATAGATTGGAATCTTGAAGACCGTGGTTATGCCAGTCCTTGCCTTCATTCTTCTGTTCGCGTCCGCTACATCATCTCGGGGGTAGTCATCCCGGTCATTACGACGTCCTCTACCCCGGTTCTTACGATTCGAACCACGGTCCGATTCCTCTGCTCGGTCACCTGAGCGACTAGATTCTTGCCCAACTGCATGCACTTTGCCTGCTGTCTTCTTGTCTGTTGCTACCGGAGTGGCCTTCACGGTAGAGGCTGGCGCGTCATCCTCTACTCGGATGTGCTCATTAATGCGCTGCATGAGCTGGCCCATGGAGGTCGGCTGGTGCATGGTAAGCGAGTCCCACAGTCTATGTCCGACCGGGAGACCACGCTTGTATTGTGTGATTGCAAGGTTGACCAGGCAGTCCAAGATCTCATTGAAGGTTTCCCAGTACCTTGAGTTGTATACCTTCAGTGTGTCGCACGGTTCCATCCTGACACTTAGCAGATGATCAACTTCCTTTGGTGTTTTTGTGTTGGTTTTGAAGCGTGTAACAAATGCCTCGGCCAACTGATGCCACCTCTGTATGCTCCCTTCCGGCAACCGCTCGAACCACTTTAAGCCCAGCTCGCTCAAACTTGACGGGAAGATTAGGCACATAAGTCTGTCATTCCGCCTATGTCCGGCCGTAACCTGTCGGAAGTGACTCACATGCATGTAAGGATCGGTTTTCCCGTCGTAAAGTGTGAACTTAGGCTGGTGGAAGCCTGCCGGAAGCGGTGTTGTTTCTATATCCAGAGAAAATGGGGTGGCGCTCAGCCTGGCCAAGTCCGTATCTTCAAAGAGCGGCACTGCTTGGCGGGGTGGAGGCATTCCGACCTCCTCACTGGCGTGTACCCCATAAGATAACCGCTGGAGCGCCGATATTCTCTGTGCTTCGCGCCGGCGGGCCGGCTCCCTTAAGACCGCCCGTAAATCCTCTGACTGAGCAGAGTAAGAGTACCTTGACGTCGTCTCCGGACGTGAGGGTTTGTAGGTGCTGTCTTGCGCGCTAGACTTCCCTACACCCACGTCGGAATCACCAGCCTGGTAACTTCTGGTAATGGATATTGACTGAGTACGTCGCTGACTCTGACCGCCTGAACGGCGGGATGGGGTGCGCTCACTGCGGTCTCCCACTCCAACTACACCCTTCCCTTTGACATGCCGCTTGAGATCTTCCATCTCCGCCGCCATTCACCGGATGACAGCATCTTGATCCCTCAACTTGCTTTCCAGTCGCCTGGCGTGCGAGTTTCTCCTCCGCCGGTGACCGTCTAGACTCCGTGAATGTCCATGACTTCATCCGCGCTTGTCCCGCGCGTCTCCTGACTATCCGCAAGTGGGCGTTCCCAAGTCAGCCATTGGATGGATAGCAGGAGGTCCCTCTCTCCTTCGGGTATACTCCGGGGTGGCTCCGTCGATGGCGGACAACGGAAACTCGTCGTTGTTCGCCATGGACGGCGATCAGATGAACCTGGAAGACAAGGTTTTGTCTGTCAAGCTTCCCACAGACGGCGCCAATTGTACGAGGAGCAAATATTCCGGCAAGCCCGTGCTCCTTTCTTCTGAGCTCCGTCGATGTCCGATCACCTGCGAGCAAGTAACGGTGAGCTACCCGGCGGTGTGTGGCCGGAAAGACCCTCCGACGATCAAGTTAACACACACCTTAGGATGGATAGAGAGAAGGGAGAGAGTGTTTGAGTGTAAGAATTCCTTACAGAGATGTTCGTGTGTCGCGTATGGGGGGCGCAGACATGCTTATATACCTTCTGAGCCCCATATCCACTCTCAGTCATCTCCTGACACGTGGCTCTGCTATCCCATCTGTCAGCATAGATCTTGCTGAACATCACCTAATCTCAACTGCCTGTCATCACAGCTGGAGCTCGGCAGCCGAGCGGCCCTATGCGTTGCTGCGCCGTGCCGTGCTTCATACCCAAGCACTTCCCTGGCAAACTCCAAGGGGGGACCGGCTAGGCGGCATCTCGGCAAAGCCTAGCCCGAAGCACCCCATGGTCAGCTTTCACGTCGGTCAAACGGTAACCTCGGCCGACCGTGCCATTCCGGGCGCCGGTCACTCGGCTTGTCTGGCTTCGGCTAACCTCGGACCGAGCATCCTGGTCCGACCGAGCTCTGCCTTACCGAGCTGCTTCTATACAGTCTGGGGCGGGACGCACTCGGCCCAAGTTCTGCCCGGCCCAAGTTCTGGCAGCCCTTCTCTGGGCGAACGGTCGATCATCTCGGCCCAATGCACTGCTGGGCTCTCAACCTGCTCGGTCGATACCTCGGCCCAACTCCAGATCATAAATCACCCTCTCAGTTTTGATTTTAAAAATAATTTTGTATGAGATTTTGAAACTCTCATAATACATCTCCTTAAAATTATTCTTTTGTAAAATATATAGATATATTGATAATCTCAATCTCACTTTTATTGCTCCTTAATACAAAAATTATAAGATAATTATGATAATTTTAAATTTGTATTTAAAACTTATAAATTATGGAATAAATTATTATCATTTTAAATTTATATTTGTCAATTTTAAATTTAAATTAATAGATTGCTTTCCATATTTAGTGACAATTTAAATTTTAATAAAATAAAATTTAAAAGTTTCAATTAATTAATTTTTGTGTAAGTTGGTTAGTCTTTTGACTTAACTGATTAAGCTAAACCATTTTTGGTTTCAATAATTTGTTGGTTTATTTGTGATTTTAGCGGTTTTACATGTTACAATGATTCTTTCTTACTCATTAAGTTTTTAAAATTTCTTTAATTATTTCTCTTTCAAAAACTAATATGACAATTTTTTAAAATTCATATATTTATATTCTAAAATAGTGAAATATTAGAACTATGCCATTTTTTTTTAATAACAAAGCATAATTTTAATTATAAATTGTCAATACAACAATTTTAATCTATTTATACTATATATATAGTAAAGGAACATTTAAAACAAAACTCAACTTATATATAAAATTTTATTTACGAGAGACAAAATAAAAAAAAATTAAATATAATTATCGTATTTTTAATAAATAGTATATTATTTTATCCCGTATATAGCACAAGTGATATGCTATAATATATATATATATATATATATATTCTCAACTTTATGAGAAGTTTGTATAATTTTTTCACTTTATTGAATATTAATGAAATTGTATGAGAGGGTTCAGGAAAGTTGTTGGAAAATTCGAAGATCTTCGAAGATCCTTGAAGAACAACTTCGAATTCTCTAGAAGATGATGAGAGGCTTAGATTCTTCAATAGTCTTAACTCAAGAACACAAGAGTAAAGGAGATGATGGAAATTAGAGATTGGGTGAAGAATAAGGCAAAGTAGCTAGAAAGAGAATAATGGCAAGGTTCTCTCATGGATCTCTCACTTTCACTCTCAAGGTTGATAATGGAGATGGGAAATTAGTTCTTTCCCAAGAGTCATCTCTCCAAAATCCATCCCTTGCAAAGCTATGGGTGGGTGCTATTTATAGGCACCTCATGATGTAGGATGAAGCCCATGTGCAAGACATATGGGGAATATTCTCTCTAACCACCTTGTCCGAGGAGGTGACCTTTCCGAGGATGAGAAAAACCCCGAAGAGGAGATCAACCTCTCGGCGAACCCTTCTTCTTAGCCACACCTAACCAATGATCCCTAATCATCCCAAAGGGTCAGAGGTAGTCCCGGAGGACGTCCTGCCGCAGAAGGGTCAGGGGTAGTTCAAGAGAACGCCTTGCCGCAAATATTGCTGAGTCTTAGGGACCCCCTAGATCGTGCCACCTTGACCTAGGTATATGCTAGTTCAACCGAAGAGTGAATTTATCTCTACTCACCGTCCTCGGGATCGGGTCCTTTGTTCGGACTCCATTACGCCCATGGTTTTAGTACGTAGATTCCGAAAAGCTCCGAGTCCGCAAGTATTCTGGGACTCATTAATGGAGCGGCTTCTAAATTGCGTCTGAATTCGTTCGAAGCCAAGTGCTTCGAATCTCTAGATTCGTGGGTCCGAATCCTTTCGAGTTCGAGTGCCTCGGATCTCTAGGCTTGCTCAATACCCTTTCGAGTCTGGGCCCGAGTAAGTCCCTAAGTTTGTGGATCCGAAACCTTTTGAGGCTTAGAGCGATTCGGCCTGTTTGATGGCGATAAATCCGGGCCCACCAATCTTGGACTTACGATAAATTCAGACCCACCGATTTTAGACTATTGGGTCTAATTAATTTAATGGGCTCAAATTAGCTCCTCTTACAGAAATTTATGTGAGACTTATTGATGGTAGTATTTATATCAAAATAAGTGATATATAAAATATAATATAAAAATATATGACAAGTATAAGATTATTATTCAAAATTCCCCTCCTCCCACCCAAAATTTTTATTTATTTATTTATTTATAAATAAGTCTTTTATTTTTTAATTTTTTTATTATTATTGTCAATAGATAGAAAAATAATTATATTTTGAGAAATATTTACATCTCAAATAAACAAACCATCCAAATATATCAAACTTCCCTTTCGTAAAAATTTAATATGAAATCTTGCTTTATAAAAGGTGCAATACAACCCTTAAGTGGAATATGTTAATTACTCATAAATAAGCCATCACTCCGTAAAATTAGATAGTCCAGAGTGAATAATATCTTGAACGCGTGAAGAATCGTGACATTGACATCACATCCGCGTAGACTCAATATGACATTAAAGCATGAAAGCATAGTATGGTTATAAATATTTTAGAGGAATTCTATTTATTTATTTATTTATTATTATTATTTTTAAACACATACCTTCTGTGTGCCCATTTTAAGAAGACAAACCTCAATAACACCCAATAAAATCCCTACATAATCCCTGGTTTGGCAAATCATTTGGGCTAAATAATTATAAAAAGACAAAAAAATTTATAAAATCACAAAAAGACAAAAAAGTTACAAAATTATTAAATTGACCCATATACAAATAAAAAGTAAAAAAAACATCATTTTTAAGTAAAGGGTAATTTTGTCATTTCAATGTCAAAAAGTCAAAAAAGCCAAAAAAAAAAAAAAAAAAACCAAACAAACAAAAAAATCTTAAGTTAAAAAAGTCAAAAACAAATAAAAAAACTAACTAAAAAAAGTCCTTACGAAACTATCTCTAATTGATGACATAATGCAAAATTTCTCAATACAATCTAGATCAAGCCACTAATTGTGTAAAATGATCAATCAAATCAATTGGTTTGTTGCATCGATATTAGCTTCACAAATAAATAGGACCGTAAACGAGCTGAGCCGAGCTTTAGTATATTTAGGCTTATTTATTAAGATTTTAACGAGCTCGAGCTCGAGCTCGAGCTGAATAAAAATTTAATGAACCAAGTTTAGGCCGAGTTGGCTTAGGCTCGACTCGAGCTCGAGCCTGTTCACGAGCCAAAAAATTTATAAATTCATATTTGCATGTGAGATTAAAGTTACAATTAAAACTTTGATTATACAATTATATATACAATATATATAAACATACTAAAATAAAGTCCATATTTTACTAAAATAGTAATATTTACTACCACTATTATATAAATGTACTATCTATAGTTAACTATTATTTACATTTATATTTTTTAAATATATAAATAGCATATTTCTCTTATTTTTTATACATATTTTTATATTATTTAATATATAAATAATAAATATTAAACGAACCAGCTAACAAGCCAAGCTTACGAGTCGAGCTTTAGAATGTCTGGGTTTGTTTATTAAAAATTTAACGAGCTCGAGCTCGAGCTCGAGCTCGACCTCGAACGCAAAAAAAAAAAAAATAACAAACCGAGTTCGAACAAGTTCTTACCAAGCCGAACTCGAACCTGATCATGAACGGCTCTATTCATTTGGAGTCCTACAAATAAACTTAGGAAAATATGTTATTTTCTTATGTTTGTTTTCTTGGCATTTTTCACTTTTTATTATTTGAGAAATCTATAGATTTGAATGGTACATAATTTTATTTTAGTGATATATATATGATCTTTGAATAATTAATTAATTTTTTACCAAATCAAATTTTGTATTCTAAATCCACCCGACACTACAAGAAAATTGAGCTTAAAAGACAAAACTATTTGCGACGGCACACTTGCCGTCTCAAAAAGTCACTTTTTACAACGACAGAAAATACCATCTCAAAAAAGCAGAGTATTTGCGTCAGGCACCATTTGCCGTCTCAAAAAAGCAAAGCATTTGCGACGGCACAATTTGCCGTCTCAAAAAAGGAGAGCATTTGCGACGGTATTTTCTGCCGTCGCAAATTGTCACGACCTAAACCTGCCCCTATGGGTTTAGCACCGTAACCGGCCAGTAATCTGTGATTACTGAAGGCCTGCTTAACAGTAAAGACAGTAATACAGAGTACAGGGGCTGGCGGAAGCCAAAACAGTAATAAAAGATCTCCAATGGGCTGTGATAGTCTGTATGCAAAAAGACTTTTCCGAACATATTCACATTCATAAGTAAAACATATATACATACAACATATACAGACGTTCAGGTTAGAGACCAAATCCCTACCATGACAGTACAGTACAAGTCTTAACATTCTATACAAAATAGAAGCAGAAAGGGGGAATCTAAAACACCCCAAAGCAGCCTTAGCTTGAGTACACTTGGAACCTCGCAGTAAGGCACATTGGCTGGCTAGACAAAAAGGGAGTTTAACCCAATGCTCCTAGCTCCGATCCGGTGCCTGGACACCTACATATGTATATAAATAGTGAGCTAAAGCCCAGTGAATAACAGTTATGTAAAGAGGTTAAGAATGAATGTCCTTTCAGTCAATAAGCAGTCATATCACTCATTTAGAAATCATAGCAGTTATATATGGTACATCCAATAGCAAAACAGTATAGTAGGTCTTAATAGACCGAATAGTCGGTTGATGCCCATCATAACAGTAAATAATGGTCGTTCCAAATATGGGAACCGACAGAGATCTCTGTAACAGTTGCAGTAATAGTACAGTAACAGTAAATTGCTATGGATGCCACGAATACAGTTCACAAATAGGACAAACATTCATTCAGTAAGAAATATCATTTCAGAAAGCAGTATAGTTGATCGTTCAGAAAATATTCATGATTGAACATATCTTTACAACATTGTTACTCACAGAGCACTGGGCTAATAGCAGCTAGTGAGCGTCCTCGGATGCCAACCCTATACAGTTACAGAATAAACACACACTAAGTTACACACTTGGGAATTAATGACTTAGTTCCTATCTTGAATCGGTTTGGTTCTACATCAATATCCTCATTAAGATACCTTAAACATGGTCTAGGAATGCCTAGGATGGAATGAGGATGCAAATATGCACTTTAAAACACTTTTCAAAATTTGCTGAAACAGGGGTCTACGCTCGAGCGGACATGCAGATAAAGGAGCTCCACTCGAGCGTGACTTTTCCCGCTCGAGCGAACTAAAAACTCAAGCAAAAGTACTGGATGCACAACAATCACGCTCGATGGGCGCTCGATCCACGCTCAAGCGTCAGACACAAGTCCTCGCTCGAGCATGCATTCCCTTGCTCGAGCATGCATTCCCTTGCTCGAGCAGACTGTAAAACACAAGAACTTCTGGGTGCATGCATTTCACCCTCGAGCGCTACTTTCCTCGCTCGAGCGGAAGTGCACGTCTCAGAGGGTACGCTCGAGCGTGGGTCCAAAGTCTGGAATTTCCAGATTGAACCTCCAAGCTCAAATTCAACATTTAAAGCATCAAATTCGATTATTTTGGGTCAATTTTCTAGAAAACACTTTAAAACTCATAATATGACATGTTTCAAAGATCAATTTGCAAAATCAAAGCCCAAAAGTAGTTCAATTAAACACAAATCCAAACAAAACTTCATGAACAATAATGAATATGTGACATACAAGTGTTCAATTGAAATCAAGGTTTCAAATACTTGATCAAATGAGTCAATTCACTCAAAAACATGATGAATTCATGGACCATAGCTGGGATATAGACATGCATGTAAGAGTTTTCATGAAAACAACCTTAAAACTCACCAATGTGTACATGCATGCATGATTCAGGCTTCAATTCAACAATTTAAAACCAATTCTAGACTTAGATCCCTAATGGCTCATGGACCATGCAAGATACAACTAGAATTCAAGTTCAAGAAGATGATTCTCCTACCTTAGGTCTTCAATTTCAAGTCTAGGAGCTCAAATATGCAAAGAACTCTTCAAATCTTCTAGGTCTCCAAGCCAAATTAAGTGAACTCAATTCTTCTTCCAACTCTCAAACGCTCTCTCATGTTTTGGTCTCTAGAAGTGGCTGAAGAAATGTTATGTCAAATGTGTATGAAATGAAGAGGAGTGTTGGTCTAGAGCTAGGCCACTAAGTGGTAATCTTGTAATAAATTTAAACTAATGTAATTTAGCTTTATTTAATCTAATTTAATCACACCAAATCAAATTTAAATTAAATCTACCATAATAACACATAAATTCTAATTAACATAAAACACCAATCAATTACAGATTCGGCCGCCGATAAGGCCTTCAATTTGCAGTTCGAAATTAAAAATATGAACAGATCATTCAATGACTAACATATAGAAATGCATTTAAAACAGTATACTCATGCAATCAGTTTAGGATTTTACCCTAATCAGTTACTTATTATGTTCAGTCACAGTTTAGCAGTAATTGGAGGTGAGGGTTGTCACACAAATACTCTCCTTTTTTGAGACGGTATTTTCTGCCGTCGCAAATACTCTGTTTTTTTGAGACGGCAAATGGTGCCGTCACAAATACTTTACTCTTTTGAGACGGCATTTTCTGCCTTCGCAAAAAGTGACTTTCATGTTTTTTTTTTTAGTTAATATTTTTAAAATTTTAAATATTTTTTTTAGATGCACCTTACTTAGATGTATCTAAAAAATAAAAAAATTATGAAAAAATATTTTTAAAAATTAATAAATACATAAAAATACAAAAAAAATGAATTGAATTATTGTATTTTTTTTTTGTATTTTTTGGTATTTAGTGAATTTTTAAAAGATTTTTTTTACAATTTTTTTACTTTTTAGGTGTATTTATGTTAGGTGTGTCTAAAAATTAAAAAAATTACTTAAAATATTAAAAAATTCAGTAAAAACAATATAACACAGAAAACAAGAAAAGTATAATTTTCTCAAAAGAGTTTTTGGAAAACTCTAACCTAACATAGTGATTGTGGTGTTGAGACAACTTCATATATATGCAGTCACAAAATGGTTTGAATAAATGTAACAGTATTTTTCTGTCGCAAAAAAAATTAAAAAAAATTATGTCGTCTTACTCTTTTGATATAACATTTATCTTTTCATTCATTTTTTCATCTTCCCGTCTCTTTGTCTCTATCTCTCTCTGTCTCTTCTCTTTATCTCTTTCACTCATCACTCTTCTTTTTCTGTCTGTCTGTTTCTCTCTCTCATTTTCTCTTTGTGTCTCTCGCCTATCTCTCTTCTCTCTATCTCTCTCATCTGTCTCTCTCGCTCATCTCTCTTCTCTCTATCTCTCTTATTTCTTTTCTCTCTCTCTTATCTTTTTATCTCTCTCGCCTATCTCTCTTCTCTCTCTGTGTCTCTCTTTTTCTGTGTCTCTCTCTCGTTTATCTCTTTTCGCTTTATTTCTGTTTTTTTTTGTCTATCTCTCGCTCATCTCTTGTTTCTCTATCTTTTTCTATCTCTCCCTTTATCTCTCTCTCTATCTCTTTTTCTGTCTATCTCTCTCTCACTCTCACTCTCTCTCACTCATCACTCTTCTATCTCTCTCTCTCTCTCTGTCTATTTGTCTATTTGTCTATTTCTCCCTCACTATGTTCGCCTTGTTCACTCTCTCCCTCCCATCTTCTCTATTTATCGAGCTCCTTCTTGATTTATTAATCCACTATAAAAAAATACACTTTTAGCAACCACTTTGTCTCTCTCTCGCTCATCACTCTGTCTCTGTCTCTCTATCTCTCTTCTTTATCTGTCTCTCACAAAATAAAAATATTTAAAAAATTGATTTGAATTAAGTTTTGAAAAGAGTTTTGAATTATGTGTTTGGTTATGAGTTTTGAAAAGTAATGATTATATTTTGAATTGAGTTTTGAAAAATGAATGTAGAATTATGATTTGAAAGCTCAAAACAAACACCATACTTAGATCAATGGGCGGAACTATGACCACCACCACTACTGCCACTACTACTACCATTACCTCTCATCCACCATCGCCACCACTCCACTACCATCACCACCACTACTGCCACTACTACTACCATTACCTCTCCTCCACCACTGCCACTCCATCTCCTCTACCACTACTACAACTTCACCACTAATCTCCTTCGCCATCACCACCACCATCTCTTGTCCACCACATTCACCACTACTGCCACTCTCTCTTCCCTGCCACTCTCTCACCCCTGCCACTCCCATTTTAGTAACAAAAAAAAAAGGGCCGTAGAAAAATATTTTTCATTGACCAAAAAAAATTAACTTTATTTTAATGGAAAATATTTTTCATTAAAATATTATCCTTACTTCTACCAAAAAAAATAAAATAAAAAATCATTAAAATAAAAATGAAACAAATAAATTTTCAACCTTATTAACTAAAAAAAATAAAAAATAATTTTTTTTTTCATTACCCCTACTCATCACTCTTTGTCTTTCTATCTGTGTGTGTCTCTTTCTCTCTCTCTCTCTCTCTCTCTCTCTCTCTCTCACACACACACACACACTGCGCTCGCATTGCTCACTCTCTCCATCCCCTCATATTGATTTACCGATCTCCCTCTCGATTATCGATCTCTTTTTTTTTTCTCTCTCTCTCACTCATCACTCTTCTCTCTGACTCTTTCATCTCTCTCTACTCTCTATCTCTCTTGCTCATCTTTCTTCTTCTCTCTCTTTCTCTTTCTATGTCTCTCTCTATACTCTTGTTCATCTCTTTTTGCTGTTTCTCTCTCCCTCTCTTTCTTTGTCTATCTCTCGCTCATCTTGTTTCTCTCTTTCTCTCTCTCTGTGTGTGTCTCTCTCTCTCACACTCATCACTATTCTCTCTGGCTCTCTCATCTCTCTTGCTCATCTTTCTTCTCTCTCATTCTCTCTCTATATCTCTTGTTCATCTCTTTTTGCTGTCTTTTTCTTTCTCTCTCTCGCTCATCTTGTTTCTCTTTTTATTTTTATTTTTATTTCTCTATCTATCTCTCTCTCTCCCTAATCTCTCTTCTCTCTCAATCGTTCATTTCTCTCGTTTACACTCATCTTTTTCTCTGAGCCCATTGTTGTTGAAAGAGAAAAATGTCAAAAAATGAAATGGGTCTCTCTCTCTCTCTGTCTCTTTCTCTCTGTGTCTCTCGCTCATCTCTCTTTTCTCTCTCTTTCACTCATCTCTCTCAAAAAATGAGTTTACATTGGTTTTTAAACAGAAATCTAAAAATTCGACTAATAATATTTTTTTAATTAATTGTTTTTTCAAATATTTTTTTTTAATTATCTTTTTAAATATTTTTTTTCAAATAAAATTTTTTCAATTAATTTTTTTTTCAATTAAAACGTGTATGATCTCATTATCATAAATAATAAAAAAATAAATATAAATATTTTAGGCCTGGACAAACATGTTTTTTAGTTTATGTTTTTAATTTTTTTTAAATATTTTGTTCAAACGCATTTGTAATTTATATTTTTCTAAAAATAAACAAAAATCAATTTATAAATTTTTTGTAAACATAAATGAAAAATATAAATCTTATCAAACCTACCTTAAATTTGCATCTGAGCTAGTTATGCTTGATGTGGCGAAAAAAAAAAGCACAAAATCTGATTCCTGCTCGTTTTTCCCCCCCTCAACCAAAAATCCCCAAATCTCAAATCCCTAATTTTTGAACAAAAATCCCCATCTCTCTCCCTCTCGCGACTGTGAGCACGGCAGACGATGGCGTCGAGCGACGGGGTTAAGGAGCCTCACTCTTTTGTTTCTCACTCTGTTGGCTTTCCCTCTGTTGCTCTCATTCCAGTGGTGAAGGAGCTGCTCAGGGACCACCTTAGTCATTAATAGTAGGCTCGAAGCTTTCAGCTTCAAGAACATCAGTCCGCTCAGATTCGCATGATTGAAGAGACTCTCCGATTCGCCGGTGTTCCTGGTGCGGTCTAATTTCTTATATCTTTTTATCTATCTGAATATATTTTGATGATTTCATTTGATTTCATTTCATTTAAATAAACAGAACATTCTTATATTTTGCAATTGTTTTGTTGAATCCACGATGGAATGCGAAGGTGATTACATCTGTGGCGGGTGGATTTTGCTGCATTCGTTCTTGGCGCAGAATCCCTTGGACTTTGCCTGTAGAAGCCCTAGGTCACAGCTCTCTCTCTCTCTCTCTCTCTCTGTATTTCCTAAAATCTAGTATATATTTTGGTCCATTTTCTGAGCCTTATTCCAGTTATGCTTGTGTTTATATATAGAAGTTGAATTCTTAGATAGATCCACGAAAATAGCTAAAATCTAGAAGTTGAATTCTTATAGCTAAAAGATGGAAAGAATATTACTTCGATCACCACTGGAGAGCAAGAATTCTTAGATAGCTATCTAATCTGATTTTCTTTTTACAATTTGTTTCACATTTTATTGTCAAGTGTTCATGTTTGTGATAGTTTTTCCTCTTTGTGCTGAAAAGGAGTTGCTAGAGAACATGGACAAGGATAGAATCAAAAGGATCGTAAGGTTGAAACCTCCAACTGAAGTCTGAAGCGGAATCTCCTCACCCCCTCTTATCTATTGAAAGAGGACAGTTGGGTCAAGGCTGTGTATCATTTTTGCATCTCATGGTTGGTGTATTATGAAACTCCATGAACTTTTCTGTTCCTATGTATGATTTTCTGGTGTTTAGAAACAGTTATTGCAATGCTCTTTTGTGTGTATTTCTCACTTCAGAACCTGAATTTGGGTTGATGCTCTATTTTAATGTATGTTTCTATGAAATACCGTGACCGTATTGTTTAAGATTTTGGACTCTATGAATTGGGATGTTTCTTCTGTATTTAAACCACTTCCATTGTAACCCTAACATCCATGACTTCCTAGAATGGAGCAGAATATTTTTAGTACTAGTTAGAGGCTGCAGCTATTGCCAAAGCATGGGAGGTCCAAAACAAGTGCTTTGGCCAGTTGTGCAGCACAACTGATTGAAGCACTGGTTGTAATAACCTCTCTTGCTTCAGCTATAGTCATGACTTTATTTAGAGCATACTCTTTATACATAAGCCATCCGAACCATTTATAGAGATTTCTAGAAGGCCTAAGCATGACTCCCCTGTGGAAATATGTTCTGCCTCGCATAGAATTGTTTGCATGACTTTTTACTTTTTGAAAGAACAATCTTATTTCTCAACAACCTCAAAGTTGCTACATGAAGGTTGCACTTTAGACATTATTTTACTAGATTGTAGAACTCTAGGTAGGTAAGTTATTGAATTTTTGTGGTATTACAGGTAGATTAGGTGTAGTGGACATCTCAAGTATTGAAGATTTTCTGCACTTTTTATCATGTACAACTAGAACCTCTGAAAAGTAAAAAATTTGATTAAATTTATTTTCTCCTAATTTGTAGCTATTTATGATGCCAATTTACTCTTTATGACTTGTATATCTTAATCGTTTTGAAATGCATAACTTTTGCCACTATGTACAGATGCATGCAAGTAATCTTGGCCATATGTTTCAGAACCAGTGTTTAGTGTGGTATTAACAGAGTGAGTAATGTTGTTTTCAGAACCAGTGTTTTGTGTATATGTGTTTATATATATGTGTGTGTGTGTGCCTCTATCATAAAGAATAAACCAAGAAGCAATTTTACATTGCAGAATCCTTTCAGCCCCCATATGCAAGACCATTCTCTATTATTTTCTTTCCCCTTTGTCTTCTTTTCTTTGTCTTAAAAAAAATAAAAATAAAAAAAGAACCATGAAAGCCCCAAAGCATTCCATGTGTTAGCTTTTTCCCTTCTGATTTTCTTTCTTCCTATCCTTTTAAATTTCTAAAATTTTGACACTTTCGAGACGTGATTAGAGGAGAGGTGTGACATAGATTGGAACTTTGTTCCTTATTTGATGATTCCACTTGTATAAGCTCTACTTTTTCATTCTAGTTTAAATCCACCCCTCCTCCGCAGCACCAAAAAAATGAATAAAAAAGAAGGAATAAACAGAAAATCTTCTATCAAAACAATTTTCACATGTTCTTACCATCAAAAGTGGTAATTTTTAACTCATAGACCTGAAATGTTGGACCAAAATTGATCGTCTATGTCCTTAACATTTTTTGTAATGGTTACTACTAATCTTTATGACCTGAATGCATTCACTTATCAAGCCCTTGTATGTAACCTTATATAAGCAGGTGGAAAGAGAGATTTGTTTGGCAGTTCTCATGATGCATCTGGTGGAAATGCTGTTCCAGCAAGACCTAACCTTGATAGGATCAGGCATGAAGCAACTGATAGTGGCCGTGGGAGGCATATCCCAGTCAGGAGGCAACCATTTTCCCCCGAAGAAGGATTTAACAAGCCATTTGTTGGAAGGCATTTTGATGACCACTACTTTTATAAAGACAGTTCACATGGGATAAAACGACCATTTTTCATGACAGCAAGCTGGACTTCATTTAAATTTCTTTTTTTGTTGAAGTATTATTGTTTTGAGATTTCTGTTAGTGTCGCACATAATGTAACCTGTTTAAGTGTTTTTTTTTTTGGCATTAAGGACCATGATCCTGATTTCATGGAGCCTAGCAGACTTAGACCTCGATTAGATTATTCTGATCCAGCAGCTCATGCACATCGCTATCAAGGTATGGATTTTGTGCCTAATGTTCCTTTTTCCCTGCTTATTTGTATGGATTGTTTTTTATCAGATTGGTCATGCTTATGTCTCTTTTTGTTTTAGATTCTTTTGGAGCTGGCAGCAGTCTCTACTCACACGATTATTATGGTTCTGATGTGAGCACTCATAGCTTACTTTATGTTTATTGGTTCACGTCTTACACTTTACCATACTTTTGATATTCTACCTTCTGTCATGTTACAGTATGGTGAAGACTCATATTCATCTTTTTATGGGAATGATCACCCATATGGAGGTGGCTATTACTACTAGATTTGAGAGGCTTTGGTAATTCAAATGTCCTACCTTCCTAATTTTACTGCTGGCTGCAATATTGTTCTATTAATGTTTCTAAGGCTCTTGCAGGTGGACCAGAGATGGTGGGATGGACATCACTCACTGGTGGATTGAGGAGATCACTGCAATATTGCTTCTTGTGGAATGTAGGCGTGTGAAGATTATGACTAACTTTTGTTTTTGTAACCTACGAAAGAATTATGACGAAAACTTTTGTTTTTAATTTATGTTATTTAGATTTGTGAACAACATTATGTATGTATTATGCAACATTATGTAGTGGAATAATTTTGCTGATGTGTTGTTATGAATGGAAGAATATTTTAATTATGGATGAATTTTTATTTATATACTGGACTTTTTATATTATTATGTAATTATCGGTTTTTTTTTTAGTTATTTTTCATTTAATACAAGTCATTTTCATATTTTTAATAATTTTATTACAATTTTTTTTTTCTTTTTTTTTCTTGAGATGACACCACACACACACCGTCTTAAAAAGAAAAATAGAACCAGGTTTTTTTGCGACGACAATAATGCTGTCGCAAAAGATAGTGGAATTGGTTGAAACGGAAGACCTTTAGCGACAGTATTATTTGCCGTCGCCAATAATACTTTAGCGACGGTATCAGGTGCTGTCTCAAATAACCCTTTAGCGACGGTATTTTTGCCGTCACAAATAATCCTTTTAGCGACGACAACATAGTGCCGTCTTAAAAAATCTCAGATTTTCACGTATTAATGCCGATAGCATTTTTTCATCGCAAAAAGGCATTTTTCCCGTCGCAAAAAAAAGGCGACGGCGTTATACCGTCGCTAAAACCTTTTTGCAACCCCCTTTGTTGCGACCTCCCACTTGCCGTCGCTAAAAGCCAATTGCCGTCACAAAAAATCTTTTGAGACGGCGTTTTGAGTATTTGCGACGACATTTTTCCGTCGCAAAAACACAATTTTTTTTTGTAGTGCGACTACATATTTTATCTTAATATTGTCAGCTTCAGCCAAAGTATTGACTTTGCCACTGCATGGTTGACAGGTTAAGATAAATTTACATGTACTTACAGTCCAACCAAATCCTAACCACATTCATTTCCAACAACCAAATGGATTACAAATTTTTGCATTTACATGTATTTTAATAAGAATAAATTACAAATATATTCTTTAAAATTTGTTTAAAATACGAATAGTCTTTATAATTCTGAAAATTGCATCCTATCCATTGACATTTCAAATTTCGTAACAATTAACCCTTTTTATTAATAAATCATTGAGTTAATTAACAATTTTTAATGATATAAAATTTTTATTTTAATTAATAATTAGATAATTTTATTATTGTATATAAGAGAGTAGTTAGAAATTTTATTTTATTAATTAATTTGTTAAATAAAAAATTATGGTAAGGAGTATTTATAATTTTTGAAACTACAGATGTAATTCATATTTTAAATAAATTTCAGGAAGTGTAATTGTAATTTGCCTTTTTAATAATAATAATAGAATAATGTAATTGACTTTTAATAGATAACTTGTGCTCAGCTCAAAATTATGTAGGGGTTTTTAATTTAAGATCCCTAATATTAAGATTTTATAAGATAAATGACATAAAATATTTTTATAGTAGTTGAAGTCTTTCAATGTTTTCACAGAGAAATTTCAACACAGAAAAATTTCAAAATTTCGCTGATTTGATCACAAAGAAATTTCATTGAGGTACCTTAGCTAATAAAAAAAAATATATTTAACCTCTCCTACTACCCAAGATTAAGAAGGGATGTTTCATTAATTTTTTCAATTATATTAGCCTCCGTTTGGCAAGAAAAAGCTCAGGCTTTTTTGGCTAAAATAGCCACAAAAAACAAAATAGGCTATTTTAGCCACAAAAAACAAAACATCAAATCCAACCCATAATCATTACAATCCTCTCTCACAAAAAAAGCCAAAAAGCCAAAAAGCCTTTCCCAAACCAGGCTAAAATAGCCCAGGCTAAAATAGCCAAAAAGCCAAAAAAGCCAACCCACTTCCCAAACGGAGGCTGATTTTGTATAGATTTAACTAGCACAGTGAAATGAATTGAACCATTCTAATTCAATTCGATTCGATTCATTTCAGGTTGAATATATTAAAAACTCATTTAATATCAATTTATTATATAAATAAATTAATTTTTAATTCATTTCAAAACCAATTAAGTTTTTAATTCAAAATTTTTAATAATTTATTACTTGATTGTATCAAAATTCGTTCGAAATCGATTTGAAAACTAAATCTAAACACTGGTTTACAAATCAGAAGTATCCATTATTTATATGATATATGAGTCTCATATTATGACTAGCCCAAAGACACCAGATATTTTTACCCAATTATATATAATCTGTTAAAAAGTATATCATATATGATGATATAATTAAATCATACTTCTATTTCAGAAAGAAAGCCTAACGTGTGATGTGTGTGACATCATAGCCACAGCGGTATAGTCAAAGATATATAACACTGCTTCAATTAAATAATTTAAATTTTTATAATTAAAATATGATATGTTATCTTATAAAAACAATTAATCAAAATCGCACGTGAAATAAATGGCATATAAATTATAATAAACTGCCGCTGTAAAATTTTGAAATATTCATAAAGGCTAAAGTTGCGTTCTCAATAATCAAATTTTATTTATTTATTTATTATTTACAGAATATCACTTCCACCTAACTAAAATGTCTGAGTTGAGGTTAACAATTCAAGTCTTATCACCCCAAGCTTATGGCCTCCAATATAAAAATAAATAAATGACATTTCAATATCATATATGCTAATCAATTGAGTGTTTTTTTGGTTAGCCAAGGCTTATGACTCTTACATGAAAAATTATAAGTTTGATTTTTGAATGGTGGATTACTTGTTTAAAGATTCGTTGTCCACTTACCCTTCAAGTCATCCCTAGTGTGTGAATCCAAAAATTGTATAAAAGAGAGGTCGAGGTATAATTATTAGATTTTTGAATGATGGATTACTTGTTTAAAGATTCGTTGTCCACTTACCCTTCAAGTCATCCCTAGTGTGTGAATCCAAAAATTGTATAAAAGAGAGGTCGAGGTATAATTATTAGATTTTCGAGCCATCAAAAAAAGATTTATATAGACTTTGAAGGATTAAATTGCTAATTTGTTTTATAAATTATCAAAATTGCATAAAAAAATGAGGTTTTTGTAAAATTCGAGAGGGTCAGAGTAAAATACTATAAATTTTGAGTAAGTCGAAATGTTAATTTTTCTTATAAATACTTTGAATTATATGATAATAATCAAGATTTTGTGAAATTTGGATTGGCCTTGGGACTACATGTATTCAGAATTTAGTCAGGATAAAACTCAGACCATCCCGTGAGCTTTAAAAAAAAAAAAAAAAAAAATCATATATGCTAGCAAATCTCTCTCTAATTTACAGGATCAAAACGTCTATCTCCATTGGTGTAAACCTCTTTTGAAAATTAAAGTACAACTTTTGTCTATGTGTGTTCCTGAACCAGCAAGTTAATTTTGGTTCTCTCCCTTAGTACAATAGAAGCTTCATATGTGCCTTACCTTAAATTGTATAACAAGCACTCTCAAATTACTGTTTAACTGGTCTTTCATAAAAACATTCTATGATTACCCTTTGCCCTTTTTTCTACTTGTTTTTCTTCTTCTTCTTCTTAAAGTTGGAAACAAATTTATCTAGCAAGTCTCCATTAACAACTAACTTAGCAACATATATACTTTCTTCTAACTTCTAAGCAAGAGTTTTATATATATATATATATATATTCTATTATATAAATCACATAATTCAAAATAATTTTTTAAAACTTTGTCGCACAATTTTAATTTTAAAAAATGCCCATAAAAATGTTAATAAACTTTTAAAACTAACCCATATTTTTCACTCAACAAACTGTCTAAAAATTTAGACATAAAATTATGTAAGTACAGCGTGTACGTGTGCCATTAGTATATTTGCTATACACAATGAAAGATTATATCTTAAGCTTTGATAAGTGTTACATGTTGATTCTTTAGATTCCTTAATAAAAAGATTCCTTGTCACTAAATCAAGTAAGATAGTTTCTTCCAGCAATGGATAGCATTTTTCTTAAAGTAGTGTACTATGGAAAATGATGTATTAATATGCTTGAGTAATGAACTCATATTAGAATGATTAAATTAAGGTAGAGTGTTGGTTTTGGAGGTTGTAACAAATTGAAATAGGTGAATTTTGCAGTGACATGCATGGTTAGATTACAGGTTCGAGAAAGTAGAAGCCAACACTAATAAACCCCGTTTGCATGGTCCAACTTCACGTTTGTTATATAGCAATAATGCTCTTAACACACAAATAGATAGCAAGAGCGAGGATTCATGTTAATAAGAGATTTGATGGAGATTTTTATATATTGATTATTAGTAGGGGGAATTTCAAATCAGTATAAGTTTTTTTAAAAAAAATTACAAATAAATGATAAATTTTATATATATTAATAATTAAAATCATAAACTTTTTCATGATTATATAATATTTTTTTTGATAGGATAACTGGTGTGTAATTTCCCTTTATTAGTATACTTAGCGCACAACTTTTCTTTTTATCTGAACTAGGACTGGCTATGTAAAAGAAAAAAACAATAAGCATGACACAAGCGAAATTAAATGGATAACAGAGACTAACATAGAAAAATTATTGGTCTAAATTTATTTAGGGTGTGGTGGTGGGCCTGATGCAACTTCTAACAAAATAATTAGAAAGTAGAAGTTAAAAACATATTTTTTCCTACATTTCGGTAAAAAACTTTTTTTTAATCTTATTTAAATTATTTTTGCCTCATAAATTGTAAGTAGAAGCTAAACCAAATACTCTGGCACATAAAAAAAAAAAAAAAAACAAAAAAAAAACAAAACGAGAGGAAGAAGTAGTTATAAATAACTCCATAGACTTCCCAACAACCCAACTAACTTTTGTAGTGCACAAAGCAATGTTTATTAGCAAAGCAAGCAAGTTCTTAATTAAGATAATATTAGTTTGATTTTTTTATTGTCTTTCACAACCCAATTCATATATGTGTATGGGAATAGAAAGAGTGGGACAAGTGAAGATTTTGACATGTTTGGAGAGAACTTTACCCACTTTTTTAGATTCCCAGATCTTTTGGTAACTTCCTTGTTTGGGTCCAAATATCTTATTATTGGAGAAGTTTAGAATAAAGATAAAGATTGAACTTTGCAGTTTTTTGAATAGAGATTCAAATTGATGATGTTTGTTAATAAAAAAGGTCCCATGCAAGTTACACAAAAGGTTTAAAAAATACCAAGTGTGTATACATGGCATGAAATGGAATTTTGGGGGTTCAACATTTAGGTTTTTCAACTTTCATTCAAAGGGATTGAATTTTCTGTTTGGAAAGAGAAGATAGACACACTTTGTGGTTTGTCGCCCTTTATTTTCTCAAGGTTTCTTCATTGACCATTCGACTATATACCTACCTAGTAAATAAACCTTGGTAAAACAATTTAGCCAACATTGGATTCATGAAATTTCAGTCATTCAAATATCTTTAATCTCCGTTTGATAGGACTTAGTAAGTAGTCTTTCATTTTACTTCATAAATTTTAAATGAGTCTGGTCATTATTTGTAGGCTATATTTGAATTTATAGATTGATTTGTAAAATTAAAAGAAAAAAGAAGAAAAAAAGTATAAAATGTTAATATTTCATTTACTCTGTGTTTGGTTGGAGGATTTGGAAAAGAAAAAAGAAAATGTATGTGAAATGTAAATAAAATATATCTACATTTCACCTAGTTTTACATATCTTTTTCCTTTGTCTTTTCAATTTTTTTTTATAAATTTCCTAACCAAACACAACATTAATTTATTATTCTTTTTGTTTTTTTCTTTTGACTTGTTTTCTTAAACTCAAACCTCTAATAATAATTTATATACCGCACTTAATAAACTTTTTTTTATTATTATTTTTTTTTTCAAAACTTTATTAACATAAAGCACTTATAGGCCCTGTTTGGCGAAGATTTTTTTTTTGATTAAAATTTACGAAAAGACAAAATAGGCTAAAATATAAAATGTCACATCAAATCTATAATCATTTTACTTTTTTTTTTCCTCATAAACATCACATCTAACTACAAAAAAATCTAACCATTTTTTCAAATATAAATATTTTAGCCTACTAAAATAACCAAAAACTAAAATAACCAATTAAAATAGCCAACTTTGCAGATGAGGCCACAATATGATCTGGGTGAAGTTTTGGATGGCTAAATATCTGCAAAGGCCCAAATTCAGTGTTGTTAAAACAAGCCTTGAGGGACAAGTTTGGGCTTGGACTTCTCTTGGGCTTTCTAACAAGGGTGTCCAGTTTGGCACAATATTAATGGGCCTGAGGCCCGTCCCATAAAAACAGCCACAAGATATATCTTTGAATATATCAGCTAGTCCCCCCACAAAAAATATATATTTATTAACGGAATTTTTATTGATAAGTCCAATTTAGAAGTGTTTTAACTCAAGAAGTCCATGAAAGAATTTTTTAACCCATTTAGTTCTATGTATGTATAGTTTTATTCCATAAAGTCCATTTTCTTGATTTACACTATTTTCTTGGACACTTATGCCCTTATATTTAATTTTGATACCTTTATAAATATTTTTTCAACGATTAGCAATTTAATGATGTGAACATTCATATTTTAAAATTCACATTTGTAGGAATGTAAATTGGCCCGTGGGCGGCCCGAAACCCGCCCGCGAGCCAGGGCGGGCCCGGCCCGTTGACAATGTGAATATTCACATTGACATGTTAAAATTCACATTAATAGGAGTGTAAAATTGGCCCCCGTCCCGTGGCGGCACGAAACCCGCCCGCGACCTATGGGCGGCCCGGGGCGGGCCCGGTCCGGCCCGTTGACAATGTGAATATTCACATTGACATGTTAACATTCACATTGATAAGAGTATAAAATTGGGCCGCGGCCCATGGGCGGCCAAAAGCCCGCCCGCAGCCCGGGGCGGGCCCGGTCCGGCCCGTTGACAATGTAAATATTCACATTGACATGTTAACATTCAAATTGATAGGAGTGTAAAATTAGCTCGCGCCTCGTAGCGGCCCGAAACCCGCCCACGGCCGGTGGGCGGGCCTGGCCCGGCCTGTTGACAATGTGAATGTTCACATTGACATGTTAACATTCACATTGATAAGAGTATAAAACTAGACAGCAGCCCAGGGCGGGCCCGACTCGGCCCGGCCCGGCCCGTTGACAATGTGAATATTCACATTGACATGTTAACATTCACATTAATAAGAGTGTAAAATTGGCCCCCGTCCCGTGGTGGCGCGAAACCCGCCCGTGGCCCATGGGCGGCCCGGGGCGGGCCCAGTTCGGCCCGTTGACAATGTGAATATTCACATTGACATATTAACATTCACATTGATAAGAGTATAAAATTGGCCCGTGGCCATGGACGGCCAAAAGCCCGCCCGCGGCCCGGGGCGGGCCCGGCCCGGCCCGTTGACAATGTGAATATTCACATTGACATGTTAATATTCACATTGATAAGAGTGTAAAATTGGCCTCCAGCCCGTGGGCAGCCCGAAGCTCGACTGCAGCCCGAGGTGGGCTTGGCCCGACCCGTGACAATGTAAATATTCACATTGACATGTTAACATGCACATTGATAGGAGTGTAAAATTAGCCTGCACCCCGTGGCTGCCCGAAACCCGTCCACGGCCCGTGGGCGGACCTGGCCCGGCCTGTTGACAATGTGAATATTCATATTGACATGTTAACATTCACATTGATAAGAGTGTACAATTGGCCCGTGACCGTGGGCAGCCCGAAGCCCAACCTCGGGCCAGGGCGGGCCCGGCCCGCTGGCAATGTGAATATTCACATTGACATGTTAACATTCACATTGATAGGAGTGTAAAATTGGCCCGCAGCCCGTGGGTGGCCCGAAGCCCGATCGCAGCCCGAGGCGGGCTTGGCCCGACCCGTGACAATGTGAATATTCACATTAATATGTTAATATTAACATTGATAGGAGTGTAAAACTTGTCCACTGCCCGAAGCTCGCCCGCGGCCCGGGGTAGGTCCGGACCCAAACCCGGGCCACCCCCGGCCGTCCACGGGCTTCGGGCCGCCCATGGGATGCGAGTTAATTTTACACTCTTATCAATATGAATGTTAACATGTCAATGTGAATATTCACATTGTCAACAGGCCGGGCCAAGCCCGCCTCGGGGAGCCCACGGGCCGTGGGCGTGTTTCGGGCAGCCACAGGGCACGGGCTAATGTTACACTCTTATCAATATGAATGTTAACATGTCAATGTGAATATTCACGTTGTCAACGAGCCGGGCTTGCGTCGGCCCGGGGCCGGGCTTCGGGCTGCCCACGGGTCACGGGCTAATTTGACACTCTTATCAATGTTAATGTTAATATGTCAATGTGAATTTCACATTGTCAACGAGCCGGGCCGGGCCCGCCCTGGGCAGCGGGCTGGTTCGGGTCGTCCACGGGCCACGGGCCAATTTTACACTCCTATCAATGTGAATGTTAATATGTTAATGTGAATATTCACATTGTCAACGGGCCGGATCGGACTCGCCCCGGGCCGCCCATGGGACGCGAGTCAATTTTACACTCTTATCAATGTGAATGTTAATATGTTAATGTGAATATTCACATTGTCAACAGGCCGGGCCGGGCCCGCCCCAGGCCGCCCACGGGCCGTGGGCTAGTTTCGAGCAGCCACTGGGCGCGGGCTAATTTTATACTCTTATCAATGTGAATGTTAACATGTTAATGTGAATATTTGCATTATCAACGGGTCGGGCTGGGCCCGCCCAGGGCAACCCACGAGCCGCAGGCGGGTTTCGGGCCGGCCACAGGCCGCGAGCTAATTTTACACTCCTATTAATGTGAATGTTAACATGTCAATGTGAATATTCACATTGTCAACGGCCCGGGCCGGGCCGGCCCAGACCAAGGCCCGGGCCCGGGCTTCGTGCTGTCCACGGGTCATGGGCCAATTTTACACTCTTGTCAATGTTAATGTTAATGTTAATATGTCAATGTGAATATTCATATTGTGAACGGGCCCGCTCCGGGCAACGGGTTGGTTTCGGGCCGCCCACGGGCCGCAGGCCAATTTTACACTCCTATCAATGTGAATGTTAACTTGTCAATGTGAATATTCATATTATCAACGGGCCGGGTCGGACCTATTTTTTTGGCTTGTGGGCTGGCCCGGCCCGAGTCGAATTTTTCCGGGCACCCACAAGGATCGACATAAGCCGGGCCCCTACACATTGACGATATAAACATTTATATTGACAGTGTGAACATTCACAATAAGGGTATTTTGGTAATTATGTCACCCATAGGACTTATTGAAACATAAGAAAATAATGTGAACTAAATGGAACATAAGTAGATGAAAAGGATATTTTGGTCTTCTTATCTCAAATTGGACCTAATGGAATAGTCAAAAAGAATATGGGTTGGATGGAATAAAGCTATTAGAAAATGGATTTATCAAAAAAGCTCCCATTTATTAACCATTATTTTATAATATATTAAATCATTTATCACTTTTATTAATACCACCATTTCTCAAGTTATAAAATTATCTCATCTTGCCCCTGATACTTCCTTGACTTGCCTAATCCCCAAATATAAATCAAGTCACAACAAAACATTACAAATGTGATCCCATCTTGCTCTACAAACTCATAATTGATGTGCCCCATTCATTGTTTATAATATATTACTTACTAATCAGTATTCATAATATCGTATTATCTTTATTTTTTATCAGTATCACAATTCTTATGGTTGCAAAATTATTTCATTCCATCCTTCCTTGGTCCCCTTCCTAATTGGCTTGGTTCTTATTATAATTCGAGACAGTTTCGAGACACTACATGCTCGTCTCTTCCATGCCCTACAACCTGATATCGTCTAGCCCCATTACCTTTCGAAAAATTATTAGATAGTTTGATAATACTTTGTAGCACTCATCGTGAGATAGTAATTCACACACTTAATAAAAATTACTACAAACCTACCTTTATTAACTCAGAATTTATTCAAAAATAGAAATTAATGGTTCAAAATCATTTTACTCATAGATCTCACACTTTATCAATTTAATTTTCACCATACAAAAATATTCGAGATAAATTATGAATTCGTAAGAGTGGAATCCTAACATTTTTCACCTAATAATTATCCTTAGTGTCATTTACTCCTCTTATGAATTCGAGCAATGTTGATCGAGAAAATCTCAATGTGTATGCTTACTAATACCTCATCTTATCAGCAAAATGGGGTGTTCAAAGATTTTGTGACCTTTGCACATTTCTGGAAAACAATTGTTATCTTTAAATTTTTTGTATCAGAATGTTTTATTTATTTATTTATTTATTTGCATTAGTAATTTTAATATTGAGTTTGGCTTTTGTTTTCATTAGTAGCATAGTGTTTTTCTGTTGTGGATTGTATCTATAGTAGGAATCGCACTAACTAGTTGCTTGCTTTGTGTAAATGTGATTAGCATTTCTATCTACTTTCAAATATTACACCTCATGGCATGTTTCACTAGATATTTAGTTGTATATATAATCGAACATGAAACAATTCATAATATTGTAATTCCTGGTGGATTTAAAGATGGTTTATAATCTTTGCATTTTATTGAAATGCTTTATATCCCTTCAAACAATAAGAGAAAAGAATCATGAGAATAAGATTTTAATTGGTGTATTGTATTGTAATTTGAATAGAATTCACCGTACTGATTTGGTCTTCTGATGAATCAACTCATTGATCCTCTTGACCCATCTTTTCCTCATTGATTGCTCTATGTCCTGCTTGGAATCCATTAGAACCTTGTAGTAATCTCGTGACATATTGCACAGCACTTGCCCAAACTTTTGCCTTCCTTTCCATGACTAGACCTTTTTGATGGCTCATTGAATATGGCATGTCTGTAGTGTTGAGAACTAGCGACGGTACCATTAGCCTTCTAATCTGATGCTATTATAACCTGGCAAACCTAAAGCCTAAACAACATGATAACAGCCTGTAGATTCACAAGAATTTATCAATAGTTGTTGCAAGGTTTATTGGAGGATTGTTTGAGGGAGTTTCATAATTGATTTTCGTAGGCACAACTAGCAAGTTGGTCCCAGAGATATGTTTGTAGGTCTTGCTTCCAACTGATCCATAAGTTATACCTCTCCTAGTCACTGACATACTAGTTCCTCTAGGGAGGGCAATGGGGGGTTAATGGGGTGGATATTAATTCCCCATTCTCATTCCCTTATAATAAATTTTTCTCATTCCCTATGGGTACCAACCTCCCCATTTTTTAATGGGTTTGGATTTTTCCCTACCAACTTTAATCCCCATTTTTATTTTTTATATTTAATGTTAACAATCACTTTTTTTTTTTCTTTTTTTTTTCTTTTTTAAAGTTCACAACAAAAGTTAAATATACCTTCAATCTTTTTTCTTTCTTTTTTAATATATTTAATGTTAACAACCTTTTATTTATTATTATTATTATTATTATTATTATTATTAAGGTTCACAACAAAAGCTAAATATACCTTCAATCTTTTTTCTTTCTTTTTTAATATTTTTAATGTTAACAACTTTTCATTTTCTTTTTTTTTCTTTTTTAAGATTTTTGCTAAATATATCTTCAATCTTTTTTTTTTCTTTTTTAATATATTTAATCACTACTAGAAAATTGACTTTTTGCGTCTAGTTTTTTGCGACTGTTTGATTAGCCGTGGCAAAAAAAAAAAAAAAAAAAAAAACGCGACAGCATGATGAAACGCAAGTAGGTAGTAAAAGGTCCCTATTTTTCATTTATTTGCGCCCTTTGGTTTTGCCCTAGCAGGCTCACTCGACTCTCTCTTTCGTTCTTGCTTTCTATCTCGCTCTTGCTCTCGCTCTCTCTCTCGCTCACGTACCCATCGTTGTCTGAAGGACTCCATCAGTATGAATCTCTCCCTCGATCTCTCAATCTCTCTGTTTCTGTCTCGATCTCTCTTTCTCTCTTGAACTCTCAATCTCTCTTTCGCACAATCTTGCTCTCTCTGTATCTGTGTACATATCTCGCTGCAATTTGCTTGATTCATCGCAGAGAAACCCTATCTCTACTAGTAGACCGCATTGAAAAGGTCTCTTGGAGTTCTCAAATGCAGCAGAGTAAGCTCACCTATCACGCATTGTGTACAAATTAGGTACCAACTCTCTTCAAATTTCCTCTGTTTTTTGTTTTGATTTGTTTCATATTTGTACTTGATCTGGTTTTGTATCTGAGAGTTCCTTTGTTTTTATTTTTTGCACTATAATAATACATTTTTTTGTTGGTTTGTTCTCATTTGAGTTTGAAATTGTGTTTGATCTGGTTTTGTAGATCAGATTTCTTTGGTTTATTGTGATTAATTTAGTTAGCTTTTGCTCATCAAATTGATATGACAATCTTACGATTGCAGTTCTTTGTAATTTTATCTAGCGTTAGTCAAATGAAGTTATCTATGGTTTTTCTTGCAGGTGATTGCAAATTCAATCTCACTATTAAATCCATTTGATGTTATCAAACTTTTAGACTCACTGATATCTATAATCCATCTGATGTCTCTGTAATCCAGCTCTCTTCTCTGTTCTTCGGTACTCTCTCTTTCTCTCTCTCTCTCTCTCTATATATATATATATATATCCATGTAATGTATAACTATATACATACATACATTCCATTTCTATGTCCATCAAACGAATCAGATTACTCTGAGACGACGAGTACAATATTATCTACTGTACAATCGGTATCGAGCAAGCTTTTTTTAACTGCGAGAAATCTCTCTTTGCATGCTTGACTAAACAATCTCGATGATTGTGAATTTTCTGAATCACGTGATTAACATGAATTTTGTGATTTTACTTGTTATCGTCCATTCTTCCACGATTCAATCATCATGTTTTGTAAATTCTTCGACTACAATGTGAATTGTCTTTGTGATTGAACTCTCAAGTCTTGACTTAATTGTGCATTGAAGAAAATTGGTCTGGTAATTTGAGTTACTTGTCAAAAATAAAAAATAGTAAATAGGATGGAATCAAGAATTCTCTGAATTAGGTAATTTGAAAGGCTATTTTTTGTTTGTTTGTTTTTTCCCCCCCCTCCCTTTGATGATTTTAAAATGTTACATGGCTTGGAGGCACTTAGATTGTACTTAGACTGTGTATGAAATAGAGCTTCTTCTCATTATAAGTGACTTCAATCGGGATAAAATTTATGTGACAATAGTTTTATATATATGCATCTATCTTTTTTCTTCATGTTTTCTAATGGATGGTTGTTAAGATTACTAATAAAAGTTTATGCAAACAATTTGAATTTTGGCTTGATGAATTTGATTGGCTGTACTTTGGCACTTCTTCACTTCATCTACTCCTTAAGATGTAGGTCCTTTATGATTGCTGGTAGTTCTAAATTTTGATTTTCAGCTAACCGAGCTCCGACTATTCGATATGTTTCTTGCTGGAAGTACCCTGATCTCATTGATAATGAGTGGGCCAAATAATTCAATCGAGTAGGTAGCTGAACCATACCACATAGTTCTAAAAGAATGAAAGTTGCAAGAAAGGCAGCAGCAATATACTAGAAAGAACTTTTTCAATATTGCCCCTATGCAATCCATTGTATAGATGTTGGGACGTGTGGACACTAAGATAGAATAGACCTACTAATAAAGATGATGAGAGGTTATTCCTCTCATGAGGTTATTCCTCATCCAGTCCAATGATTTGTTGATGTTCCTAGATACAAGTTTTGCACAACTCCTCCAACATCTCTCAGACCCCCAACCCCAAAAAATAAATGAAGTAAGCTGCATGATCTCAAAATTCATTTCACCATTTTCAAATTCATACAAAGAAAAATCGCAGTTATGCCTCATACTCTCTAAGTAAATGAACAAGTTCTCACTTTTTCATGTATGTTGTTTGTTGTCAGGGTATATTTGAGAAGACGCATCACTATACATTACTTGATGGAGAGATGGTAATTGACATTGAGCCAAAGACGCAAAAGTAGGAGAGAAGATACCTTATTTATGATCTGATAGCAATTAACCAAGTGTTTATTATGGAGGTTAGACATATCATATATGGTGGCTATACCAATTGAAAAGGCTATTCTACTTGTATAATATAGTTTTACTCCCATATATTATTAAATTGCAAGTATCTGTTGATTACATGTTGATGTGGAGTTCTACTCCATGCTAGAACATAGGCATGTGGTCTGCAACAGGTGGATCCATCATTCCTTCTCAAAGAGTAGTTCAGTTAGTCTTTTTGACTTTTTTTTTTTTTTGTTTTGTTTGTTTTTTCCCATAAGTCTTTTCGTAAGAGCAGTTTTCACCTCACTGCTGCTTATCTTAGAATAGTTAGCCTTCTCTGAAATGTAAAAGTACGCATTGAAGTTTTTAAACAATGTTAGGTGTCTATAGGCTATAAAGACTTAACAGTTGGTCCTTTAGTATTATTTCCCTGATAACTTCTCTCTAAACTCCGCAGAATCTCATAGTAGGTTAATGTGTGGTTGTATGTTCCTGTTTTCTTTTTTCTTCTTTTTTCCCCCTCCTTTTCTTATTTGGTTCTAAATTGTCTGGTGGTGAATAATTTGGTCTTTGAACATCATTACAGCGACCATTTAGTGAACGGTGGATTATACTTGAAAATGAAGTGATCTGTGGAAGATGAAGATTTATTTCATTACTTTCTGCACTCAATGATTACATTACAGTAGAGATGATATTTATAACTAACACACGCTAACTAACTAATTCACTAACAAACACTTCTAACTAATTAACAAACTTTACAACTGTTACAGATATTATAATGAGGACTGCTATCAATACAGGACTGTGATAGACAGCATATCAATGCTGATTCTGATGCAGTAGGGAGCTGCTGTGACTGATGAGTAAACTATTGAGATGCAGTTGAGCTACTGCTGTGACTGATGAGGCTTGGACTGAGTGAACTGATGAAGCTTGGACTGAGGGAACTATGGAAATGCAGAGTCAGTTACAGAGGCAGTTACAGATGGAATCTTATCATGATCAAACCTCGAAACGGTGAGCGTGACTTTTTGTACAAGAGCAGAAATCCATACTACAGATACGACTTGGAGTCATTCAGGGTATGAAAGGGGGAACAAGAGATCATTAACTGCCCTCAATTCTATTTTCAATCATTGCATTCTTTTCTTTTATTGATTATTTATTTTGCTTTGTCAGGTGAGGAGGAAGGATTTTTATTTGCTGTCTACAGTTACTAAGCTTTTAAAGGAATTTATTCCAAGACTTTCACATGCAGCAGATGGTCTTATATTCTAGGTTCTTAAGGATTATTTTTTGGTAGCTTTATTAAAAAAATAAATCTGGAACTTTAAATATAATATGATACTGTTCAAACAATGTGATTTTTGCATTCTTTTACTTTTGAAATATCAGTTACGAACACGGGAATGTTCAGTGCATAGGAAATGTGTGTCAAGAAAAGTGATTTTGCACTATTTTATTTTGGAAATATTAATTACTATGCACAAGAACATATTCAGGTGATATTATGTGTTTGAAAATAGAAAAATGCTCCATACCCATCCCCCCCCCCAACCCAAAACCCAAAATGATGTGGCGAACAATAAAATGTTTTACTTTGGAAATTCCCAATTGCTTTGTCAAAAGAATATTGCAACATAGTTAGTTGATAGTATGTATTTGAAAAATGTGATTTATTGATGAGATCACACAGCGTGTGACACAAGACGTTGAGTCTAGGTTCACTACGATGATCAAGAACCTAGCGGCACGTGTTTTGTTCTTAGAGTCATAGGGTATGGCTGGGAGTATGAGCTTGAGAGAGGTGCAATACTTACAAATTGACGAATTTTACGTTTTATCAATTTGCGTATATACATATGGAAATTATTAACACATTATACTAACATATTGTAGGTGTCAGATGCATCTAGTGGGCAGCAAGCTTCAAAAGAAAATGAATAGGTATGCCACTCTACTATATTTCTGCATGTATTTATGATATTTGCTGTGTATGAAGTTCTTGAAGGATATCACTATATTTCCCCATGTATTATGTCGTATTAGGTCTGAAATTTATCCCTAGAGCATATCATATGGACCAAATCTGGTACTGCAAATGGGCTTTCTTCAGACTGTAATCTGATTCAATTGCAAATGGGTTTTCTTCAGGGACATCATTTACCTAGAAAGCAAGTAACATGCATATGCATAAAGGGTATATCATTTGCTATGGAATGAGTTCAGACAATCATTGTCTTGATCCATACATTTTAATGAGTAGTTATAATTATCTGAGTACAGGTTGTCACACAATGGAATTTTAATTTATATCACAATTTTTTTCTTTGTTATGCTAGAATCTTATTCAAAATACGAATGAGATAAGACTGGAGTTATAATCCTTCATTTTTTAGGGGCTTGGCTCATCTAAATGACACCTCAAGAGGCCTTGAAAATTTGATTGGGCTGCAGGCCTATGAATCGAATACCAAGAGAGAGCCAAGTTCTGTATGCTGATTGACCCAAAAAATAGTGGCCATGTTTACTGAAAATTTGATTCCAAAAGTGATAGCAATAGGCACTATTGTTAGTCTATACAATATTTTAGTGCAGCTGCCTTTATCCCCATCAATGGTAACACAGACTTCTTGCCTAACATGAAATCAAAGCCTTTTGAATTTGTTGCTTTTTAAACTTGGTTGCATCTATAAGTCTTTGTTTAATTGCCACTTGCAGATTGAGTTCAGCTGTGGTGATTCATGACCATCATTTACTATACTAACACTTGTTCCACATTTGGACTTCATAGATTTTACAGCTTAGCTATTATCAAATTTAACATTAAATTTTTTCGATCCATCTAAGTAGCAAAATTCAAATTCCCTCATTGATCAATTACTAGAAGCGGGTCAAATTCAAGAATGATTGTCTTGATGATGGTCATACCAGTAGTTATTTAATTTTTTTTCCCTTTTGTTTATTTATTTTTATTTTTTGACAACTTCACTAGTACCTGTCACGTGCTAGTAAAATTCTATAGACAAATTTTAGATTAGCCAGATATTTATACATTCTAGCGAAGCTATATACATACCTTGACAGCTGCACATTAGCTTATGTAATTTTAGTTATAGTATGCATTTGAGATTCTACTCTTACGTGCTATATTGATAGGAAGTTCCTTAGCTTTCAGGTTGATAACTTGGAATTTCTGAGGGAAATGAGGATCAACCCAATAAAGGTTGGTTTTTTTAATTTGGCACTAGATTACACTAGTAGTTCTATTATACATATTATAGTTCCCGCAATCCCTCTTGTTTCACTTGTTTTTGTTCTGATAACCAGAATTTTGGTTATATTTTCTAGTCTTTCTTATGTTCATCTGACATAGAATAATTATGTGTGTGCTTGCTTACACATGCACATGCACATGCGCTCCAAAAATTAACCCCATGAATCTGGAAGGACTTCTGCTCTCACCTTTATAGTGAAATAATTCATCTTTGTTGCTTGTGACATTTTGGTTGGCATCAATTATAGGTTGCCAAAGCATTAGTGGAAGTGTTTGCTGAAAAGATCTTGATGAATATGGGTGCAAGGTGTTATGCCAGTTCATTGATAGAGTGGAGAAACACCCGAGCAAGAAAATTGATGAGAAGATTGGCCAGTTCTGGATTGTATTTTTTTCATAAAAGAACTTTTTTCAAGTTTTTAGTTGTAATAACTTTTACATGTAGCTCAAATTTTGAGACTCAAATAGAATGTTTAATAAAACTACAATGCTATACTGTCTGAATTCTTGTCATTGTTATTCCTAGAGTGCTTAACGCTACACTTTCATTTATTTATTTTTGTTTTTATTTTTAATTTTTTGCGACGGTAACAAGATGGTCGCCAAAGATCATGTTAGTGTTTTTCTTTGTTTTTTGCGACGGCAAAATAGCGGTCGCCATAAGTAGTTTAGGTGGTCGCAAATTGTTTTGCCGTCGCAAAAAGTATTTGCCACCCCCATATTCGCGACCCCCATTTGCTGTCGCATGGGCCGTCGCAAAAAGTCTTTTGCGACTGTTTTTTATTATTTGCGACGGTTTATTGCAGTCGCAAAAAGTGATTTTTTTAGTAGTGAATGTTAAAAACTTATTTTTTTTATTTTTTTTAAGGTTCACAACAAAATCTAAATATACATTCAATCTTATTTTATTTTATTTGGTTCAACAACAAAATCAAATGCACATTAATTAATTAATTAAAAAGTTTGTTTTATAATAACAAAATATATAATTTTGAGACAATCAAATAAGTTTTAGTAATTGAAAAAAAAAATGTGGAAGAACGTGGAAGATTAAAAAAAAATTACAACCATCTCTCTCTCTCTCTCACTTTCACTCTCTCCCCTACATGTTATAAGAACCTGTTTATAAAGTTATAAGAGCCTGTTTGAAGAAATAAAATGTGAAAGAACTTGTTTGAAGAAAGTGTTATAAGACCCGTATTAAATTGCATCAGGACATAAACAAGGAATTGTTTATTGATCTCTTAGCCACGGACATTTTAGACATTAAACCATCTTTCTCTTAGCAAATTTGTACCATTTATTTTAATTTATCCAAAATCTAATTATACCTTTTAACAAATCTGAACCACTCATTTTAAGATATCTATGCCTTATCACACGCAATCTATCATCCATCTTCTTCCTTTAGTCCCCCCACGAATTTTGTTATTTGTTACTTTTAAAAAACAAAAAATGTTTTTCAATTAAATTTTTACTAATTTCACAACACCATCATCACTATTCTTACCTTCACTATCACACTACCATCACCATAGCCGCTACCATCATCACTGTCGCCATCATCCCACCACTATGTCACAATCTCTACTTTTACCTTCGTCCATCACCACCACCACCAAATATAAAAAAATATATTTTTAATTTTTTTTAAAAAAATATTTTCTATCTAAATAAATGAAGCATAACATTGGGAAACAAGCTGATTTCAGTTAAATCTGTTCATAACTAAGAAAAATTATTTTATTTAAAAAAAAATTATTTAGTAAGACTTTGTATCCCCTTTTTGTTTTTCTAGCAAATAAATCTTTGTACCCATGCTTTCTAATCAATCACGACTCATGCTTGTTTCAATTCTCTACAATTTCCTTATTTTCAAATACATTCATATATATATATATATATATATATATATATATGTTGTATAAATTGTGTGATTACATAAAACAAATAGATTCATATTCGTTACTTGAAATTTCAGTACAAGCAAACCATTCTGAAAATTACAATACATAACAAAATAAAATAACATAGAAAAACAAACCGAAACCTGCACTAGACAGTGTCCTTAATTTTTTTAAATAAATTAAAAAAATTCTAGATATGCATAAAATTTGACAAGAATAGCGTGACAATGTTAATTAATGTGTATTTGATTTTATTGTTGAGCCAAATAAAATAAAATAAGATCGAATGTATATTTAGCTTTGATTGTGAATCTTTAAAAAAAAAATGGTTGTGAACCTTAAAAAAAAATTAAAAAAATTAAAAAAAAACAAAAGAAAAAAGATTGAATATATATTTAGCTTTGGTTATGAATCTCAAAAATTAAAAAAAAATGGTTGTGAACCTTAAAAATAAAAAAAATAATAAAAAAAAGATTGGATGTATATTTAGCTTTGGTTGTGGATCTTTAAAAAAAAAAAAAAAAAAAAAAAAAAAAAAACATATGGAGAAATTAATGGATACCCATTCCCAACTCATCCCCTGCGGATATTTAAAGAAGAGTAATGCTAGAGACCCCAAATATTCTACCAAAAGTTTTACCAAATGTCTCACATAGGTGTGGGACCCACACAATGTGGGTCCCATGTGGGTCCCACACCATGTGAGACATTTGGTAAAACTTTTGGTAGAATTTTTGGGACCTCTAGCATTTTTGTTTAAAGAATATCACTTACCCTACCCAATGGATGAGAAAAATAGGGAAAAACCCATATATTTGGGTTGGGTCTCCATGAATATCCACAGGGTAGATTATCCATTGCCATTCCTAAGTTCCTCAACTAATGTAGTCCTTTAAGGGTTAAAGGTGCAGCCATAGATCTGGTTCAAGTTTTTCCCAGAGTTAAAAAACACTTCAGGTTGTGTCCTCTATTCTTTACTAATCCAAAGAAAAAAAATAAACAAATTGTTTTGGGTACTTGTTAGATAATCATTGCCATATTACATGATACAGAAAAGAAACAAATTTGGTGGGGACTTAGCATCCACCTGCACATGGGAACAAGTTCTGCTGAAAGGCCCAGTGGTAGGACTTGGCCTTGAACCAACAGGGCTAACCCATAAGCCCAAAACAACCAATTAGTTAGAAGTAGGAATGACAACGGGGCGGGGCGGGGCGGGGCGGGGCCGGGGATTACCCTCTCCGTCCCGATCCTCAATTGAGAAAGTCTCCTCGGCCCCAGCCCCGATCCTCGACGGGGATCCTATCACTGTTCCCATCCCCGTCCCCTAACGGGGATTGGGGTTCCCCGACCCCGAAAATTTCCCGGCCCAAATATGTTATGGTCAACAATACCATCAACAACATCAACAACAGCATAATCGTTCAAAAAAAAAAAAAAAAATCTGTTTCAACACATGCTGTGTAATATATATACATAGAAAAATTTGTTTCAACACCATACATAAAAAAATCTATTTCAACACCATACATGTACAAATCTATATACAACACCATACTGTGTATATATTTATACCTGTGTAATAAAAATAAAAAATCTGTATATATACATACTGTCTAAACACATGTCACATACACATACAAAAATCTGTTTGAACGACGAAGGAGGATCGGCGTTGCGGAGAGGACGATCGGCATCGCGGAGAGGACGATCGGCGTCGAGGACGAGGATCGGGGTTGAGGACGACTCTCGGCATCCCAGACGCAGATCGGAGGGAGGCAGTGACGGAGATCGGGGTGAGGCAGTGAGGTCGGAATGAGGGAGATCGGAGGGAGGGAGGGAGATCAACGTGAGGCAATGATGAAGATTGGAGGGAAGGAGGGAGATCGGAGGGAGGGAAGGCTTTGAGAGAGAGAGAGATGAGAGACAGACAGACTAAACTGAGTCTGAGTCTAGAGGTCCTAAACATATAATATATATATATATATATATATATATATATATATATATATTATAATAATTATACCGGGGGGGTCAGTCGGGGATTAGTCGGGGCGGGGCCAGGGTTGGGAAATCTATCCCCGTCCCCGGCCCGAAAATCATTGGGGATCAGATTTTTAATACCATTCCCGGCCCTATGGGGATAAATTTCGTGGAAAAACCATTCTAATCGGGGTTGGGGTTTCGGGTCCCCATCGGACCGGGTTTAAATTGCCATCCCTAGTTAGAAGTCTTATTCCCCTACTTGCTTATTGGTTTCTCTCTCCTATTTATTTGAAAACTTCTCTCTCCTACTTTGATAATTGTATGTGTTTGTAATTTCCCTATTTATGATGTAAACTAGGGGTATAACTCGAACAGGTTCGGTCGGGTTGGGAGGTTGTCTAAACGCTGCCCAAGTTGTGCTGAGATCTGCCCAAGCCCGCCTAGGTTCGAATTTTAACCCGAGATTGCCTGTCCAAGTCTGACCGAATTAAACTTGAATTGCCCGAATTGTAAATCAATTTCAATTTTTTTTTATTTTTTACTTTTTTTTTCCAGCTACATTATTAAATTATTAAACTTTGACTCTATTTACATTTTTTTTATTGTAGAAAATCATTAACACTATTAAAACAAATAATTTATATAATGTAAGAAAGATGCCTTTATAGTAGTCTTTATAATTTATTAGTGAAAATAAAAAAAGTAAGATTTTATACTATTTGTATATATAATATATATTCAATATAATTTAATAATCTAAATTATTTTAATATTATGTAATGGCTAATAATTTCTATATATATTTAATATTTTTATATATCTATATATGTATAATTCGGACTTCAGATTATTTGGGTTATTTGATATCTTTGCCCAAACCCGTCCAAATTTAATACGGGCTTCCAAAATATTTGCTCAAACCTATACCGAATTTGAAAATATCTTATCATCCAAGCCCTAAAACAAATTGGACTAGGTTCGGATTACTCGGGTTGAGCCCGCCCAAGTTACACCCCTAATGTAAACAAGATAGAACAGGCCATAAAATTGGATTTCTACGTCCAATTTTCGATCAATTGTAAACTTATTGTGTTGGGCCCTTTAACATGTTTTAGGTCAGATAGTAGGATATATGAAGCTGAATTTTTACCAAGAGACAGCAAAACTTAAGTTTATAAGCAAAAATTGAACCATATAATAGGAGGATTAAGACCAAAAAAAATATTTTTAAAAAAATGGCTGGTGTGTGCACATATTGTTTCATTAATTTGAAATTAGTGAATTTTGAGTTCTTAAATGTCCACAATGCTTTGCATTGTTTTAATTTAGTTGGGTTGTGACATCATTAGTCGTCCACTAAACTTTAGAGTGGTTGGTTGGATTTAGCCCAAAAATCCAAGACTTTGTATGATGAGGGAACAACCTATTACAGTTAAGAATTGAACCCACTAGGAAAAAAAAAAAAAAGACAGATTAAGAGTGAAAAAATTCAACCAAACCCATCAATGGCAGTTTTTGACAAACCGGTTCGGATGGATCCGATCTTAAATTAGAGATGATGCCATGATGCCTGAGCGAAGGAGGTAGAAGGTTTGAGAAGTTAGAGGTAGGCACCTTTCTTATATTTTACTTAATTACTATAGTGGGACCACGTTCACAGAAGAGCCATGAAAGTACCAAAATTGCTTTTATTTTTATTTTATTTTATATTTTTTTTTGAGCATATCCACCGTTGATCATCCCATCCCATTCTTCCTGTCAGGCACCAGAACCATCTTCTCATGTCTATAAATAGGTTCCTCACTCTTTTTCACTCTCACCATCATCACATTGTTCTAAGCTCTCCTGCAATATCTTCTTCTTGTGCATAAAAAACACACTTTTCATTCTTTCTGTTTTGAAAACTCCAATAATCTTCAAAGCATGTCTCTCATTCCAAGCTTTTTTGGTTCCCGACGAACCAACGTCATGGACCCATTCTCCCTCGACATTTGGGACCCCTTAGACGGCCTTTTCAACTTCTCCATTTCTGATCGCGAAACCTCTCAATTCGCGAATGCGCGGATTGATTGGAAGGAGACCCCGGAACGTCACGTCTTTAAAGCTGACCTTCCGGGACTGAAGAAAGAGGAGGTGAAGGTGGAGGTGGAAGAGGGGAGGATTCTCCAGATAAGCGGGGAGAGGATGAAGGAGCAGGAAGAGAAGAACGACAAGTGGCACCGGATCGAGCGGAGCAGCGGGAAGTTCCTAAGGAGGTTCCGGTTGCCAGAGGATGCTAAGGTGGAGGCGGTGAAGGCTAGCATGGAGAATGGGGTGCTGACTGTTACTGTGCCTAAGCCTAGGGTGGAGGAGAAGAAGCCTGAGGTTAAGTCCATTGACATCTCTGGCTAAAAGACTAACATAGTCTTCTTTTCTCTTGCTTTGCTTTCACTGTATTTTTATTAAATAAAAAATTGTTATGTGAGAGAATGGAGTGTAAGAGCACCAAGGACCCTTTAGAGTGAAATTTCTCTAAAGTTTCTTAAAGTGCTATATTATGTGGTTGAGATTTACTGGCAAGTCACATCAGAAAAATTGATGTGACTTGCCAGTAAATCTCAACCATACAATGTAGCACTCTAGGAAACTTTAGGAAAAAATCACTCTAGAGGATCCTTGCTCGTGTAAGAGCTATAGAAAATGGTGTGAACTTTGTTGCTCGCTTTGAATAAATAAAAAAGTTCTTACTTTTGTAAAAGGGGATAACTTGACCCACTAATTAATTGGATCCAAATGGATTCAATTAAAACCCAATCGAAAAATTTAAAAATTGGTGAGTTTGAAAAAATTATTGTCAAATACGTCAAGTAAATTCTATTGAACGGGTCCAAAAGAAAGCTAATAGATTGGGTCGACGAAGACCTATTATGCAGATATCTCTAAAGACAGTTTCATAAGCCCATCTGAGGAGGCTTAGATCATATGGGTGTTCGAGGAAGTTAACCGTTTCTTTTAGAAGAGATGAAACCCTCGGAGGAGATCCATGCTCTGAGGTATTGGCTTAGTTTTGAAAGGGTTTGGAACCACGAACCTAGAGAGCTATTTTGAGCTCGGACTCGAGAAGGTTCGGATTCATGAACCTAGAGATTCAAAGTGCTTGGCTTCAAACCGATTCGGACGCAATTTAGAAGCCGTTCCATTAATAAGTCCTAGAATACTTGCGGGCTTGGAGCTTTCTGAAATCTATGCACCAGAGCTATGGGCATAACAGAGTTTGAATAAAGGACCCGAGCTCGAGAACGGTGAGTGGAGATAAATTCACTCTTTAGTTAAACTAGCCTATACTCGAGTCAAGGTGGCACGATCTAGGGGATCCCTGAGACTCGATAATATTTATGGCAGGGTGTTCTCTTGAACTACCCTTAACCCTTCTGCGGTAGAACGTCCTCTGGGATTACCCCTGACCCCTTGGGATAATTGGAGATCATTGGTTATGTGTGATTAAGAAGAAGGGTTCGCCGAGAGGTTGATCTCTTCTTCGGGGTTTTTCTCATCATCGGAGAGGTCACCTTCTCATACAAAGTAGTTAGAGGAAATATTCTCCATGTGCCTTGCACATGGGCTCCATCCTACATGATGAGGTGTCTATAAATAGCACCTACCCATAGCCTTACAAAAGTTAGATTTTGGAGGGACAACTCTTGGGAACTAATTTCCTTTCTCCATTATCTACTCTGACAGTGAAAGTGGGAGATCCATGAGAGAGCCTTACCATTGTTCTCTCTCTAACTATTTTGCTTCTTCTTCACTCAATCTCTTATCTCCATCATCTCTTTGCTTTTATGTTTTTAATTGTGACTGTTGAAAAATCTAAGGCTCTGTTTGGCACAACTCTCAAATTATAGTTTCATATATTGTTTGAGTGTATTGTTTGTTTTGAGTTTTCAAATCATAATTCTACACATATTTCTCAAAACTCAATTCAAAATATAATCATTCAGTGTGTTTGGTTTGAGTTTTCTGGATTAAGTTTTTTGAAAACTGAGTTTTTTGGTTTTCATATTCTTTTGTTTTTAGTAAATATTTTTAAAATTTTAAACATTTTTTTTTTTTACTTTTTTAGATGCACATTAGTTAGATGTATCTAAAAAGTAAAAAATTTGTGAAAAAATATTTTAAAAAATTAATAAATACATAGAAATGCAAAAAATATACTGAATTATTGTATTTTTTTTGTATTTTTGGTATTTAGTGAATTTTTAAAAAAATTTTTTTACAATTTTTTTACTTTTTAGGTGTATTTATGTTAAGCTTGTCTAAAAAGAAAAAAATTGCTTAAAATATTTAAAAAAATCAGTAAAAATAAAAAAATACGAAAAATAAGAAAGTAGAATTTTTTGAAAAGTGTTTTCTGAAAAGAGAAAACAAGCAAGCTTTCAAAACTCATAACCAAACACATAATTGAAAACCCTTTTCAAAACTTAATTCAAATCAATATTTTAATTTTTTAAATATTTAAATATTTTAAAAATATTTTAATTTTGTTAAGATTTTAAATATTTTAATATTTAAATATGTTACGATTTTTTTAATTTTTTGAATATTTTTAAATATTTTAATTTCAAAATATTACGATTTAAATTTTTTAAATTTTAAAATATTTTATAAAAATAAACTCAAACTCTATTTTATAAAAATATTTTTAAATATTTTAATTTTTTTGTTATGTTTTTTGTTACGATTTGAGTGTAGAGTTGTGAAAGTAGTATGGAGTTTCGAGTTATGTATTTGGTTGTGAGTTTTAAAAATAATTTCTTAATTGAGTTTTGTTTTATGTGTTTGGATACGATTTGAGTGTAGAGTTGTTTTTAAATTTAAAATATTAACATTTTAAATTATTTAAATTTTTTGAATATTTAAATTATTTAATTTTTACGATTTAAATTTTTTGAATATTTATTTTAATTTTTTACTTATTAAATTTTTTAGATTATTTAAATATTTATGATTTAAAATTTTTAAATATTTATTTTGAAAATAAATTATTTCCTTTGTAGTATTTTCAATTAAAAAATTGATTAATGTTATTTTCTGTTAATAATAATTTTTTTTAATTGAATTTTAGAAAAAGTTTGGTTATGAATGTTGATCAGAATTTTTAATAGCGTGAAAGTAGTGTGGTTTTGTTATGAGTTATAACAATTTGAATTAAGTTTTGAAAATTCTTTCCAAAACTCATAACCAAACAAATTTTCATACTTCAAATGTCAAATCAAACTTTCAAAACTCAATTCCACACTCAATTCAACACTCTCTTCAAAAACCATAACCAAATAAATTTTCTATACTCAAATCATAATTCTACTACTTACAAACTCAAAATACAACTCATACTCTCAAATCATATTTACAAAACTCCATCAAACGCAACCTAAGTTTCTTATCATTTCTAGAGAATTCGAGTTTTCTTCAAAAATTTTCGCATATTCTAACAATATTCTTGAACCCTCTCATACAACTTTTATATTGTTTATTACTAGGCACCAATTTAAATATTGGTCAATATCAAATAATATGTAAAAATTTAAAATTTCAAAACTGATGTATTTGTTAATTTTTACAACCCTGATTATGGTTATCATTTTTGTTAATTAAGGAGTCTGAAATACGTACAAATATTTTGCCTAAGGTTAACTACTCATAGTCATAGTAATGAGAATTATCAGAGTGCTACCATCTCATTGGGAATTTTTTTAGATATACCTAACATAAATATACTTAAAAAGTAAAAAATTTGTAAAAAAAATCTTTTAAAAATTCACTAAATACCAAAAATACAAAAAAAAAACGAGAATTTAGTACATTTTTTATATTTTTATGTATTTAATAATTTTTTAAAATATTTTTTCACAATTTTTTTACTTTTAGGATATGTCTAAGTAAGGTGCATCTAAAAAACTAAAAAAAATGTTTAAAATTTTAAAAATATTCACTAAAAACAAAAAAACACAAAAAAATAAAAAACTCGATTTTCAAAAAACTTAATCCAAAAAACTCAAACCAAATACACTGAATGAATTTTCAAAATCACGGGAATTATTTTAGTTCGTTGTAAAAGGTTCATCGGTGCAAATTTTGAGAACCATAGGCCCGAAATAGGTTTGAAAAATTCCGATTTAGTAAAAATTGTTCCAGAATTAATGAATAACAGGCCGAGCCAAGCCCAGGTTTGTGAGTGACTGTAGGGATAAATTCGTCTCAAAAAAATTATAAATATGTGATGCGTTGCTTTATCTATTAAAATTTTAAAGCAGGACTTTTTGAATTAAAAATCGATAAGATGTCCTTTTCTCCATTACAAAATTATAGAGTGACTTTTAATTATGTGGTTAAATGAATCAATCTATTCGAACTGGATTTGTATTTAGATTCTTAAGAATTCGAATTGGATTTGGATTTGGATTTGGATTTGGATTTGGATTTTTGAAAATTCTCTTAAGATTAACTCATTATATAAATAAGTCAAATTTAAATATAATTTTAAGTTTCTTAAGTTTTTTAAGTCAAATTTGAACAATCTATTACTCGATTTAATAAACTTGTATGTATTATAAATAATCAAGCAATTTAAACTCTACTTGTATTTGGTTCGTTAAAAAATTTATTCGAGATCAGCTTATTATGTAAATAAAGTCAATTCTAAATATAATATTAAACTCATTAAATTAAATTATTCAATCAAGTTTAAAAAACTTGCTATTAAAGAATGTTTTCGGCCTTTTTAATTAAAGTTTCTCTCTACTTAGTGCTATTTTGAAAAGATGGTTAAAAATTATCTTTTAATTTTTAATTTATTTTAAATTGCATCATCTTTTATATTTTTTACATATTTTTTTTAAAAAATAAAATATTAATTTTTAATTACCTTTCTAAAATAACTCGAAGAAAGAGAGCTGTACAAAATGAGATAGGAAAAACAATATTGCTGACGGAAGGTCAAATTATTCACTTTCTTAAAGCAAAACAAGAGGAGCAAAAAAGAGAGAGAGAGGGGGGTGGAGGGGTAAAAGACTTTTTAAAAAAAAACTTGCTTGTTTTTATTTTTCAGAAAATACTTTTTAAAAAATTTTATTTTTTTATTTTTCGTATTTTTTTATTTTTATTGAATTTTTTTAATATTTTAAGTAATTTTTATATTTTTTAGACACAGTAAACATAAATACATCTAAAAAGTAAAAAAATTGTAAAAAAATCTTTTAAAAATTTACTAAATACCAAAAAAATAAATAAATAAGAATTCAGTACATTTTTTATATTTTTATGTATTTATTAATTTTTTAAAATATTTTTCACAAATTTTTTACTTTTTAGATACATCTAACTAAGGTGCATTAAAAAAGTAAAAAAAATGTTTAAAATTTAAAAAATATTCACTAAAAACAAAAGAATACGAAAATAAAAAAACTCAATTTTCAAAAAACTTAATCCAGAAAACTCAAACCAACACACTGAATAATGCTACATAGTTACTTAAAGGATTGTTACGCGAATATGTTAAAAAAAATTAATTAAAAACTAGAAAATAAATTTTGAAAAACAAAAACAAAGAATGCTGACTACATATAATAAAAGGCTTATTTTGACAACTAAGTTAAAAGTTAATTTTTTAAATTTTTTTTTGATTTATATAATATTTTATTTTTTTTTTGTATATTTTTTTAAAAATTAAAAATTCAACTTTTTCCTTGTTTTTCAAAAATGGGCTAAAAGAGTAAGCAGTTAGACAAAAGGAGTTTCCTTAGTTATTGCTAACACATTTCATCATTGTCAGATATGGCTACAAAAAAAAAAGAAAAAAGCAAAAACAAAATCCAAAAATAAACTTGAAGGTTCTCATAGACACCAACTCCAAAGCTTCTCTTTGCCGAGGTCAGAAAGGACTTCGTCGACTTCCTCTTCGGCTTCCTTGAACTTTCCCTAGGTTCTTTCTTAGTACTTCTGACCAAGTACAATGACACAATTGCTACATTTGGGTCCTTGAGCCAGAGTGTCCAAAAGCTTGACAGGGGCTATCTATAACCAAACCAGACCAAGGACACCCTCTTGAGCAAGATTGGTGCTTCTAACACTACCTAAACCCCTCTGTTGAAGCAATATTTGGCAATAAACCAAACTGAAGTCAGTTAGAGTCAGATATTTGGCATTCCTTCAACAATAGCAATAGTTACTAGCAATGTGAATGTGATGTGTTAGCTGTATATTATTATACTTATCTATTTGTATTATAGATATATCTCTATCTCTATCTCTTTCTATACTTATCTCTATCTCATTGTATCTCTATCTTCTTATGTACCTATCTAGGTTTCTTTTCAGCCTATATATATAGGCTTCTACTATTGTATTATTCATTCAATTCAATATATCAAAATTACTCTCATAACATGGTATCAGAGCCTAGGTCCTCTCCTAGTCTATTCTTCTTCTTTATCACATTCTTTTTTTTTTTTAATGTCTGGCAGCTTTGATTCTGTGTCACGTTGGTTTCTACTGGGTTCTGCGTTTCTCGTCCGTCACTGTTTCCACATTTGGACTATACCAGCCCCCTTCACCTCTTCAAGACGAAACCAAAGACACCAGAATCACCACCATCCGACACCTCATGCGCCCTCATGTGTCTCCCAAAGATAGGACATGTGCTGTCATGCTTCTTACGCGCCCCATGCGCCTCCAACTCTCATGCCTTGAGCTATCTTGCGCCGCGGCCTCACCTACTATCGTGAGCAGCGTGTTTTGACGTCATCGCTGACGTCAGCCCCGCTTTCCTGTGCGCTGCTGCCCTTGATTGCTACCGTGCACCATGCGTACCTTTGCTAGCATGCATCGTGCCTTTTTGTGACGTTAGCCTTTGCTGTGACGTCAGCCCTAGTTGACCAGCTCAGTCCACCAAGTTTGACCAGTCGATTCCTTACCTTTCTGGTCATTTTTGGCTCGTTTAGACCATACCTCGACTATTTTCGGCCTCCTGAATCTACTGGTGTGTTCTGTTTTGGCCAAATCCGTCTCTACAAGGCCTCTTCTTCTCTTTTTTTTTCCTTCTTTAAGCATTATGGATCATTCTCACAATATCCATTCAATCTTTGTTACACTTGATGGGTCCAACTATGTTCTTTGGGCTCAAGCACTCTCTGGATTCATCAAAGGGAAGCGGCTTTGGCGTATTATCACTGGTACTCTTTCTAAACCCATCCAGGCAGAAACAGAGACTACATCTGGTTTCATTGACCCTCTTGATGAATAGGAAGGTAAGAATACTAGATTATCACACGGTTCCTGACTACTTCTGTTCCTTCCATCAACCTTCAGTTTGGATGCTTTCAAGATGATGATCCCATTACCTCTCCTGCCAAAGCAATTTGGGATTTCTTGAAGGAACGTTATCAGACCACTAGACATGCTTACTAATATCAACTGTTGCAGACTCTTCATCATATGCGCCAGGTACCCGGTCAGTCTATCAATGACTTCTTATTCCAGATGTAGTCTGTTTAGGACCAGCTAGCTCTTTCTGAACCACCATGGGCACACTCTGAAGATGCATAGCTGTTTATTACTTATCGAAATCATCAGCGACTCTTACAATTTCTTATGGCTCTTCATAGCAGTTTTGAGCCCGTGCATGCTTCTTTGCTCCATTGATTGCCCTTGCCAACTTTAGAGCAAGCCATTACTGAGCTACTATCAGAGGAGACTCGTTTTGGGATTCTCAAATCTCCAACCATGGATTCTGTTCTTGCTACACTATTATCTCAAAGTTCTTTATCTCCTCAGCCATCTAGTATATGTAGTTATTATCTCAACCGCGGCTGCCAACCAATGATTCTGTTGTTCAGTGTTAGGTTCGCAAATGCTTAATGTGTCATAAGACTGCTCTAGGCCATCTCCAAAGCAATTGTCCTCGAGCTCCTTCCACTGTTTCATCTAAGACCAGTTCTTCTCGTTCTAGGTATCAGTCAATTCTGGCCAAGGTTCTCGCTCTGCTGCTGTTGCCTCTGAGGGTTCTTCTACTTACCACTCCACTGATTCCACTACTCCTTTCTTCTCTATGGATGATGTTGAGTCTATCATCAACCAGGTGCTCGCTAAATATGGTACTCCCCCCTCTACTGCTCTTTCAATGACCTCAGGTAACTCTTCATGGTATTTTGATTCTGCATGCTGTAATCATATGACTTTTGACTCCACTATGTTTTTTTTTTTTTTTCTCATCATCATTTTCTATTCCCACTATATACACTGCTGATGGTTCTCATATGTCTGTTAGTTACATTGGCCCAATCTCTACTTCCACTATGTCTCTTTCTGATACTTATCACATTCCTGCTCTTCAATTGAACCTTATCTACATTGGTTGGTTATGTGAACTTGGTCTAACTGTTACATTTTCTACTATTTTGTCTACTATGTCTTCTTTTCATCTTTGGTATTGTCGCTTAGGACATATCTCTTTTAGTCATTTGAAACCTTTGGTTTCTAGTGGTCAGTTAGGTCGTGTCCGTCTTGAAGATGTCAATTGTTTATTTTGTCAAATTGCTAAACAACCTGCTTTACCTTTTAATCAAAGTACTTTTATTTCTACTGCTCATTTTGATCTTGTACATTCTGATATTTGGGGACCTTCCCCCACACCAACCATTGGGGGGGGGGGGTCAAGATACTTTGTGATTTTTGTTGATGATTTTTCTCTCTATACTTGGCTTTTTCTTCTCAAAAATTGCTCTGAACTTAAGCAGATTTATTATGATTTTCTGTCATGGTCCGCACTCAGTTTTCTTGTACTATTAAGATTTTTCGTTCTGATAATGCTAAGGAGTACTTAGATTCTGATTTTCTTTCTTTTCTTTAAGCTCATGGTACACTATCTCATCGATCTTGTGCAGGCACATCCTAACAAAATGGTCAAGCCGAACGGAAGCACTGTCATATTCTAGACACTACCTGGGCTTTTCTTATCTCCTCTTCTTGTCTTGAAAAATTTTGGGGAGAAGCTGCCCTCACTGCCATTCAGACCATAAATCGTGTCCCTACACCTGCCATCGCTAACACTTTTCCTTACGAGCACTTGTATGGTTCTCCTCCTGACTATACCATTCTTAAAGTTTTTGGTTCTGTTTGTTTTGTTCTACTCCAGCCTCATGAACACACTAAACCAGAATCTTGTTCTTCTTTGCTGTTTTTTGGGATATGGTATAGAACATAGAGGGTATCGTTGTTGGGATCCTATCTCCAAGCGCCTTCGTGTTTCTCGTCATGTGGTCTTTTGAGAACACAAAATGTTCTCTAATCTTTCCAAGTTTCAACTACCATAGTCCACCCACTCACCAACCTTTACTGATATTTCTATAGACTTGTTTTTCTAATGAATTTGATGTAGATTCTGGTTCCATGCTTCCATAGTCGCCTACGCCTCTCGTCCATCTTGAGAATCTTGTGTCTGCTGACGGTCCTATGTCTTCTCCAGCTCCTGTGGAGGTTTTTCTATCTCCACCTCCTATAGCGATCCCGATTTTCCCTTCTTATATCTATTGTATTCCTGACTTTGGTTCCGTGGAGTTGGTAGTTGTATCTATCTTATTGTCATCCTTTGATTTCATTTGTTTGAGTTTTAGGATTTGTTGGGTATGTTTCGGGCAGGTGGGTTGAGCCTTGGTCTAAAATCTTGTTGCCAGATTTTTGGTCATTCCGCTCGAGCGGGTCGTCTAGCGCTCGAGCGGAGATTGCACACTCCCAGTATTTTTGGTGCTCTGCAAAACTTCTGCAGGTGTGATTTCTACGCTCGAGCGGATTTCCTGCGCTCGAGCGAGTCGCACTCGAGTGGGCTTGTTGGCGCTCGAGCGGGTAGTACATTTTTTATGTAAGTTCTGGAAGGGAGAAATCTACGCTCGAGCGAACTGGTTTTCGCGCTCGAACGGATGTACTTTATTCTTGTGTCTTGGCACTCGAGTGGGCCTTCTTGCGCTCGAGCGTATCCAGATTTTTGTGCTTGACACTCGAGCGGGAATGTCGTATATCAGAAGGCAGTTAAGCATTTTTGAATCACTTTTTACATTCACTCTCTCTCTCTTACTTTCCCAAAATCGATTTTGAGAGCCTCTCTCTCTAGAAACTCCCTTCTCTCTAGGGTTTGATCTAGTTAGAGTGCTTCCCTTTCCTTTGGCCTTTGTAAAAGTTGTGTTGATCGTCGAGCGCTTCATTTTGATCCGTGGATCTTGGAGTTTGGAGCATTTTGGTTTTCTTCATCTCCTTCCCTTGGGCTCCGAATTTGAGGTAGGGATTCCTACTTACTCTTATAGGTTTTGACCTAGATATTGAGTTTGTTGTGTAAATGGTTTTGGGTTTTGGAAACTAGGGTTTCAAATGTATAATTTTGAAAAGAGGGTTTTGTTTATTTTGAACCATAAATACGTATTTGAGTTTCAAAATGAGTATATTGATGTTGTCGGTAATATATGGACTCTTGGAGTCAATATTGGGAATAAAGGGGAAAATGCTATGTTTGGGTATTTTTGGGTCATTAGTGTAATTAATGACAATTGTTGAGAAAATATGGAATTGAGTTGAATATAATGAAATTGGCTCATTATGAGATGGATTAGTGAAGTTGGATTTATTAATCGCTCACTTTTGGAAATATGGATAAATTATCTGTTGACGCATTTATTATCTGCTTAGAAATAATTGCCTTGGGCTACCGGTGGAGGGTGGTCGTGATTGTTGTAGACAATGCATGATGATTAGGCAAACTAAAACTAATCAATGGAATGTGTCATCGATTATGACAGTTGAAAGAATACATTAACTTTATGTATTGTTTGATGATGTATATGATAATTGTTTATATGTATTGTATTGTGTGGGAGGAGATAGGGGATGTACTCCACGGTTTAGGGAAAGATAGGGGATGGACCTCTAAACCGGTTAATGTTTGGGAGAAGATAGGGGATGGACTCCGGTGATACAGCTCATATGCTTATCCATTGAAATGTTGATATAGCTCATATGCTTATCTATGGAAGTGTTGATATAGCTCATATGCTTATTTATTGTGAAATGGGGAAACATTTAATATAAATTATTATCTCATGTAGAGTGTTTGGTTAGGTTCTGAGCCATGGTTATGAATTGAGAATTGAAATAGAAATGGAAAATGAAATGGAACATGGTCACAGTTGTCATGTAATGGAAATGGGTTATGAATTGATTTATGTGAGTCAAACATTTATCAATTGCTAATGTCTTAGTTACTGCTTATATTGTGTTTAGCATATCTCTATTGGGCATTGACTCACCCTTTATGGGACATCATTTCCAGGTACAGGTAGCATGCCACCTCCAAGGACATAGCTTGGATGGTTATGGGAGTTGAAGACTCTTTTTGATTATTTTGTTTGTATTACATGTATATCAAGTCCAGGGCTTTTTTTTTTTTGTAACCAAGTGTTGACTTGGAAAGCTGTAAGCCCGTAGGGCATTTGCTTTTGTTGTTAACATGTAATACTGTTATAAGAACTACTCTGATGAATAGAAAGGTGTTGATTTCTCTTATATCATTGCATGCATAAAATGTTGGGTTTTATGTATTTTTTTGAGGGCGTTACACCTCCCATTGAGGTTCTTCCCCCACCAGAGTGTCACTCTACACGGATAAGGCAACCTTCTGTTCTTCTCCGTGATTATATTGTTGGTTCCACTGCCTTTTCCTCCCATGAACCTGCTTCCTATCGAGAAGTTTGGTCTAACCCTCTTTGGCAACAAGTTATGACTGATGAAATATAGGCTTTTGATAAAACTCATACCTGGGATGTGGTTGATCTTCCTTCTGGAAAGAGTACTGTTAATTGAAAATGGGTTTACAAGCTCAAAACCCATTCTGATGGTTCTATTGAGCATTACAAAGCTCGCCATATAGCCCAGAGATTTACTCAAGAATATAGGATTGACTATGAGGAAACATTTGCTTCTGTTGCTCGTCTTACTTCAGTTTGCATCTTGCAATTGCTGCTGCTCACCACTGGAGTCTTTTTCAGATAGATGTCAAGAATGCATTTCTCAATGGTGACCTCACTGAGGAAGTTTATACGCAACCTCCTTTTGGTTTTTCTGTTCCATCAAAAAAAGTTTGCAAACTTCACCGTGCTTTGTATGGTTTGAAACAAGCTTTGCGTGCCTGATTTGCCAAGTTTAGCTCCACCATTCGTGACTTCAGTTTTTCCTCCAGTGCCCATGATTCTGCCTTGTTTATATGTAAGACAGAGCGTAGTTCTATTCTCCTTCTCCTCTATGTAGATGATATGATTATCACTAGAGATGACACAGTGGGCCTTTCTAGTCTCAAACAGTTTCTCAATCGTCAGTTTGAGATAAAATATTTGGGTTTGCTTAGCTACTTCCTTGGCTTAGAAATTTCCCAAGATTCCTCTAGTTATTTTCTTACCTAAGTATACTTTTGATCTCTTGGCTCGTGTTGGCCTTACCAATTGCAAGGCTGCCACTACTCCGGTTGATCCCCAGACTCGTCTTAGACCCCTTGACGGTTCCCTATTGACTAATGCCACTTTGTATCGTTAACTAGTTGGTAGTCTTGTCTATCTCAAGGTTACTCGTCCAGATATTGCTTATGCTATTCACATTGTTAGTCAGTTCATGGCTGCTCCTCGTTCTCCCCACTATGATGCTCGGGTTCGCATTTTGCGCTATCTCAAAGGAACTCTGTTTCATGGTCTTCACTACTCCACTCACTTTTCTCTACAACTGCATGCATTTTCTGATGTCGATTAGGCCGGGGATCCTACTGATCGTCGTTCCACTACTGGGTTCTATTTTTTCTTGGGCAACTCTCTCATTTCCTGGCGTAGCAAGAAACAAACTCTTTTTGCTTGTTCTAGTATCGAGGCTGAGTATCATGTTCTTGTTAACACTACTCAGGAGCTTGTGTAGCTTCGTTGGCTTCTTTCTGACATAGGAGTTTCTCATTTGGTTGCCACCACTCTTTATTGTGACAATTAGAGTACTATTCAAATTGCTCATAACGATGTCTTCCATGATCGCACCAAGCATATTGAGATTGATTTCTAGGTTTCTTTTCAGCCTATATACACAGGCTTCTACTATTATATTATTCATTCAATTCAATATATCAGAATTACTTTCATAACATGATGGATGGGTATGTTAAAGGAGGGGTGACTTACATGGTGATGGAAGATCTCATGGTGAAACCTGTGTTCTCCATTTCTAGTATTGTTCTTTTTAACAATCTTGAGATCAAAGACATTAGCTGCCTCTAAAAGAAGATTGTGAAGGTTGACATAGACAAGGTATGGTTAAAATCTCCTTTTAACTTGTTTTAAGTTTCAAAACATACTTAGAAAAGAGTCTAAAATTTGAAACACATGAATCAAATTCATCGTAGGTGTGAACCACACCATATTAAATTTAAACCTACACCACATATTCAAAATTTGGATTTTTTTGGGAGCATAACATTTTTTGTCTAAGTTTTGAATTTGAACGAGTTAATTTGTGATGAAAATAATTTAAAATGTTCTTTTTGAACATAAAACTTAACTAGAAAGATGAAAAAGCAACATCTTTGTATTAATTATGAATCATAATTATGAGTGTTTTTACTTTAAATGAAATGAAATGAGCACCAAAAGATCACATCATTCTGTATGAAATTTTGTACAGCATTACAAACATCTCTAATTGATTAAAAACTTTTGTGAGTTCTATTGTTGTTTCGTCAGGGTTTGAAGCTGTTCATAAAGGCCTTTTCTAAGTTTACCACAGTCCTCACAGATGTGTTCCTTCCAATAAAGCCAATGTGAACAAAGACCAGGGATCCAGTCAACTTCAAGAATACTTTAGTCCTTGATTTAGGTTTCTATTATAATTAAGAAAAAAAAATTAAGTTAGTAATTTTAGAGTCAGTCCATCTTAATGAGTATAGCAAGAGCCATTTTTAGATGTTAGTGCCTTTATATGTGTTTTTTTTTTTTTTTTTTTAATATTTTGTTAGCTAGATTGTGAATGAACTGTGTATTTGACTTAAAAACTTCTCCTTCCTATTCTCCTTTCTCTTCTGATCTTCTTAGTGGATTGTTTTGTGACTTTTACCCGTGATTTTTTTTATCACAATTGGAGGCGCTCCAATTATGATTTTTCCACGTTAAATTGTTGTGTTGATTTATTTTTGATTGTTTGATTAAGATTGTTATTTATTGGTTAAAATTGATACATAATTACAAATTAATATCTTGGGAATTTTTAGATTTTTCACACTAGAAATTTGAATACACCATACTTTACTTTCATAGATAATCAATCATCTAGTTTTTGCTCAGCAGAGAAACTACTTAAGATCATTAGCACTAAATTTATCCTCTAATTTTAATCTAACTACTCGCAAATCATACAAGGCATTTGTATACAAACATCATGAATATGATTATATATACACAGTACATATCACACAAAAGGATTACCTTGGAGCTGCCTCTTTGTTCGCAAGGAAAATTCTCAATTGAAACTGTAAGATTTCCAAACAATCAATTGTGTTGGAATTTAAAGATGTTCCAATTGCACATTTTCGATTATCATTTTGTCTCCAAATTATCAAGTTAATGCCATCGAGAATCGCTCCACATAAATCCGCATCACCATTGAGCAATGCATATCCATATAAAGTAACCTAGCTTTTTTAGCAACAGATAACCATGTATATAGCTCTCCAAGCGAAATGAGTTTATTATTCTTTTGTTGTCAGAAACTCCTTCACATTCCACGAAATTCCTTTGTGGTATGGATTGTAAACCTTGTTTCACTTTCACTTGAGGTTTTTCCCTGGACAGAAAGAATAATTCAAAGACCAATTTTGGTATAGATGGTTAAACAACATACAGAGCCACCAGAACTATGAACTAAAAATACCCAGTTCAGGGTGGACAGTCAGATGGAACTTTGGATACCTCTTCCGGTTTATCTGCATAAAAATAGTGTCTATAGTCACAATACTGCAGCAGATCGAGCTAAGTAGCGGGAAGTTCTTAAGGAGGTTCTGGTTGCTGGAGAATGCTAGGGTGGATGAGGTGAAGGTTAGCATGGAGAATGGGGTGCTGACTGTGACTATGCCTAAGGTGGATGAAAAGAAGCCTGAGGTTAAGTCCACTGACATCTCTGGTTAAAGACTAACATGGTCATATTTTCTCATGCTTTGTTTTCACTGTATTCCTACTAAATAAAAAATTATTATGTGTGAGAGAGTGGTGTGTAAGAGCATCTACAATCAATCATCAGATATTTTATTAAATTTGAGTAAAAATTTGATTTGATATGACACACTCCAATCCTTTCATCAAATTTGGCCGGTCGGCCATCCGTCTAAAGTAAATTTTCATCAAATTTATCCCAAAATCGGTTGTTTAGAAGAAAGTCCAAGAGGAGACATCCAACTCAACAGTCACCTACAAATTTGATGAAAGGATAAACGCTCCCTTGATTTGATGAAAAAAGTATTGCTTCTGTGGATGTTGATTTCCGACCTCACAACCAAACAAGGAACTTAGCTGGAGAGCACACGACAGAATAGATTAAACTAAGCACCTGCACACAAGAAGATAAAAATACCACGGTAGCTCGCCCACTCAGGGGCACTCCAACGATCAAGTCAGTCACTTACCTCTCAAAGATATCAACTCAATTAAAAGTGCACAAGTAAAGACATACCTTAGACCCACGAGGGTGCCTCACTTTTATAGCTAGCAGTGCCCTCGTCCCCTAGAAGTCTCACTTCATAGGACTCAAGCACAATGCTTATCTCGGACTCTAAATTAGATATGGATAAATTGCTCAAGAGTCTTATCCCTATTCAAACTAAGTGCCTTACTTATTTAGGACTCTTGTCCTCTATCAAAACATCTTAGATTTCAGTATTATCGCACCATATCTTGGCAATACCACAATCATCTCGGCAATCTGACTCGTCCATGTGGCATCTCAGCCAACACCTAGGCCACGTGACACGATCCGAAAAATACGTCCCCCCAACTACCTCCCAGGTTCTATTACCTTGGCCACCTGAGATGATGGAACCTATACCATTTGATTTTCCAACATGTCGGCCAAACAACACGCTAGAGATATTTTTCCAACTGAGATAATGACTCATCAGTGTCAAGACACAAGGACTCAAGTGTCTACTCATCAAAACCTAAGAACCGAAATGTTCTTTCTCATCCAAGATCAATATCTCAACCTAGATCGCATTACTAGCCGAGATCGTGACTCGCTAGTTCAAGAATATCAAGAACCCCAACTACGTGTGAGCTGTCACGCCATAATTACCCCAACCATTTTATCCATGTGTCATCACCGGAGTGGATCATACGCAATAGATGTGTTGTATTAATCCTGTCCCACGCCGCCTGACGTTAGCACAAGCACGTCTCCCTATGCGGTTAAATCATTAGCTTTGTCGCCCTTTTAAATTCTCATAAAACACTTTCCCTCTCTCTTCGTCTCTTCATTATGCAATCACAACCATCTCTCATACTTTCTCTCTCTAAAATTCCCTCAAACCGCCATTGTTGCCTTTTCATGTTCTTTGCAACTCCACTGATCAACCATCTCAGGCAAGCAATCACTCGTTTTATTTCGTTTGTCTGAAGCGTCTTATTCCAGCGAGCACGATTTCGGCATCTGTTTCAACATTCTAGACTTGTAAGTTCTAAACTTCTTCACCTACTATATTTATCTCATGTATTCTTCATGTTTTTTTTGAATACTTGCCCCATGAAATTCCTGCTTTAATTAGTAACACTGCACACACTGCACTTATGCTTGAATTTGTTATCACTTTTTGTTTGATTTATCTTCATTCTTGAAATCTTCCTAAATTGCATTCCTAGACTATTCAAACTTACACATTTGTTGCATTAGAAAATGTCATTACATTATTGATTATTTTTTGAATCTGTCTTTATGTCATTCATTGCTTCCAAATTGCCTCATCTAATTCTTGCTCATTTTCATTTGCCCTTGCATATTTTAGACTAGGAATTGGGATTTGCCAATAGGCTAGGAAAACTGAAACAAACCGTTCCCAAAACCTTCTCCAGTAACTTGCCAGAATCTTGAACCCAAAACACATTAGGGTCTGAACCAACAGCCCTAGGTATCCATTCAATGAGGATGTTCCCCTAGCAAACAAGAGTATTTTCACCAAGAGTTTAACATTCCAACTGATGTTCGCATTAGGCTAGCTGGTGAGAATGACTCTATCATGCTTGGAGAGAACTGTATGCATTTTCCTGTGGTGTCAATTCGTTGAGGATGGAATTAGGTTTCCCCTTGACATCCTCTTTAGAGATATGATGCACTTCTACAAACTCAACCCCATGCAGCTAGCAATAAACACCTTTAGGATCATTAATGGCATAACTGTGTTATGTCACCAATATAACGAAAAGCTCATCCTTTCCGACATCCAGTATTACTACACCATGTGTAGCCTGAAATTAACCAACGGCTACACTTACTATCTTAAACCTCGGTCAACCACTTACAAGATGATAGCCGGCCTTTCAGACTCCAACAAGGGTGTTAGAGAAGACTATCTCATCGTCTAGAACAACTGTGAGTTTGCACCAGATGATGAACTTCGCTTTTTTCCCTTGCGTCGAGGGGTCTTTTAGGAAGATGAAGGTAAGAACTTAGTTATCCCAAACCACACACTCACTACAAGAAATTGCATTTTTTGCGACTACTTTTGGCGATGACGTCAATTTTTCATAGCCAAAAGTATATTTTTGGTGACACAATGATGAATTTCGTTGGCAAAAGTAGACCTTTACCGACGCAATTTACTATCGTCGCTAAAAAAGCATAACATTCATTAAGCGCCAAAATTATTGGTTGGCGCCAAAATTTCAAAAATTTTAGCGACGAGGCTTATTTTTTAGCAACACAATAAGCATTGCTATTGGTGTGCTTACTTTTGGTGACGACAAGTTGGCATGGGTAAAGAGTTAAACATTTAGCGACGATAACACTATTCGTTGGTAAAAGTTTTGCTAGTGAAATGAGGTAATTTAGTGATTTGTGTTTTTATTATAACTTTTGAAAGAGTTTTAAATATTCTAGTTATTGAATTGTAAAATTAAAGAGATTATTGAATTAGATCACAAAATGAACCCATCAAGCCCAAACACACTTTTAAGTTGAGATGGCTAATTTGAGATAATTTAAATTTTTCCAAAGAATGTGGTTAGATTATCAATTTCAAATATGTTTAGTTTTATTTTCAGAAACTAGTTTCAAATTTTTTTTTTCTCTAAAAAATTAAAAAAAAAAATTGGGTGAAAAAATAAAAAATACTTATTATTTTTGTATAATTTTATCTTTTAAGTCATAAATAATTTTTTTAAATTTTAAAAATATATTTTTGATTTTTATTACTCTCAAATTAATTTTAATTTTTCAAAAAAACAAATCTAAAAATTGCTTTAGATTTTTTTTTTTTTTGTGTGTGTGTGATCTGCTTCTGGTGAGGCGGTGGCAATTTCCCTCTCAAAATTTCCTTTTTTTTTTTTTTCCTCATCAATCTCCACGATTTCTATAACAACCCAAATAATACCACTTACGGGAAATATACTACAATCCATGTTTAAATGCTTTAAACCAAATTAGTTATTTTAAATATAAAATAGTTACCTAAATGGTTGGGAAAGAATATAGATAATAACTTGGACCATATGAGTCTCCTTGTCAATTGAAACTGTTACCTTCTAGGAGCTTAATTAAAAATTTGATTCATATTAGAAAAGTTAAGAATGATTAAATTAAGACTTAATTAGATTTAATTGAATTACCTAAATCAAGTGTGAATAATAATTAACTAGGATTAAGTGGGGATTAATTAACCTAAAACATAATTAGTGAATAGACTAATCCTAAATAATTAAATATGACTAATGGATAGGGTTGGAGTTTATTCTAGAAAGTTGGAGAGAAAGAGAGCTTATTCCTTTACTTTTATTTTACTGGATAATTGAAGTCAAAAGAAAAGTGAGGCAAGGTGCGAGAAGAATTTTGGGAGAATTAGATAGAGAGAACCAAGAGGCAGAGAGAGAGATGACTCAATTTCTTTGAAAAAGAGGATTCCTTTTTGCTAGAAATTGTAAGGAGACTTAAGAAATTCAACATGGGAAGATTATTGGTAAGAAACCTAAGCCTAATTCTTGCAAGAAATTCATGTAATAATTGAATTCAAGGAATAATTAGGTTTAATTTCATGTAATTGGAAAGAAACTAGGTTTAATTTGCATGTTATATAGATAAAGTAAAAAGAGGATGAAGAAATTGAGTAAGGTTTAAAAAAAAAATTAAAGGAATTGAAGATTGGTACGATTTTGGTTCTTAATTCATGCATGTTGTGGGTAATAGAGATTAGAGGCGATTGGTTGTTGACCTCTGGGAAGATGGTGTAGACGCGCCCGTGGGCCTCACTACAGTTCGGACTCAATTTGTGTCACGGTTCTAAATCTGAACCAAAGAGTCCAAATCCGGCAAATCGTTTTGAGAAATAGATTTTTTGAAAAGAAGTGCCAAACATGGATTGCTTTGCCAGATACAGAGTCACCACCTAAATATTTTTTATGGGGGAATTTAGGAAACCCTGACTCGGTGCCGAAGGCCACATGTCCGTCATCACCAGAGTTGCCTCGACTCGGGAGCTAGGGTACGATTGGGGAAGGTCAGCTATGAGCACCCCCTCTCGCCCGATCTGAATATCGGCCTCTACTAACCATGATATCCATTTTTGAAAGCGTTATGTGTTCTTAAACCGGTTATTAGCCTAGAATTACTATGTTATGCGCACAGCAAACAAGTATAGACTAGATTGCCTAATTTGGAAATAAGCATTGCATATCCGTTTGTCTTGAAAAGTGTTTTGGAATTTGCTACTCGCAAATAGGCTAAAATACGGATTTCAACGAGTTTTTCCAACCCAGATAATCCAACCTTCACCCACAGGCATTCAAACAGTTTATCACCTAAGCATTTAGCCACATGGTAAGCATGCTGTCATGATAGCATTCATACGCATGCGATATGCTAAAGCATAAAAATACTTACATCGTACTCCATGCCAAAACAATAAACTCGTTAGTAAACAATGCATGATCCAAGTCCATGTTTTAATATCTAATGCAACACATACAGGATGCAGTTAGAGTAGGCTCTGCTAACCTAAACATGGTATGTGAAATGCAATCAGTTGATGCACGTATTCAATTTGGAATTGAAATACAAATGCAGTTAGCATGATGTACCGAGCCCGGTGCATGCAAGACAAATGTATGGATGCACGCATGCACAGCATAAGGTATGCTAATTTAAACATGCCCTAATCTACCATCATAAGCAGGTAAATAAAAGGGAAGAAAGAAGTGGGGATTGGAAGACATGCACACACACGCATCCACACTTATTACAGATTCGCCCTCGCTCGGAGGGACCAAATAAATAATACAATTTGAATAACGAATTAACTAACCTAGCTAATTAATTATTACAAATTACCTAAATAGTTAACAAACTAACTAAGCTAGGAAAAATAATAAATCGCCTCGGGAAGAGAGCTCAATGCAATGCATGCCCGGTCCTGCTCGGAAGTACACTGCCATGCATAGGTTGCCTCTGTTTTCCCTGCTATACTCCTTTGAAGGCTGCCAAAGTCTCAGGATTGCTTCCGTGGACATTGGGAAACACCACCGGCTGAGTAGAATGGCCACCGGCAGTGGTATGTGATCACCGGCTATGAATTCATCCATCGGCCATGGAAAGATTGCCGGTCGGCACCTAGCACTGCCGGTCGGCAGAAAGTTCCTGCAGAATCTGCAATTGACAGCAACAGAGGGCAAGACAGAGCATGGCAATGCAATTCAAGCCATATATGCACCAATCATGTCCCTTATCCTGTTAGTGACTCAAAGGGACATGCTCCTTGGTTCTCGGACCATCAATCGCGCATTTCCATGCGTGATGGCCCAAGGGACCAAATGTGCACATTTTGATGTCAAATGCAATGCAAACCAACAAACCAAAGTCCAATTCCTATCACTAAATCAAGGAACAAGACATGCATGCTAGATGCAATGCAACCTAGGCATACAAGCTAAGGATGCAACATGGAAATGCAAGATGTACATGCAAGCATGCAAACAACATGCAAGGTAAGCATGCAAGCAAGCAAAGGATGGACTTAAATATGATTTGGGCAGCTCTAATTAGGCCCAAAAACAGTGGCCAAAGTGCCCAAAATGAAGGACCAAATACACATACACACATGCACATGTTAAAAGGCTAACACTCAAGCACAAAAGGGCGACTCTCAAGCACACTTGAAAGAGGCTAAGCATGGACTAATGACATGCAATGTAAGCTCCGGAATCATGTTAAGATGATGGTTTGATAGGCTAAGCATGCAATAAATGGCCCAAGTACTTGAAGCAAGTCAAAGGGACTTAAACCATGGCTAAGCCAACCAAGCCTCACAAGGCCAAGAGGGCTTAAAATAGGTCCAAGGCAGACCTAGACCATGCAAAGGGGACCCCTAGATGGCATCTAAGTGGCTCAAATTCAAAAGCATGCACAATGTCCAAAACATGGGGCATATAACACAAGCTCATAAAGTATCAAAGAGACATCCAAGGCAAGCATACAAGCATGCTAAGGGGACTGAAATGGTGCTGTAAATGATGCCAAACCATTAAATCAAGGCAAGTAATGCATGCTATACATTCACATACTTAAGGCCAACAAGCCAAAAATGCAAAGGGGCTATACAATGCATGCCATGGCCGACCCAAACAACTATGGACAGACCTCAAACATGGCAAAATAAGCACAAAAGCTTCACAAGGCTAAGCCTAAAACATGCTAGAACAAGGGTTTACAACCTAAGGCATGTTAAGGCAACAAAGTGGCATTACAAGGTAGGTATGCTAAGCATGCATGGTGTACCAAAACCAACAAAAAACAGAGCTGTATTATGACAAAATAAGCACAAAAATCAGTTAAGGCATGGTCAACATGAAGCTTAGCTAGGTGCTCCCTCAAGAGGCCAAAAATGGTCCATTTCAAGGACAACAAGGAGAGGGGGTGGCCCTCTCATTCCTAGGACCTCAAGGCACCATCCTCACCTCTGAAATCCCTCAAGATTTCAGTGGTGAGGAGGCCCAAACACCAAGGTCCCGGAGCTCACTCAAAATAGCACAAAATGGGGCCTCTCAAGGCCTAAGAGGGGTCAAACACCTCCAAACCACAAAATACTCTAAACAAACTATTTAGAGGGCCTAAAAACAGAACTTTTTTATATTACATGCAAAGCCAAAAAATAGTTGCAAGATAGGTAAAAATACAATGTAAAAATGGGGAATAAAGGAGTAAGATTGTTACCCTTGTAGACCCTCTTCAAAGATGAAGCTCCAGCTGGTTCTTCAAGCTCAAAACCACCCAAGAACCTCAAGAACAACCTCTGGTCCTTCAAGAAACCAAGGAAAGGTGTAACACTATGAGTTTGTGTGCAATAGTAAGACACAAACATACTTAAACACACACAAAGGCCAAATGAGGGAGAGGTATAGAGATAGAATATGTATCAAACCCTAAACCTAGAACCAGAGCTCTCACACAAATTTTCTCTCCAAAATGTCTAACCTAGAGCCAAGAGAGGAGGGCTCCTCTTATAGAGGAGCCAATCTTGTAAAGCTTACAAGGTAAGCTAACAAGGAGTCCATCCCTCCATACACGTGTATGGAGGGGAACAAAATGACATACAGCTGTATTAAAATATCTGCAAAAGCAGATGAACAGTAGTCGGCTGCTCAAAATTGCCATTTTGTCAAAATGGAGTGCCGACCGGCAACAAAGAATGCCAACCGGCAATATATATTGCCGATGGCATCAAAACAACAGCCGGTGGCTTCTGGCCATGGCCGGTGATGTGTGGGGATGCCTCACAAGGCATTCTCTGCCCCTTTTAAGGCAAAACACAAGTGTTTGGTGCAAAACCAGACACTAAACAGTCGAGTTCGGAGATCCTGAGGCAAAGCGTGTAGCCGAGGCCTCCGGGAACTCCAAACGAACACAAACATGGATAATCACCGGGTGTTCAAACGGTGACGTCCAAGTCTTGAGGACGGTCAAAAATGGGGTGTCTACAGATGGTAGGCACTTTAATGACTTGAGATCACTGGAGGCGGAAGAGGAGAAGACCAAGGAAAGCTTAGAGAGGAAAGAGGTGGCAGTGAGAGACCTTGAACACTTAACGTATGTTATGTGATTCTTGTCGCTCTTGTGTGTTTGTGGCTGCACTTATGATGCCATTATATAGACTCCAGGAGTATTGGAGCCCAAGCAACCTCAAGACAGGTGGCAAGTTCTCCTTAACTTGACAGGAGGGTGATATCAGCCCGTCGTATCATATGTGCATCAGATATAAGTGTAAGGTCAACTTCTCTTTCTCTAAGCCAGATCAAAGGGGGAGCTATCACTACAGAGAGATAGCTACACGACCTTGATGATCCCAAGGTCTTAGCCTCCAATCCACAATCCTCTAATGATCTTAAGCGGGAGTGCCTAAGTCCTACTCCTAACCTAGGTAGCCAAGAGGGTGAATGCATGGGTGAGCCAAGGGCTCATCTCAGTAGCTAAGTAAACATAGGTGAGCCGAACATAGGAGAGCCTATGGAGTTGGTGAGTGGGTAGAGAATACATTTCTTGAGTTATGAAGGGCCATGAAGAGCTCTAAGTGAGCCAGCTCCATGTGGCCTTGTTTTATTCTTGGTGGTGTGCATGCCCCCACTTAGGCTAGGCATACAATCCTGACTCATCGTGGTGCCTTAGGGGTCTGCCACGTGAATGTGTGATGGTGATAACATACTCATCGTGGTGCCTCAGGGGTCTACCACGTGGATGTGTAGTGGTGCTGACGTGACGCCCGTAGGGCTCGCCACGTGCCAAGTATAGTATAGATACCCACATTAGTGCTCCCCTGTGTAGATATTCTCATGAGAGTGTTTGTACATGTATGACAAAGATGTCAAAAATATAACTTATGCAGTAAAAAAAAAAAGTTTGGTTTCTTTTGAATTAAAGGGAGAGATACATTTTAATTTCATCTGGCATAAATTGGCCGAATGAAAATATGGGCTTGTTGGGCAATAACCTCATTCCACGGGATCTCTATTACATCACATGAGATTTCAAACTTCGTTCCATAGGCACCAAATTCTACCCTTCATTTTTTCCGTGCTGCTGGGAGGTGGGTTCATGGTCTTGGTGTTGAAGTAACCAATGATTTTACTCATAAACTGGGCTTCACTTTCTTTATTTTTTGTGTTTGAAATGATGACAAGATCGAAGCATCCATAAGAGTGTAGGTGCATGTAGTGCTGGAGGAAGTTAGGGCGAGTGACACCCTCAGTGTTGAAAAAGAGGATGTTGAGCGGAGTGTTGTGGGGAATGTTTGGCTGAGCATTGCAGGAAGCACTCTCTTCCCTAATGTTGAGATCTGCAAAGTTCTCTATGTCAAGTCCCAAATCTTCATTTGGGTTTTAAAATGGTGTTGACATGATGGAGATATGGTGATCTAGATCTCTTTCTGTAGGTCTTTGCGAGAGGATATTGATTCGGATCCTCTCAAAATGTGGGATTAATACCTGATTTGCCTGGCAGGTGGATCCCTGGAGAGTGAGGTTGCCTTATTGGTTTAGCAAAAACCAAGTGTGGGACGGTGGTATTGTGTAGAGCTCTAGAATGGTTAATGCCTTGTACCATCCTCTTTTTTTTACCTCAAAAATCTTTCGACACCTCTACATCTGTAGAAGCAGATATTAGGTGTTGGATCCAAGGGGATTCAAATAGAAGATCTTGGAATTGTCATGGAGGCATAGAGGGCATCCTTCGAAACAACTCATACACTGGGCGGTGGTGGTGAGTAGGAGTGGAGCTTGAAGCTCTATGTTTTGAACCTCTCTGGTTTGGAGCCTTGTTCACTGACTGCCAAACAATGTTATCACGGTGTCCCTCTCCTTCGGAAGCCATTCAGAGAGAATGGGTTGTTGAAGTTGAGAGGAGAGTGTTAGCAATTGGATATGAATTTGCTTGCGTTTTTCTGTTGTGTCTGTACTTGCTCTCTTATAAAGATGAGGTTGCATTGGGAAAAAAGAGGTGAATTTACTAGCTTTTGCAGCTTTATGTTGGGAATGGGCGATCCATTGAGAGGACAACTCATCAATTGAAGTTATAGGTTTAGAGTAAACCTACTGATTTGGAGCTGCTCATAGTAGTTTGTGATAGGTTGTGTAGTTGTTAGCAAAAGTGACTTGTGGAAAGTTTCTGTTTGGTTGTGATTTGTAATCAATTTTCTACACGTGTGTTTGAGTATGATGTTTGGTTATGGTTTTGAAATCAATTTTCCACACTCTCTGCAGAGAACTCTGATGCACAGGCCGCGTTTTTTGTCAAAATTTTGCCTGAGGAAGTCCACCCGGAAGACCACCCGGATGTCCACCCGGATGTCCTCTGAATTCCAGATTTTTTTTTTGGCAATTTATTTACATACTCGGGAAAAATATTTTCTGAATTTTTTAAATTTTTTTATGTGTTTTAAAATAATTTTGAGTTGTATGTTTAGTTATGAGTTGTAAATTTTTGTATCACATATCAAATGTCACATCAACAATTCCCCACTCAAATCAAACCTCTTTTCCAAAATTATTTTCAAAACTCTTTACCAAACAAATTTTCTACACTCAAATCATAATTCTACAACACACAAACTCAAAATAAAACTCATACTCTCAAATCACATTTACAAAACACAACCAAACGCAGGCTAAGGTTTTCATAGTCTATTTTTAACGTTTCTACCAAGCAAAGAGAGTTTTTGATTGGTTTAAGGATTCCTCCTTGGGAAGATACAACCTTAGGATGTGTGCATATATACTACTATTGCAGAGAACCTGCATTCCATATGAATTCATAAAAGTTTTGTGTATATTCTGGGTAGAGTTTGAACTTGTTCAAATAAGGAGCTTGCTTCTTTTTTTTTTTTTTTTGGGCAAAAATATGTATTCTGTACTTTGTGTATTCTGGTTATTTCTTTATCTTTTCCTTTTACCCATTGTACAGAAGATTTTTTTTTTTTTTTTTTGAATCTAGATCAGAGAGGGGCTCTGTATTATCCCGGTGCTGCCTCTGTCTCCTCCTTTTACCCGAGGTGTAGAAGGGCATTTTATTGACATGGTTATCTGTAACTGGGTTTCCTGTATCATTAGAAAAACTGTTTGGCAAATCTGGGTTTTTATGTTTTTCTCTTCAAGTTCCTTCATAGTCTCTCATTCCAAGTTGAGTTCTGGGTTTCTTCATAATCTCTCCTTTATCAGTCTAGTTCTGGGTTGTTAGAGAGAGGAAGGAAAGAAAAAGGGGTGTCGACAGCCTTGAGAGAGGGGAGAAAGTTTGTTGTTAACGATTGGGTTGTTATAGAAAAGAATGAGGGAAGAAAGGTGCCGGCTAGTTATGGTGGTCGTCATCCGTGAGCCGTAAGGGTTCTGTGAAGTGCGATAGAGGAGGGCTGACCTTAGATTCATTGTGCAACAAAGTAGGGCAGATCTTTCCATCCCTTTGATTCACCGAAGCTAGGGTTTCAAAGGGTTGTTGCTGTCGTCAATTCTTGAGGGAAAGGGCAAAATCTCGGTGATTAACAGGCGATAGAGAAGGTGAGAAACGAGAAGGGTGAGTCGGGAAGTTGCGAGCCACAGTTGCGAGCTGGGCAAGAAAGACTTGGTGCATTGGAAGCTAAGCCACAATCTGGGTGTCACCTATTTGGAATCATTTGCCATGATCTAGAGATTATTTTATGGAGGTATGCTTCCAATCACAAATCCTTATGTGTTTATATTTATGTATTTATTTAGTATATATATATATATTTGTTGTGATGAAAAAAAGAAAAAGAAAAAGAAAAGGGGTAGACTATTGTAGAGTCGATTTTTTTTTTTAAGAGGCAGTATGGCAGTATTTCGGAGAATTGGAGAGTTCTATAACAAAAAAAAAAAAAAAATATTGCTTTGGCAAACAGCAAAAGGTTGGAGAATAATAATAAAATACTAGAATAAAATATTAAGGTGTTATGAAAGTGGAGATCTACACTTAGAACATTTTGAGAGGGTTGAGAGCCACGAGAGGAGAGTTCGGATCTAGAGAAATATGAAAACTGAGACTTCGGAATAACAATAAAATAAAGAGAGAGTTATGAAAAATGAAGAACTCTAAGAATAAAAATACTAAAATATTAGAGAGCTATGAGAGTGGACAATAAGAATAATAATGAAACTTAGAGAGCTATTGGAGAGCTCTAAGAATAATAATAAAATATTAGAGAGCCATGAGTTAGAGAGCTCAAATATGGAGAGCTAAGAAATTGATGAGCTATCACAAGTGAGCTTAGTTTCGACACTTAGCAAAATTTATGAGAGAATTGGGGGCTAGCTCTAAGAACGATGAGAGGAGAGCTTTAAAAATAATATTAAGATATTGAAGAACTATGAAATTGGTGAGTTATAAAAATACTGGGAGAGCTGACTTAGAGAGCTTTAACAATAATAAAATAGTGGAAAAATTGACTAGCTCTAGGTTATTGAATTGGAGAGTTCTAAAAATAATAATAAAATATTAGTGAGCTAAGAAATTGGTGAGCTATCACATGGAGAGCTATGAGATTGGAAAGCTCTAAAAATAATAATAAAATATTAGTGAGTTAAGAAATTGGTGAGCTATCATATGTGGCTCTAGCTTCGACACTTAGCAAAATTCATGAGAAAATTGAAATATTGGAGAGGTGTAAAAATTAGAGAGCTCTAAAAATAATAATAAAATATTAGAGATCTAAGGAATTGGTGAGCTATGACAAGGAGAGTTATGAAATTGGAGAGAGCTCTAAAAATAATAATAAAATATTAGAGAGCTAAGAAATTGGTGAGGTATCACATGGAGAGCTATGAAATTGGAGAGCTCTAAAAATAATAATAAACTATTAGCAAGCTAAGAAATTGGTGAGCTATCATATGTGGCTCTATGGAGAGCTATGAAAATGGAGAGAGCGCTAAAAATAATAAAAAAATATTAGAGATCTAAGAATTGGTGAGCTATCACATGGAGAGCTATGGAATTGGAGAGAGCTCTAAAAATAATAATAAAATATTAGTGAGTTAAGAAATTGGTGAACTATCACATGGAGAGCTATGAAATTGGAGAGCTCTAAAAATAATAAAAAAATATTAGTGAGCTATCATATGTGGCTCTATGGAGAGCTATGAAATTAGAGAGAGCTTTAAAAATAATAATAAACTATTAGTGAGCTAAGAAATTGGTGAGTTATCACATGGAGAGCTATAAAATTGGAGAGCTTTAAAAATAATAATAAAATATTAGTGAGCTAAGAAATTGGTGAGCTATCATATGTTGCTCTAGCTTCGACACTTAGCAAAATTCATGAGAAAATTAAAATAATGGAGAGGTGTAAAAATTAGAGAGCTCTAAAAATAATAATAAAATATTAGAGATCTAAGGAATTGGTGAGCTATCACAAAGAGAGTTATGAAATTGGAGAGGGCTTTAAAAATAATAATAAAATATTAGAGAGCTAAGAAATTGGTGAGCTATCACATGGAGAGCTATGAAATTGGAGAGTTCTAAAAATAATAATAAAATATTAGTGAGCTAAGAAATTGGTGAGCTATCATATGGAGAGCTATGAAATTGAAGAGAGCTCTAAAAATAATAATAAAATATTAGTGAGCTAAGAAATTGATGCGCTATCACATGGAGAGCTATGAGATTGGAGAGCTCTAAAAATAATAAAAAAATATTAGTGAGCTAAGAAATTGGTGAGCTATCATATGTGGCTCTAGCTTTGACACTTAGCAAAATTCATGAGAAAATTGAAATATTGGAGAGGTGTAAAAATTAGAGAGCTCTAAAAATAATAATAAAATATTAGAGATCTAAGGAATTGGTGAGCTATGACAAGGAGGGTTATGAAATTGGAGAGAACTCTAAAAATAATAATAAAATATTAGAGAGCTAAGAAATTGATGAGCTATCACATGGAGAGCTATGAAATTGGAAAGCTCTAAAAATAATAATAAAATATTAGTGAATTATGAAATTGGTGAGCTATCATATGGAGAGCTATGAAATTGGAGAGCTCTAAAAATAATTATAAAATATTACTGAGCTAAGAAATTGGTGAGCTATCATATAGAGAGCTATGAAATTGGAAAGAGCTCTAAAAATAATAATAAAATATTAGTGAGTTAAGAAATTGGTGAGCTATCACATGGAGAGCTATGAGATTAGAGAGCTCTAAAAATAATAATAAAATATTAATGAGCCAAGAAATTGGTGAGCCATCATATGTGGCTCTAGCTTCGACACTTAGCAAAATTCATGAGAAAATTGAAATATTGGAGAGGTGTAAAAATTAGAGAGCTCTAAAAATAATAATAAAATATTAGAGATCTAAGGAATTAGTGAGCTATCACAAGAAGAGTTATGAAATTGGAGAGAGCACTAAAAATAATATGAAAATATTAGAGAGCTAAGAAATTAGTATGCTATCACATGGAGAGTTATGAAATTAAAAATCTCTAAAAATAATAATAAAATATTAGTGAGCTAAGAAATTGGTGAGCTATCATAGGTCGCTTTAGCTTCGACGCTTAGCAAAATTCATGAGAAAATTAAAATATTGAAGAGTTGTAAAATTGAAAGTCTAGGGTAATGAAGGCATATTAAGAGTTAGCATCACATGAGAATAATGTAGTTGGAGCTATACATTGATGAGCCCAGAATTATAAGAACCGACTGGGTGACTTAAGGAAGCCATAAAGAGAGTAACTCTATTCATATTGGTGAGCCAATGAAATTAGAGAGCTGGATTGAGGGTTTGAGAGAACTTTTAGGACGTAAAGTGGGAGGGCTAATAATTGGAAGATTTATTCGTATTCATGTATTGATAATTAATTATTATTGTTATTTATTTATTATTATTAATTTTATTTATTTATTTATTTATTTATTTTTTTGAATCTAAGTATGATTCATGAATACGAAACTTACTTGTTGTGATTTGGCCTGATGCAGGTAGAAATTGATTGCTCAGGATGAAGCGGAAAGCCGTTGTGTGTCCGTCGAAGAAAACGGCCAAAAAGTTACCAAGCAAAGCAAGTGGGGAAGAGGATGCTGAAGTGCCTTCTGTCGAGCACTGGTTTCGTGCTCCTTATTTTGGAGTCGGGGATAGATTCTGGCAATAGTTGGAGGATAAGAGGATTGTTATCCATCTCAGGGTTTGTTGGGGGTACCCCAGGCAGAAAAGGGGGCGGAGGGGATGATAGCTCCCGAGTCTATTATGCGGTTACACATAGAGCGCGGTCTCTATCCATATGCATTTCCAGCTCATAACAGTTATGCTTTTACTAAGAATGGTGGGGGTTTTGATACTTGGGCTAAGGAAGTGCTGATTGATCCTTCTTTTAAAGAGGTGTTAAAGAACGCAAATGTATGTGGTGCCATAGTGGCAAGTATGGGGCTGAATGTGAGAAGGGAGCCGTTATGGTTGAGTATGGCATTTTTCCATTGGAGTTCTAGTTCTCACACTTTTGTTACTTGGTGGGGGGAATTGACACCTACATTGGAGGATGTTTGCGCTTTGACTAGTTTGCCTCTACTTGGTGTCGCAGATCCACTTGCTAATACATCTATTTCGAGTCATCTAAAGATTGTATCGATTCTGAAAGCCTCAGTTTTGGAGGCAGGATTCTTATTGAGTGGTTATGATAAATGAGGAGTGTATCTTAGGCCATAGCGTCGAGAGCATTGTAAGAATACCTTTGGGGCATGGCTACGGTATTGGTATCAAGATTTGAATCCATCTCCGGCAGAAGGAACCGAGATAGGAGAAAATAGGGTAAATGGGCCTAGATATGAAAGTATAAGCATAGTTCCACTTACCTTGCTGTTTTCCTTGCATATTGGTTGAGTTGGTATATCTTGGAGGGAGCACCTAAGGATGGAGTAGACCCGTCTGTGTTTGATATTGCTGCTTATCTTGCGACTGGTCTTTCGGTTGCACTTAGGCCACTGTTTTTGAGGACTCTATATAGACGGCTTGATATGTATCAAGTTGGAGCAGAGAAGTCGAAGGGCTGGTATGATGTTATTAGTTATGCATCGATTTCCTTCCTACATATGTTTTTGTATGAATGGTTTCCTAGGCTTGCTTCTAGACCGATGGATTTTGAGCCTGGAGGAGGTGCGAGAGTTCCGAGCTACCAGGTGGTATGGGGCATGCATTTGGGGGCCGTTAATGGATATTTTTGACGATGAGAGTGAGTTTATGGCTTGTCCATACGTTCCACCTGTGGTTAGGGTGGTTCCATTTCGGATGTATGACTCGAGAGATTCCGAGGTGGTTTTTGATGGTCGACTGAGTAACGCCAAGACAATGACGACTTGTAGCTTCTTGTCGCGTTCCTTGCCTTATTTTGTAAGAGGAGCTTATGGCTTTATATCCTATAATCCGGCGAGAGTGGCTCGCCAATTCGGATTTGATCAGGGGGTCCCTAGTCCTGGCGTAATCCTTCCTGTAGTCGATGCTTTTGAGCAGTTCTTCTATCATACTCATCTTCCGAGGCTCCAGAAGTGTCGCAAGTTTATTCAGACGAGAGCTGATCGTATAGGTGGGGTGACAACTGGTTGGCGATATTATTGGAGGGAGACTTTTGCCGCCTTTCAAGAGTTTCTCGGCGGTGATATTGGGGGCTTAGAGTTTATATGCATCCCGTTGGATAACGATTTGTGTCAACCGCGCATGAAGGGCCAGACTGAATTGGCTAGGGGTGACTTGTCTTGATTTGCATGCTTAGAGTTGCCCTCTGATGTGTTGAGTTAGGCGAGGTGGTTGCTATGGACGGTTTTTGAGGGGAAGTGCGTACAACTAAACAACGCCTGACCTAGCCTAAGGAGGAGCCTTCCCAAAGAATGAAGGTTAGCTATTATTCTGTTTTTCATGATTTTCTTTCTTGTTATGTTTTATGTGTTTCTAAGTTGGGCACTTTGTTTCTTCAAGTACAAAGGTCAGTTATTCATCATGATGTTTCAATGGCACCTAGGGCGATGGGCGTGCCTTCTGAGGAGGAGAACTCTGCTGATGATTTGCTTCCGTGTTGGAGGTTATGGGGACAAAGTAAGGCTAATGGTTTTAGTGATTCCGAAGGTGAGGGTGACAATGGGGATAGCTCAGAGGCTAATCTGAATGTGAAGGATGATGATGTTGTTAGGGTTACATTTGAGCAGGTAGACGTTCCTCTTGATAGGGTAAGATCTGAGGTTGTTGCGCCATATGGTGAGAGCAGAGTGACTTTTGCGTCTCCTCTGTTACAGTTAGGGCATTCGGTAGCACAGTCAGTTAGGCTTGGGGAGTTCGATGTTGATGACCCGACTGGTCGGTTGCCTTTGTCTAATGTTCAGTCTTGCCGGCCTTCTGGTGGAGTCCCTACCGTCTCTTTATTTGGTGAGAGTAGCGGTTCGTCATCAGTTGATGCCGTCTTGGTGTGCCTTCAGTTGTGTCTTCAGTTGGTGCTCAGGTTAGCTTTCCTTTGGTGGATGTTCAGCCTGGTACTTTGCCTGCTTCGTTAGGAGTTACTACTAGTTTGCCACTTAGTGAGAGTGGTAGTTGTGTCCATGATGATGCTATTGCTTCCGACATTGGCTGTGGCAGTCAAGTGAGTTTACCTTTCTTAGATGGCGAGTTTACCATGACCCTTCTTAATGATGGTTGCATATCCTTGGCAGGGCTTGATGGCAAGGAGCGGGTCCTTGATCCCAAGGTAGTATTTGCTGGCGTACGAGACGAGTATTTGCCTAGACTGAAATTTATTTTTTATCATAGGCCGAGCATTTTCATGCGTTTGGAGGCTATGTTCTTACAACGCTATTTGTTAGGGGCATTCTGTGATATGCTCAGCGAGTTTCACGGCCTTACTCCGAAGACTTTTATTGATACATTTCAGTCATTTCAGGCTGTTGTGGCTGAGTTTCAGTGACATGAGTTTGAGGTGAGCTAGCTGAGAGAGAGTTTGTCTCGCATGGAGGTGCAAGTAAAGAATCGCTAGCTCAAGGTTGAGCTAGCAGAAATGGACAGGGCTCTGATGGAATCGGCGTCTTCTAGGGAGAAGGTTGTGGTGGAGTTAGAGCGGGCGACCAAGGTACTGGCGGATGTGGACTTGGCAATATTGAATTTGAGAGAGAGGAGAGCCATGGTAGAGGCTCAACTTGTCAGTATGGAAGATGAGGCTTTTGACTTAGATAGCCAGATAGGTCCTAGTTAGGCAAGCTGAAGAATTTCTTGTACTGGTTGAGCTAAAACCGCAAGTGCTGTATATATTTTTATTATTATTGTTTTCTCTCTCTTTTTTTTTTTTTTTTGGATTGATGATGATTATTAATAGTTACACAAAACATAATGAGAATGGAAATAGCAAATGATTGTTTATTTATCATAAGCATGAGCTGATGTCTTACATTGCCATTACATTGGTAAAAGCAAATTTCTCAAGGGTGATTCCTCATTTTCGTCCTAAGGAAAATAGGCCTTTAGCCATTTGGCATTGATAGGGCTCAAGAGAGCTTGCGAGTTTGGTTCAGAAATTCTATAATAACCATTCTTGTTGGCCTTTCTTACTATGTAATGTCCTTGCCACTTGGGAGTGAACTTATGGGTAGAGGTTCCCCTCATGACATGAGGTGCAGCACAAAGTACCAAATCACCTACTTGGAATTATTTGGGGTGTACCAAGGTGTCATAGGCTCGAGCTATTTGACTTTGGTAAACTTTGAGGTTAGCCAGGGCCTTATTCCTTCTTTCATCAAGGATCTCCAATTATGAGGATCTAGAGTCTGAAGTAACTTCACTTCGGAGGGCCATGCGAGCTGAGGGTATGGCAGTTTCCATCAGAAGAACTACTTCTGTGCCTTATACCAATGAGAATGGGATCATCTGAGTTGGCCGTCTTTTTGATGTTCTGTAAGCCCAGCACCATTGGGAGTATGTGTGCCCAAGCCCTTTGATAATCCTTGAGAGTCTGTGGGGATTCTAAGGAGTGTTTTGTTGGTTGCCTCTGCTTGCCCATTCCCTTGGGGATAGTAAGGCATTGATTTGTGATGTGTGATGTCGTAGGAGACTAGGAGTTGTCCGACTTGGCGGTTGAGAAAAAAGGTCCCATTATCTAAAAGGATTACTCTAGGTATGCCGAAACGACATATGATAAATTCTTGGATGAAGTTGGAGATAGCAGCTCCTGTTTTTTTTTTTTTTTTGAGGGATGGCTTCTACCCATTTGGTATAGGTCTCTGTAGCTGTTACAATCCATATGTGTCCCCTTGATGGCGGAGAGATAGGGCCAATAAGATCCATAGTCCATGTGTGGAAAGGTCATGGTGGGCTCGAACTATGTAGATCAGTGGCGGGTGCATGAATGGGATTTCCATGAAGTTGGCAAGGTTTGTAGCGTTTGGTGTACATTTTGGCGTCTGCCTCTATGGTAAGCCAATAATACCCTTTACGTAAAAGTTGTTGAAATAGCTTTGCTCCACCTTGGTGCTCCGATCCGTGAGTAAGTTCCAAAACTTTATGGATTTTGGCTCCTGATAGGCAACGTAATGGCTTCTCATCAAAGCCATGCCTGAAAAGTTGCTCTCCTTGCAAAAAGAATTTCGGAGCTCGCTTCCTGATTATTGCGGCTGTAGAGCAGCCCGATGGCAATGATTTTTCTTTGAGGTAATCTATGTATACCTGACGCCAGTCGAAGGTGATTTTTGTGAAGTTGCATTCAGCATTTGGAGGGAATTCTTGACATTTGGTGCACTTCCTTTGAAGGACATTCACTTTTTTGGCCATGGTAGGCTAATAATATCCTTGTCGTTGTAGCCTCCTGTAGAGGCTTACATCTCTTATCCCACAGGAGCGATTGTGCACCCCTTATAACTTGGACTTGGCTTCGATAAGGTCAATACATAGTGCCAATAAACTAGCGGGCCCTCTATAGTAGAGGACTCCTTGGTAAATTGTGAAGTGTTTGGTCTCACTCAAAGGTAGTTTACCTGAGGGGGCACGAAGCTCGTCGATGATTGGGGCTCTCCAGTCGGCGGGTTCTTTTTCAAGGAAGATAGTTATTACTAAGCATGGCACGAAGCGTTTCAGGACTTCTGTCTTGGTTGATTCTTCTGAGAATTCCACCTTAGAGGCCAAGGTGGCGAGGGCATTCGGGTGTCGATTGTTGGAGCGAGGAGCATGCTCTATTCTAACCGTGCTGAATTTGTTTATCAACCTTTGGACGATGGTTTTGTATGAAGCCAAAAGGGGCTCTTTGATAGCATAGTCTCCATTGGTCTTCTTGACCACCAGATTAGAGTCGCCTTTGATACATAAGAGACCTACTCCTAGATGGAGTGCCGCTAGAAGCCCCAGCATCAGGGCTTCATACTCTGCCTTATTGTTAGAGCATCGAAAATCCAGTTTATATGACAAATTGACTTCGGTTTGGTTTGGGGAAGTAAGGACTATTCCGGCTTCTCCCCCTTTGGAGGTGGATGATCTATCGAAACTCAAACTCCACTCTCCTTCAGCGTTTACTTCAACAGCTTGGAACTCATCTCTTGGCAGCTCATCTGAGGGCAGCTTATGTTCTTCGCTGGGGAAGTGAGCCAGGAGGTCGGCTAACGCTTGGCTCTTAATGGCCTAGGGGTTTTACAAGTGATATCATATTCTGCTAACGAGAGGAGGCAGCGAGCTGGCCTACCAAAGAGAGCAGGCCTGGTGAGGAGGAATCGGATAGGATCACTCCTGGTCATGAGATGAAAGGGGTAAGAAATGAGGTAATGTCGGAGCTTTTTAGCGGGGAAGACTAGGGCGAGGAAATGCTACTCGACGGGGGAGTATCAGACTTCAGCCCCTTGGATAACTTTGCTTATATAGTATACGGGTCGTTCAAGTCTGTCGATTTCTTGGGCGAGCAAAACTCCGACTGACTTGGGCATGGAAACGATGTAGAGGAGTAAAGGCCTCCCTGGTTAAGGAAGAGTCATGGAGAGAGGGGAGGTTAAAGCTAACTTCACCTCTTTGAATGCTTGTTGGTGCTCCTCATTCCATAAGAACCCGGCATCTTTCTTTAGCAATGAGTTGAAGGGTTGTGTAATTTCAGCCATAGCAGGGATAAATCGTCTCAGATAAGATGCCGGACCAAGGAAGGTTCTCAGTTTGTCTATACTCGTTGGTCGTGGCATATTTTTTATGGCTGTGACCTTTGCTGGGTCAGGGTCTATCTCGTGGCGGTAAACAATGCAGCTAAGGAACTTGCTGGCAGTGACTCCGAATGCGCACTTAAGTGGGTTCATTCAAAGTCTATATTTCTTGCAACGTTCAAAGACTTTTTGGAGGACTTCGAGGTGACTAGTTTCTTCTTTGGATTTTACCACCAAATCATTAATGTAACACTCTAGGGTTTTGTGCAACATATTGTGAAAGATGGCTGTCATAGCTCTTTGGTATGCTGCTCCTGTGTTTTTTAATCCAAAAGGCATTACAGTATAAAAAAAGTTACCTATGGGAGTGCGAAATACCCTCCTGGGGGCATCCTCTGGAGCCATCTTAATCTGGTTGTAGCCACTGAAACTGTCCATGAATGAAAACATATGGTGTCCAGCTGCTGAATCAATCAAGGTGTCAATGTTTGGGAGTAGAAACTTATCTTTGGGGCAAGATTTGTTCAGGTCTCTAAAGTCAACACATACTCGAATTTGTCCATTCTTTTTTATGACTGGGATAATGCTAGAAAGCTATGTGGGGTGCTGGATAGGCTTGATGAATCCTGTTCCAAGCAGCTTTATTACTTCGTCCTTGATGTTGAGCTCTACCTCCGGCTTATAAAATTTGACACCTTACTTGACTGGGCGAGCCAGAAGGATGACGTTTAAGCAGTGCATGGTAACTTCTTTGTCTAGGCCTGGCATTTCTTCATATGTCCACGCAAAAATGTCCAAATACTTCTTGATTAGCTCGACGAGGGCCTTTTCTGTTCTTCTGGCAAATCTTTGCAAATGAAGATAGGACGTCTGGGTTTTCCTTCAAGGGCTATGTTGATTTCTTCCAGTTCTTGCTTTTGGGGCCGAGGGCCGTCTTGTAAGCATTCTGGAGCAGGCCTAACTTCTTGTAATCCATCTTTCTTTGGGATTGCAACCGAGTTAGTAGGGGCTTGGTCAGGGGATGAAATGGCTGCCTTAGTAAGGGATTCAACTTTTGAGCCCCCAGCTCTATCCAAGTGACTTGTTGAAGGACCGTTGAATTTGTCAAAATGCTTTTCTATTACTGGGAGAGCCATGGCTTTCTTTTCCTTTATGTTTCTCTTGTCCTTGTTTTTTTTATTCTTTGCCCTTGGAGGGCATTGGGCCAATGTAAATAGAGTGCAGCAAAGGTAATCTTTTTCATTTGGTTCGTGACAAGCGATTACTACTTCGTCTGGCTGGGGGTTGGTATTGGTGACACTTGCCAACCCTAGAGACCGTCATAGACAGTATACCACTCTGCCATCTTCTGTTTGGAGCCCCGTCACTTTAGGGAGCTTTCTTGAGGGTTTTGATCTGGCGAATGTCTTTCTACAAGGTGGTGATGCATCTTCTTCCGAGAGGTCATCCTAATTTGGTATAGGAGTTCCTCGGAGCGGCAAGGAGGGCTTGTCCTCATCAACGTGATTGTAAAACACTACATTCGCCATATGAGCTTTATCTACCCGAAAGGGTTTTTGAGAGCCAGTTATGGCTATTACCTCGTTGTTGTAAATTGTTTTGACACATTGATGGTAGGTGGAGGGCATTACGGCGTATCTATGGAGCCAAGTTCTCCCTAAAAGAGCCTGATAGGTAGTCTTAGCTTCTATGGCATGGAACTTAGTGGTGGAACGGATCGGTCCAACTGCTAAGTCTAGTTGACATGCCCTATGGTTTTGATGTTTTGATTTCCAAAACCCGGTGATGGAAATGGGTTGTCTGACTAGGTGTTTTTGTGAGATCCCGACTGTTTGAGTAGAATAGGGCATTACATTGAGTGAAGCCCCTCCATGCATGAATCTTCTTTGAAACTCCATCCCATTGATGAATACTAGGACATAGAGGGGACGATTGTATGGGAACGATACTTGCTTGTTTGCTTCGGTAAAGGTTATTGCCAAGGTGTTATCTCGGAACACTTTCCTAACTGATTTGCTTACACTCATACATGCCTCACCATTTTGCTCCGTGAGCCTTAGAAATGCCTTGGTAGCTTCGAAACGTGTTGCTTCAGACAAACCGAATTGGTCGAAGAACCATTTGAACTTTGTCGATTTCTTAAGTGCTATCGCACGCCGGGTCTCGCAGTTTGGACAAGTAGGAGCTGCAAGCTCAAAGAGCTCACACACCATTGGTTCTTCTGTTTTGCGAAAGCATCATGATCGTCTTTCCGTTATCTTTGTGACGGGGGAGAGGATCTTTTAAAACGTCCTCTGTCTAGTGACAAGGTAGCTCCAAAGCGTCGTCAGCCATCATCTTCCGAACTAGGGATCTAAGTGCCCAACATTCAGCGGTAGGATGTTTAATGGAGCGGTGGTATATGCAATAGTCCGCCTGAGCTTGATCTTTTTTGGTGACAGGTCACCTTGGTTTAGGGAGATGAACTTTTCCATCTTCTACCCAAGCGTTGAGGAGTGCTTGTGCCTTGTCCACCGAGATAGGCAACGGTGGGGGAACTTGATCAAATTTTCTCTTCTTTTCTTGGAGATTTGTTCTTCCTCCATTGGAACCTTCCGCTGCATATACAACGTGGTTGCTGTAACAAGTCCACAAAGGGGCCTCGCTGCAGTTCGGACTCTCGATTTTGTTACGGTTCTAAATCTGAACCAAAGAGTCCAAATCTGGCAAATCGTTTTGAGAAACAGATTTTTTTTGAAAAAGTAGTGCCAAACATGGACTGCTTTGCCAGATACAGAGTCGCCACCTAAATATTTTTTAATGGAGAAATTTAGGAAACCCTGACTCGGTGCCGAAGGCCACATGTCCGTCATCACCGGAGTTGTCTCGGCTCGGGAGCTTGGGTACGATTGGGGACGGTCAGCTATGAGCACCCCCTTTCGCCCGGTTCGAAGACCGGCCTCTACTAACCGTGATATCCATTTTTGAAAACTTTATGTGTTCTTATTCCGGTTATTAGCCTAGAATTACTATGTTATGCGCACAGCAAACAAGTATAGACCAAATCGCCTAAATTGGAACAAAACATTTCATGTTTGTTTTGAAAATGGTTTGCTACTCGCAAGTAGGCTAAAATGCAGGTTTTGCCACCCTCAAGTGGGCTTTTAGAAAAGATGGTTTTGTCACTATCTAGTGGGCTTTAAAATTCACAGTTTTAATGTGTTATCCCAATTTAAGCAATTCGACCTCCATCCACAGGCATTCAAGCAGTAATATCACGTAAGCAACTAGCCGCATGGCAAGCATATTGTCATGTTAACATTCACACACATGCGAGATGCTAAAACATAAATACTTACATCGTACTCCGTGCCAAAACAGTAAACTAGTTAGCAAAACGTGCGTGTCCTAGTTCATGTTAAATTGCCTAATGCAACACATACAGGATGTAATTTAGATAGGCTCGGTTAACCTAAGCATGACATATGTAATGCGATCAATTATCACATATTCGATTTGTAAATTGAAGTACAAATGCGGTTAGCGTGATGTACCGAGCCTAATGCATGCAGTACAAATGCATGAATGCACGCATGCATAGCATAAGGTATGCTACGTTAAACGTGCCCTAATCTACCATCATAAGTAGGTAAATAAAAGGGAAGAAAGACGTGAGGTTGGAAGACATACACACACTCACGCACACTTATTACATAATTGCCCTCACTCGGAGGGTACAAATAAATATTACAGTCCCAAATAATAAGCAAATAAAATTATTACAGAATTTCTAATTAATTAAAAGAAAGGACGCAAAAAAAAAGAAGAGGGTGGCCGCAGCCACTGCCTCGGGATGCGCAAATGATGCATGCTCGGAGATTGGCTCGCCCGAAAAACCTGTACCGTACTCCTGCCACCTCTGTTTGTACTGCCCTGTCTCTCTGAAAATCGCCAAAACTCCAGAACAGGTTCCTTGCATGTTGCAGATCACCACCGGCCAGGCAGAATTCCCACCGGCAGTCCAGGATTTCCATCGGCATTATTTTGATTTGCCGGCCATTCAAAGGTTGCCGGCCGGCACTTAATTCTGCCGGTCGGCAGAAACTTCCTGCAGAAGACAGTTTTGACAGCAAACAGAGAACAGACAGTGCATGGCATGGGGTTTTCAGGCACATGTGAGCATGGTCATGCTTCCTATCATGCTTTGAACTCAAGGAAGAATGACCTTCGATCCTCGAGCCATCAATGGTGCATGATAGCCCAAGGGATAAAATTTGCCACTTGATGTAAGGATGCATGCAACAAACAAAATGGGATCCAAAGCCTTATCATGTCGAAGTCAAAGACCCCGGCGACCGAGAGTTAAGGCGTGTTTCATCACTTGTAGTATGAACACTCCTTAATACTCACACTTGGTTTGACACCCCAAACCAAGCAATGCAATGCATGTTGTGCAAACATGGTTCAAATGCAACATGATGCCAATTATTCAAGTCATGGCAAATGTTATGGAACTATCATGACAAATATGCAATGCTAAGCATGCAAGGTGCAAATGTGATGCAAACATGGACCAATTTGCCATAAAATTAGCATGGGACTACACATTAATGAAACAATTATGCAACAAACATGAGACAAGCATGCAAGAGGGCCTTAAAGTGATAAAGGTGTAGGCCTTAATTCACCTCAAAACAGTACCAAAAGTGCTCAAAATGATGGACAAACTCTCATGTCAACATGCAAGCCAATAGACCCAAGGCTAAGGCACCAAAAGGGCCACTTCATTTCCAACAACAAGACCAAATCATGGCATGGTTTAGACAAGTAAAAACAGAGTTTTTGCAGACAAAATAGGACTCCAAACCCTCCTAATATGGCAGCCAAAATGACTCCAAAGGAGTGTATGCACCAAGGCTCAAATGTAGGCATAAAAGGGTACACCCTCAAGGCACAAAAGGAATGACAAATGCAAGCATGCTAGCATGATTTAGGGGCTGAAATAACATGGCAAACAACTTCAACTCATTAAAGTGGACCAACTAAGGCATGCTTGTGACTCATATACTTGAGGGCTCACAAGCCAAAATGCATAGCAACCATATCAAACATGACCAAATGGATAACCAACAGACTTTAAGCGTGGAAAAATAGTGCTAACATCTTCATGGAACCAAGCCAACACATGCAAAAATCATGGCCTAATCATGAGGTGCACTTCCAAGCTAAATGGAGCAATGCAAAGCAAGTACTACAAGCATATAAGGAGGCACAAATCCGGCCAAAAACAGAGGTTACATATGACCTAAAACATCCAAAAAACTTCTGAAATAAGGCTCAAGATGATCAAACATACATGCTACCCTTTTAGGCCAAAATGTAAGGAAACAAGACAATGAAGGGAGAGGGGTGTCCCTCCCCTATGCAAGACTTCAAACCACCTTCTTTATCACTGAAAATCAACTGGTTTTTAGTGGTGAAAAGACCAACACACTCAAGCAAACAAGGCCTCTCAAAAGAAGCACAAAAGAGGCCAAATAAAGCCTAATAAGGTGAGTTTGCACTCAAACCACAAAACAACCTTAATGAAAGTTCTAAAGCATGAGAATACAAGCCTTTTTTATGTTATACACAAAAGCTAAATCAACAAGCAAGATAGGTAAAAGACTATTGCAAGTTTGGGGAATATAAAGCAAGATGCTCACCCTTGAAGGACCTTTGAAGAACAAATGGTCCAGCCCTCTTATTTTGATCAAAATCAGTCCAAAAACTCAAGAATCAACCCCCCAAGTCTCTCAATCTCGGAGCTAGGTGTAATAGTGTGTGTAATGGTGCAAAAGTAAGGTAAAAACACACTTTTGGGCCAAAAATCACTCACAAAGGAGGAGAGAGAGGGAGATATAGAGATAGGATATATCTATATCTGTAAGCTCTGGTTTTTGCTTCTAAGTCTCTAACCTAGAGCCAAGAGGAGAGCCTTTCTCTTATAAGACTCCCTCTTGCAAAGCTTATACAACAAGCTTGCTTAGAGGGAGATCCCTCCATACACGTGTATGGAGGGAGGCAGAGTTGGTGCCAACTATCACAGCTGGCACAAAATATCTCCATAAAGTAGATGAACAATGGTCGGCTGCCCAAAAATGTCATTTCGACAAAAAAGAGTGCCGACCGGCAACAAACTATGCCGACCGGCAATAAAATGTGCCGACCGGCAACAAATAGTGCCGGTGGCAGAAAAAAACCAGCCGGTGGCCTCTAGCCACTGCCGGTGGTGTGTGGGGATGCCTTACAAGGCTTTCCCTGCCCCTCCAAGGCAAAACATAAGTGTTCGGTGTGAAACCAGACACTAAACGGTCAAGTTCGGAGATCCTGAGGCAGGGCGCGCGAGCCGAGACTTCCGGGAACTCCAAACGAACACAACCATGGATAATCACCGAGTGTTCCAAATGGTGACGTCCAAGTCTTGAGGACGGTCAAAAATGGGGTGTCTACAGTTGCGTCTGTTAGGCCTCCATGAGGAAGGTGGAGGTGCTGTTGCCCGCCATGAATGAGGCTGTGGAGCTTCTCTTCGTGCCTCCGATCTTACTGCTTCACTTATGTTTCGAGCCGCAGCGCATAAGGCAGAAAAGTCAGGGAAGTAGTGATTGACCAACTAGAGCTTGTAAGTTGTGAGCATCCCTTCGATGCACATTGACACCAATTGATGCTCTTCCATCAGGTCCTGAATGTTTACTGAATTTTCTTGAAGCGGCGAACATAAACAAGGATGTCCTCCCCAAGTCGTTGTGTTTCCCTCATAAGATGAAGAGTGGTTTGCCTTTCTTCGACGTAAAAGAACTTGATATAGAACCTTTTCACCAAGTCCTCCCACGAAGAAATAGAGCCAGTGGCGAGGTTGGGGTATCATGAGAATGCCCGATCTGTGAGGGACTTGGAGTATTCTTTTATACGGAGGTTTCGGTCTTCTTAATGGGCACCAAGAGCATTAAGGAAGCACAAAACGTGCTCCCAAGCATTCCCTTTTTGTCCGTCAAAACGGAAAAATTTTGGTACAGTGTATCCTGTCGGATATGGGAGACTTGCGATATTAATAGGGTAAAGGAGACAGAGATCCAGTTTTGGAGAGATAGGAATGTGACCTTTGTTTTTCTGAAGTAGGTTGTGTATCTGTTCCTTCACTTCGTCCAATGTCAGGGGTTGGACTGAAGGAACTTGGTCTGACGGGAGAGACGGAGAGCAAGTTGAAACCACTGCGGCGAGAGTTTTGCCAACCAAACCGACTGGTGGCAAGGGCACTTGGTTTGGAGCTGGTGGGGGGTGCCGAATGACTGTCTACCCTCCTGCTTGGTTTTGCAAGTTGTTTCGAAGGGCGGGGTTAGCCTCTGAGCCATTCTAAGCTGATGGCAGAACTCCATTTTGTGATGATGAAAGGGAGTTAGATGTCGATGGAAGTGTGGGCGCCCTTTGTAAGGCTAATAAGGCATCCATCAAGAGTTGTTGGTTCTGTTAGAGAGAGGTGACATTCTCAACCAAAGCACAGAGTTGTTCCGCTATGGTCGGTTGAGAGGATTGTTCCTTTGGAAAGCCGTCGGGGTTATGTTCCGAGGTCTCCACCAAAGCCTCCCTACTGCCACCTTGGGATGTCACTGTGCTGGTTCCGGTGTTCTTTTTGGGTGCCATGTGAAGTGGGCACTGCTTTTCCCTAGTGGAGTATAATGTGGGTAATAGAGGTTAGAGGCGATCGGTCGTTGACCTCTGGGAAGATGATAGGCACTTCAATGACTTGAGATCACTGGAGGCTGAAAAGGAGAAGACCAAAACAAGATTAGAGAGGAAAGAGGTGGCAGTGAGAGACCTTGAACACTTAACGTATGTTATGTAATTCTTGTCGCTCTTGTTGTGTGTTTGTGGCTGCACTTATGATGCTGTTATATAGACTTTAGGAGTATTGGAGCCCAAGTAACCTCAAGACAGGTGGCAAGTTCTCCCCAACTCGACAGGAGAGTGATATCAGCCCTACTAGCTGTGTCCTATGATTCAGGTCCTCGGGGAGGTTGCATCATAGGAACTGCAGGGGTAGGTATGATATCTTGAGAATCGTATCATATGTGCATTAGATGTAAGTGTAAGGTCAACGTCTCTTTCTCTAAGTCAGGTCAAAGGAGGAGCTATCACTGTAGGGAGATAGCTACACGACCTTGACAATCCCAAGGTCTTAGCCTCCAATCCACAATCCTCCAATGATCCCAAGCGGGAGTGCCTAAGTCCTGCTCCCGACCTAGGCAGCCAAGAGGGTGAATGCATGGGTGAGCCAAGGGCTCATCTCAGTAGCTAAGTAAACATAGGTGAGCCAAACATAGGTGAGCCAAGAATCCGACGATGTTGCTATGGAGTTGGGTGAGTGGTTAGAGAATACATTTCTTGAGTTATGAAGGGCCATGAAGAGCTCTAAGTGAGCCAGCTCCATGTGGTCTTGTTTCATTCTTGGTGGTGTGCATGCCCCCGCTTAGGCTAGGCATACAATCCTGACTCATCGTGGTACCTCAGGGGTCTGCCATGTGGATGCGTGATGGTGATGACATACTCATTGTGGTGGCCCAGGAGTCTGCCACGTGGATGTGTAGTGGTGCTGACGTGACGCCCGTAGGGCTCGCAACGTGCCAAGTATGGTGTAGATATCCACACATGTAAATCTAATTTGAGAGTTTTTATTTTATTCAATTTGCTTGGAACCGCTATGATCATAATCTAAGTCTTGAGAGGTATATGAAGAAAAATTGATATAAATCTAAGATAGGGAAATTACAAATTAAATTAGGAATTTAAGTATTATTTGATTTTGGAATATATATAAAATTAGTTAGTTGTAATTTTAATTACACATATGTAAATATCTTTTCTAGGAATTTTATAATCTCGACTGTGGATTTGGGAGAGAAAGAGAAAAGAGTTTGAGATGAATTTCATATAATTAGGAATGAATAATGAAAGGATGGGGAATTTGAAAGAGGTTATTGAATCCAGAAATTAACTTGGGAAATAATCATTTTGAGTTTGAATTTGAAAACCTTGACATAATTAATTTCTCATAAATTTTGAATTACTTAATTAATGTTATTTGACGATGTTGAGTTCTTGATGCGTTGGAAATAATCTTGAAGTTAAATGAAATTTTAATGCAACTGAGTTGAAGATTAATCATATTTCTATGTACAATGATGAATTTACATAATTTAGGATAGGTTTTGCATTGTTTAATTTATATATCAGTATATATTATCTTATAAATATGATTAAAATTATTAGTAATTTTATTATTTTAAGAAGATTAATAATTAAATGGTATTATCTTGAATTAAAACCTCCTCATAATGAAATAGTGGTATAGAGATTAGTTTTAGAGTTTAAATAATAATCAGTGTACAGGATCATCATAACTAATAATTGTATATGATTAAGTGATAAGTTGCTAGTAAATTGTAATTCGGCCCTTCGAACACCTCTATGCACGTATTGAGACTAACTGGAAAAATAAAATACATTTAGAAACCAACTTTAATTAGACTGATTGAATGAAGGAAGTTAAAGAAAATTTAATACTCTCGTCTTATCGAGTTTGTATGTATGTGTTGTGTAGGTCGAACTGTCGGAAAGCATTATCAAAACCAAGCCCACTGTGAGTAGTAGTGTAGTAAAGTTATGATTTGAAATGCAAACATATGATATGTTTAGAAAGTTATATTATTTTTTTATTATTTATGAACATCCTATACTTTTGTACCATGTATTAAGATGACATCTTGGATCATGTTTACTATTGGGAATCATACCAATAGGCAAGTACTATCTGAGCTCCTTACCATCTGTTGTGGGCAAGTTACAAGTTACAAGCCAAGTCCCAAGAATGCTTATCGCTATTTATATGCATGCAAGTCCAGTTTTGTTACCATTTGCAAATTATGCTATGTTTAAAATGAGATCATTCTTGGTTTTTAAATAAAGATTATCGGTGTTCATTCATTTACCACTTTACTGTATTACTACTCATTGGGTTTTAGCTCACCCCCTTCCTTTATATATATGTAGGTGAGCATTTAGGAGATCAAGCTTAGAGTTTTTCTTTTAACAATTTTTGTGAAGCTTATGGAAATGCCACCCGAGCTGAGGCCCCTGTTGCCTTCTTTGGAAAATAGTTTGTGTAGCCATTTAATTTATAAATTTTGTAACATAAATGTTTGCTTTCGATGTAACTATAAATATGTGTTAGTCATATCATGTATGTACTGCTCAATGGACAATGATATTTCTGTTTTGCTTCCATTTCAGGCCCCAATATTAAATAAATATTTTTCAGATTTGTTCAAAGAGGCCTTAGGTCACCCCTCTCTAACCTTTAAAGGCAGGTTAGGGTCGTGACAATTTCACTCATGCACATCCTTATCTCATAATTCATAGTTCTCTCTCCCTCACAATTTCACTCTTGATTGTCAGGTTTGTGCCGTTTGCTGCTGCCATGCGAGACCATCGATACTTCAGTCTGCACTTACAGGCTTGTTCTCTTTTTGCTTCCACTTGGTAACACACTACAATAATGATTGCGTTGTTGCTTAGATGTTTTTAAACTTAATTATGCATTTAGGAGGTGTTGAATGCTTCAAAAAATGTGAAAATTCGATTTCGTTCTTGTCTTCATATTTGTTGTTATTATGGTTTTGATTCAACAAAATTTAAGAAATTAAAAGATTTATGCACTCAACCTATGGGGCCTCTAATTGGTGTTACTTATACCAGCAAGACGAGGAATCTGTGCCTCTTATCTTCCTTCATTGTGCTGTTGTTAAGTAGTTTTGGGTATTAATTCTAACCATTTTAGGGATTCCTTGGGTTTTCCTTTAGAGGGTTTTACAGGGGTTGCATAGTTGGTGAGGAGGTAGAGCAGGGAAAAGAGGAGGAAAACATAGCTAGTATTGGCTTTTTGCTTGATATAGTTTATTTGGGGAGAACAATGTAGGAGAACTTTCAAGGGTATAGAGCAGCCTGTATATATATTGAAGAATAATTTTTAGGGTTATTTTCTATAATTGACTCTCAAAGAGGGTTAATCCCAACCTTGGTCATTTAGAAACCACAGAGGTGCAATGCATGTGTATATATTTCTCATTGACCTCTTGTTTGTTTGTGAAGTTCTTTCTTTTTGTTTTTGTATACAGCATGTATTCACTTGATGCTATCTCTCAATAAAGCTTATTATTCATAAATAAATAAATAAATAACCTATTTAATATCTATGGCTCTTAATGATTCCAAAAATGGCTCACAAATCTCAACTTTATTTGTCCTTGTACATCTTGTATTATTAACTTTTTTCTTGTATAAAGAGATTTTCCTTTTATTTAGCACATATGTCTATCAACAATTCCAAAGATGGATCATAGATCTCAACTTGTTGTCTTTGACTCCTTGTAAATAAAGTGTCATGAATTTTAGACATTACTTGTAAATGTTACCTACAATTTTGATCAAGGCAATTCAACTTGCTGGTTTGGATTAGTTCATCACTCAAAATTGCAGTTGCAAGTTATTGTATTACTATTTACCAATTATATTTTTTCCTTTTGTTATTATTTTTATTTAGCTTGATTTTAATTTCCTTAAATTATGGTTTGCTTTTGTAGTTAGAGACGATAGTGGAATGGATAAAAGCAGTTGATCTTGCAACTGCCATGGTTGAAGAGACGTTGAAACAAGGTTTTGTCAACAATGTTGGAATGGTAAATGTCTCGCACTTAAGCTCTATAAGCCTGCAGAATGTGGTTGACAAATAATTGCTACTATTTGAAACAGGTTACTAATCCTCTGAGCACATGTGTGTATCTGGGTTTTGAAGCAGATCCATCCTTGAACATTGCTGCTCGTATTCGTGGGCCAAATGTGAGCCTCATTCTCTCATGCTATTGTGCATTTCTGATTGTGTTGCTTAGCTTGTGCTTGTTCTTTTATAAGGGGTATTGTATGGTCATATATGGATGTTTTGCTTTAATTTCTTTATACATGAATTTGTATGCATTCATCTCGCGTTGATACCCATTTTTGCAGTTGATACTGGAGACTAGAGGCTTGGATGGTGTTTGGGATCGATTTTTTAAATAATTTTTTTATTTGGTGTGCTTTGCATATTTCCACAATATAAATTTACATTGTATTCATTTTATTGTTGGATTCCAGGTTATTTTAACTTTTTTAAAGTGTCCATACTTCTTAGTTAGTCCTTTTCTTTGGCCTATTTGCCAAATGAATTTGATTCCTAGTGCCTGTTGATGTTGGAATTCATTAGTTGGTCTAAACTAATTGTTGAATTTTGTATGCCAAAGGTGATGCTCAATCGTTGCATGTGTGTATTTAATTATTGTCTTCTAAGAGACTGTTTTGGTGAATAGGTGATTACTAGCTTGTGGATATCTTCAATTTTGGGAAGTTGCTGCAATTTCTTGACATTGCTCTACATATGTAATGACAACAAACTTTTTTTGATTTTTTTGATATATCAAATGTAGGTTTTTGTTTGTAGACTATACCTAGTCTTAATTATTGTGATTTTGATGAAACAACTTTCGAACTACTACACACGGTGCCTGTACTATATGACAAGTACGACGACCAGGTTGATTCGTTTTCAGAGAAACCAATGATCGAGATCAAGAAACAGTATGCAGTGTATGCCAAGGTTCTCAATAAAATTCCAAGAGGATCATTGAAAGACAAAAAAAATGGCTTAGGGAAGCCGAGGTAGTCAATGTACAATAGACATTTGGATTGTTGTAAGTTTGTGGGTGATTGTGGTGCCGTTTTGCCTATCTTTGTTAGTTTCATGCTTTCATTTTGTTATCTATTGTTTCTATTGTGGGTTCACAGTTTAGATGTATTTGGGTATTTTACTGAGTTTAGCCTTTTAGGTTTTATACACTGCTTCTAAAAGCTGCATTAGCAGTGTTTTTTTGCTTGCATATCAACTTTGGGTGATTTCATATCAATGTTATTACTTTGTAACAGTGGTGCCTAAGGGATGCCTTTTGTAAATTTGTAAATCTTATAAAAAGAATATAAATGATTTTTAATTATTTTTGCCGCTGTAAATTTGTCGTTACCAAAAGTAAAGCTTTCTCAACAAACAACTTGTCGGTAAATGTGTTGCTAAAAGTTTATTTTTGCCCACTCATATTGTGTTGCTAGAAGTGTATTTTTTGCCAATGTCAATTTGTCGTTGCCAAAAGTAAAGCTTTATCGACAAACAAATCGTCGGCAAATGGCAACATTTACCGACGTAACTGTGTCGCCTAAAGTTTACTTTTGCCGACTCATATTTTGTTACTAAAAGTATATTTTTTTCCCATGCAAATTTGTGTCAAGAAAAGTGACACACAATCATCATATTTGAACTACTTTTACCGGCGCAAGGTAAATTGCCGACAATGGATAAAGGCTTTTATCGACAACTATGTTTGTCGCTAAAGGCATTACTTTTACCAATGCAATAATAATTTCGTCAGCAAAAACTTTTGCCGACTCACTTTTACCTATGGGTTGCCAACGTAGCTTTATGTGTCGGCGAAACTTTTTGCTAACGAGTTTTTCCTTTTAGCAACATATTTTGTTACGTTGCGAAAAATGAAATTTCTTGTAGTGACTCTTGACATTGGTGCTGTTTGGTGTAGCTGTTAAAACAGATTATAGATTATAGCTTAATAGATTATAGATTATGACTTTAATCAGAAGCTGTTAATCTGTTTGGTATAGCTGTTGGATTATAGATTTAAGTTGCTGAGTAATGTTTGTTAAATAAGCTGTGAAGCAGCTTTTTCAATTAATTTTTATTTTTTATTATTCACTATTTGTCTACATTTCTTATAAAAAATAATAATAATATTTTATAGTCCATTTGGGTCTTTTTCTATTTTTAAAAAAATAAAAAATAAAAAAATTTAAGAATATAATCGTTAATTAACATGCCCACAGCAGGAGCTGATAATCAGAAGTAAGGGATGAGCAGCTTCTCAGAATCAGCTTTTTTGACTTAAAATAAGTTGTTAGAATCAGAAGCTGTTTAAAATAAGTTTAATCAAACAGTCTAAAATAACTTTTTAAAAGCCAGAAGCCATAAGTTGACTCAAAAAAGCTCCACCAAACAGCCCCATTGTTGCCCATACTTAGTTCCATTATGATGTTTTTTTCTTACTTTTGTAGAGCTTCTTCAGGCCAGTAAATCCTTCTGCAAGTTGTATGTCAAAAGGCAAGACCTTACCTGACTTCTAGGCCTGCCGATCAAAGATCACAAGGCCCTCATTTTGCTCAACTACAACGTACTGGCCTCCACTGCCCAACATTCCATCTAGGAGTAGAACTCCACCATCTGCAACAACTCCACCAACAATATCTTCTCTACAAACAGACCATGTCACGACCCAAACCCGGTATCCAAAGGTTCGGCGTTGCAATAAGACAAAAAACTAAAGTCATAACAAATTAATAGTGCAGCGGTGTAAAATAGGGTATCCAAATCGTTATTTAATTATATTTATAAAATATATACATTGGAGCTACTATTCAATTGCAATACCAAAGCTGGACTATGACCACAAGTGCCTTGTGCCTACCCCACGCACTGGTTCTGACGCGTCACTTGAAAGTAGTTAACAACTATAAGCACATGGTAGACTGAGAAATATTATACTGAGAGCATAATGGTATAAAAATCACCATAGATATGTATTTAGGCTAAATAGAGATTCGTTTATTAAAATAACAGAGTACATAATACGAAAATCATTTTGAATAATAGACATATAATACAGAAATCATACAACTAAATATCATAACCACGGTACAGAACAGAATAGAACAGATGTATAGACTTAAGAGGTGGCTCGTACGAACCTTAGGGGTGGCTCTCACAACGGTGTAGCACTTAGCTCTGCACAACATTTTGCTCCGTACAGCACTTTGCTCCACACTAGAAATTAGAAGGTTAGTAGATCCATGACAAACAAAGGGTCACTTAATACGTAACAACAAAACAGAACAAAGGGTCACATAAAGTGACAAGTCAAAGGGCCAATGGATATTATAGCCTCCCCAAGGTATGGAACCGTTAGACAGCCAATGGATATTAAAGTTTCCCAAGGCATGGAACCCCGTGGTGGTACTTATAAAATAATTATTCACAAACACATTTCAAAAACAGTTTTATCCATGGGTTTCTCTTTTTAAACAAATAGGATTCAGTTAACAAAAACAATATACTTTAAAAACTAATATAATTTGCAAAATAGATTTTGCATAAAACAATTTATGGGAGCTCAAAATATAATAAAACTCACTTCAAAATTGATCGTTTACTCTCACTTCTGACTTTGGCTCACTCTTTCATATACCACTCATTTGTTATTCTTATGATTTCATTACCATGCAATTGACCTATTTATAGATGAGAAGACCCTTACTGTGCAGAATTGTGTACCAACCACATGGCAAACCACGCCAACCATGTGGTTTGCACAACAATTGAATAATTTTGATTGATTGAGAGAAGCCCAAAGTGATCAAATAACATTATATTATCATTTTTTGTTAATAAAACACAATAACTCATAATTTAAATCAAATTACATTTTATTACACACAGTTATGAGATTAAATATTTTGAGGTGTTACAATCTTCCCTCCTTTTAAAATTTCGTCTCGAAATTGATTTAGAAAATTATTTTTTTCGGTTTTGCTACGTACTCTAATATGACATTTTAGGTACTAATCATCCCCTATCCTACTACTTAATTATGCATGTGTCCTATGCTCCAATGTTTTTTTAAAAAAATAAATCATTTCTCTGATACCATTCCATCGTTCATGGTTCCCAGTGGCCACATTGGGGTCTCATTAAATCTAACCATGGAGCTATCGAACTGCTCCAAATCATCCTTGTAAAGGCCGAGCTTCTTGTAACATATGACATACATGATGTCACAAGAGTTGCCTTGATCGATTAGTATACACCTTACCTGGCAATCTCTAATCTTCAGTGTCACTACCAAAACATCGTTATGCGGATGTTGTACCATATCTAGGTCTTCGTCCATGAATGAGATCATCGGCTCCCTATGTCCTTTCATCCGGGTCTTCTTCTATTGGGTTTGGAAGACATGCTACAAATGCCTTACCCTTTGTGTCTCTTCTCGGATCTCGTTCACATTGACCTTTGAGTGGATCACGTTAATAACTCGTAGTCCATCTTCTTGTGGCGCCGGGGTGGTGGTACTACTACCGGTGCCTAGGCCCGCTTCGCTTATTCCTCTCTTGTCTTTGCCTCATCTATTATGTCTCTCAGGTGTCCCTGCCTAACCAGGTCCTCCAGGTGTTGCTTCAGAGTCTGACACCCTTGAGTCATGTGCCCATTCTCGTCATGGTAGGCACAATTTATCTCGAGGTTTCTGCCAATGTACTCCCCCGTGGTCTTCTACGGTGCCCTAAAATAGGATGATTCTTGATCCTCTCCAAGATCCTATAGATCAAGATCTTGAAAACTGTACTCACGACTTGCATAGCCTTCAATCCTAATTCCGACCTGTCAGTGCTGGTATTTCCTCGATTGCGCTTTAGTGAGCCATTTCTCTTATTTTGCTTTACTACAATTGCCTTCTTTGTTTTCTTGTCTTCCTTTGTCCTTTCATATTTTTTAATCCTTACCAGTCCTCCATACTCTTTGGGAGGATCTTTGTAGGGGATTGCCGAAGTGGGCAATCATTCTCTAAGCCGTTCTTGAAAGACACGACTGCAAGTTCATGGTTACAAGCCGGTATCCGATTGTAAACCTCATCGTCAATCTTCAAGGCCAATAGGGAATCGGCCCTTAATGGCTGCAATCTGTTCGTAACAAACCTTGCCATAAACATCTTGGCTAGGCCTTCCCAATTCTTGATGCATTCCTTCAGCAGTTTGGCGAACCAATCTGATGTTATTTCCCTAAACGTCAATGAGAACACCTTGCATAACAACTGTTCGTTTCCACTCCTCAGAGACATTGCATTTAAATATAAACCAACATGAAAGTTCAGATCTAAGTTACCATCATAAATCTGGAAACATGGTATACTAAATCTCTTTGATGCCTCTAACACATCCAACTCTACCTAAAAAGGTGTTCTTGATTGAATGATGGATGTGACCTCAGCATCTTGCTTATTCCCCTGGAGGTAATCTCACAAGTCTTCCTTCGTCTGCCCAGGAGCTCGGCTATCAGTTGATTTTAGTTTCTTTGGTGCGCTGCTTCCACTGTTGGGATGCGTTCGTTTAGATTTCTCCACGTCTATTACGTTATCAAAGCAGAGGCTCTGCCCATTGATTTGCCGAGATCCCCTGATCTGGGTTCCTCTAGTCCTCAGGGTTCTATATGACTCCTCCCGTCGTGATTTTGTCCACCCGGTGTTCTGTGATCGTCGG